>NW_022900927.1:40490220-40504187 GCF_012274545.1 Fukomys damarensis
GGCTCGCGCTCGCCCACGCGCTCGCCCTCCGCCCTGCCGGAGCTTTGCGAGGGGGAAACGCTTTCTCCCGGCATGCAGCGGGAGGAGGGATTTAACACCAAGATGGCGGACGGCCCGGATGAGTACGAGACCGAAGCGGGCTGCGTGTCCCTACTCCATCCTGAGGTGAGGGACCGTGCCGATCATATTCTTCGTCTGGCGGCCTCTGACCTTTCTCCCCCAGACTCGCCGAGGGCTGTGGCCGACGTGTGTAGCGGAATGGGATACGCTGAACTTGGGGAGGCTGGGGAAGCGAATCCAGGCCCCAGCGCGTCTGCGAGCGGATAACGGGGGAGGAGATAGCGGGGCGGGCCCGGCCGGGGCGGGCTCTGGGACGCCGTCCCTGCTGGTGCCTGGAGGACAGAGGTGGGGATGTTTAGGGAGTTGCTGTGTCGTAGCGCTGTCTGTGGGCGCCCAGGAGAAGAGGGCCTGGTGCTGCTTGGGAACCGCTTCTTAAACCCGTAGTCTTGCTCGGACCCCAGGAGCGAGGGGGCAAGGAGGAAGCGAGTCAGGTTTTGATTTTTTTTTCTCTTTTTTACTTCGCCATGGCGAGCGATACAATTCCTTCCATTTCTTCCACTATGGTTGGACAGTTACTTGGGCAAAGTGGTGTCCTTCCAGGTTATGTCATAGGCAGCGCCTTGGGACACCTTGTGTCGTTTACCCGTATTTGAGCATTTGTCCTTAAGCGATTAAAAAGACAGGTCAGAACTTTTGGGAATAGTCCCAAGCTCACAGTAGCACTCACATACCGCTTTTTTAGGAGCGGGAGGAAGACAGTGCAACACGTTTCTCATTACAGTGTGTCTTCCCATGTAATTAAACAGTTCTCTGCTCCAGGATCAGTCACATTCTGTACTTGTTTACCTCAGTTTTTAGTTAAGCTAGTGCTATGTTTAATTAAGGCCTGAAAGCAATTGTTTATGCTTTTTGTTTTTAATGATTCAGAGTGATGTGTGGGGAGGAGTGGCACAGCTTCCTGAATATCTTGAGAGATGAAAACAAATCAGTGTCTTCATTACAGAGTGCACAAACATGAAAGTCTTCTCCCTGGTTGCTTTGCATTAGGATGATTCTATTTGTGCATTTTGTACTGTACTACGACTTTTGAGTAAAAATGTGAATACCAGCAATCACCCTTTTACGTTATATGTTGATATTCGACAACCCTCTCGTGTTTCAACTTTATCAAATTTAGATGGGATAGTTACTTAAGAATATGTACCTGGACCTCAGAGAAGATGACTTTGGATTTCTGACAGAACTGTGCAGTAACACTAAACCTTTTTTTGACCGAAGTGATAGATAACATTTTTCAAAACTGGTATTGGAGAGACATCTCTTTAGGTTTATGTTTAGGTTCTAAATATGTCTTAGACGAAATAGTTTTCAGATGATATCTTGAAAATATTTCTAAGGAATTTTTGTATTCATTTGTTCCTGTGGATGTTTTCAAGTACTTAAATGGTATTCTATACATTCCAATATAGTCTTCTTAAATCTTTGTTTTGTAAAATTGTGTTTTGCTCCTTTATCAGTAATTTCAACTGATAATAAATTCAGAGATTGCTTAGTGTAGTAGAATGGCCAGTAGGTTTGAAGTTGAGAGAACAATCTTCAGATTACCAGGTTCGCCATAAGTAGAAAATAAACTTCCTCATCATTAGAAGTGACAGTTGGTAAACATGATAGATATAGATATAGATATATGTATATCTATATCTATATAGATATATATATATACCATTCTTTTTTACCCAGCAAGAACAGGTCTAATTAAATGTTTTAGATATTAAGCTCATGATTACGGACTGAAGTCTTTCTGTATTTTTTTCTGTGGTTTAGTGTCTTGCATCATTTATAGAGATAGAGTGGTAATTATGTTCTTTTGCTTTCTGGAAGTATGTTTTTGGGCATGCTACTTTTCAATTCTAGCTTTACATTTATGATAATATCATGATAATGCTTAATTAATGGGTAGTTGAGAAGACTAAATGAGATAATGTATTTTTGTTGTTAAAATAATCCCTTGGGAAGAGACCCATTCTCTGTCTTGGTGAGCAGTGGATAATAGTACTTTTAACTCCTTTTGGAGAGAACACAGGCTTTGAGTCCAACAGGCATGGGTTTAAATTCTGAATTTTTAGTAACTAAATGACCTGAAATAGGAACTTAATTTTTTTAACCTTCAGTTTGTTTATCAGAAAACTTGCTTGACTATAAGGGATTAGGTGAAACTATATTGAGGTTCAAGGAAAGGCACATTCTGGATGCTCAGTTAATTTTATTTCTTTTTCCTCTACAAGAAAGAGGAAGGAAATGTTATACATTTATTTTGGATTTGGTGACTGATTTAGAAACTTATATGGATTTTAATTTAGTAGAATAGGATTGTGCAGGAACATTTTATTTTACTTTTTATCTTCAGATTTACTGTCACAGAGTTCCTCACTTGTTGAACAGATCAGTATTTGTGAGACAAATGAGCCATTGCTTAAATTTCTTGTTAGTATGCAAACTGCCTGTTAAAACCTTTGTTAGAGGATTATGCAAAATGAAATCTTTTTAGAAGTACAGAATTTGGGATAAGAGAACCTTAGTTTTAAATGAATTAAATAATCCATTTAGTAAGTCATGTAAACATTTGTTTATCAAAAGAGACATTATAGGATAGTGGTTAAGAGCCAAGTTTTTTCTGGCAACAAACTGAGAACCTGGGTTTTTGCAACTTACTCTCATCATGGTAAAATTACATTTTCTTTATTTGTCAAATTGGGTTAATATTGCCTACTCTCTGGAGTTACTGTGATTGTGAAGTAGCATATTTAAATAGCCATCACAGACCTAGGCTATCAAGCAAATTGAACTATGTAAATACCCTGGAATATACAGTATTGAATACCGAAAGGGAAGTTGCTGTTAGTTTGCTTTCTGTTGATTATTCATTTTATCATAATGGAAGAGTCAAATGCTATTTAGAAAAAGATAACCTGATTATCAAGGGAAGACAGTGCTGGTCTTGGCTCAGTGACCTTGGGCTAGTTGATATTTAACTGCTCTTGCTTTGTTTGCTTATAAGACAAAGTGATTAGACCATATGATCTCTGAAATTTCTTTGAATTCTAATATTCTGATTATAAGTTGTGATTTCTCAAGATAACCAACTTGAGCATTTAACTCGATATTGGGATATTTGTAGCATTGTGTTGTATGGGTTAAAATAAAGATGATAGTGTACGATTTTCAAAAGTAATGATCTAGCCAGGAGCATATATGCGCATAAACACTCTGACAGAATCCAAGTGAGTGCTGAATGGAGTAGTTGTAGCTTGTAAGCACTGTCAGATTCCTGTCACTTAGGATGGTGAGTATAAAAACTTTAATAAAAGGACAGAGCCCATATGTTGGTCTGCAATCCCCCAGACTTGCATCACCAGTCTTCTTTTTCACCTACTGGTACATCCTCAGTAAATCCTCTCACTCTTTGATTTAATGAGATCACAATACCCTTTTCTGCCAGAGTATTGTAGGAGCTCTGTATTTCAGAAAGGTCTGACTCATAGCTTTGAACTGGATTGCCTAGATTATCTAGGGCTTTCATTCTTTGCTTTCTTTCTTTTTTCCTCTCAATTTCAAAACTTTTAATACTTTTTTCTCCTCCCCTTCTGTTTTAAATAACTTTTTAATATCATCTTTTATGTATTAATATTGGTATTAATATTAAATATTAGAACAAGTATTGCTACATCTACTCTTCACAGATTTCATAAAGTACTTTTCAAGACTTCTAAATCTTTAGTGATTTTCTAGAGACAAGGTCTTGCTTTGTATTTCAGGATGGCCTGGAACTCTGTGTAATCTATGCTGGCCTTGAACTCGTGATCTACTTTCCTTAGCCTTCTCAGTCCTGGAGGTGTGTGCCACCATGCCTGGAAATTTTTGCTTTTTTCACTGTAGTTTTTTGCTCACTTGATTTCAGATTTCAGAAAGCAGACAGAAAATTTCTTAGAAATCTTTTTTTTCTCTCTTAACAGTATACTGGCAAATCTTCCTTCAAAGCACATTTCTTTGCAATATGTAGTGCCTGATGCTCACTTAAAAAAAAAAAACCAACAAAAATGCTATAGGTCATATGTTCAGGTGTAAAAATGTTAGCTCTTAATCATGGTAACCATGGTACTAAATGGTGACTTTATGTGTTGTGGCAATCTAAAGTTGAAAATTACGTATAAAACCAAAAAAATTTTACTTGGTTTGAGAAATGCCATTTTTCTGTTTTGGGGGTCCCCTCTCATTTTAATTTGATTTTTGGGAATTATCTCAGAAGTGCTAAGGGTGGACTATAGAGTGGGTGAATATAGGAATATACAGGTTAGCTAGATATGATGGTGCACATACTATTATTTCCAGCATTCTGGGATACTGAGTCAGGATTGCAAATTTGAGTTTAACCTGGGCAGTTTTGTGATTTAGCAAGCCCTAGTCCAAAAAAGGAAAAAAAAAAAAAAAAAAAAAAAGAATTTAGCTCAGTGCAAAGGCTTTGAGTTCAATCCCAGTACTTCAAAAAACCAAACCTGGCCGGGGATTTAGCTCAGCGGTTCGGTTGCCTGCCTTTCAAGCGCAAGGACCCGAGTTCAATCCTCAGTTCGAAAAAAAACCAAACCCAACAAATAGGTTAAAAGTATGAGCAATGGTTTTAAGATACCTGGATTCAAATTGTAGTTCTGTGCCTTACTACACATATGACCCTGGCAAAGTTACTGAATTCTGTGTCCTAGTTTTCCAGAGCAGGATGGGAATATAAAAGTATCTGCTTTGCCAATTAATTATAAAGATTAAATAAGATAATGTATGCTGTGTCCAGCAGTTGATACACACAATAAATGTTAGCTATTAATGTTGTGATAACAAGTTAGTAAATTCTCAAATTGATAAATCAAACAGCTTAAACATAATACACATATTGTGTAATGGAGACAACTAACGGAATGACTAGTATAATATTGATTGTCTCGGTATTGAGGAGAGGGTGGACAGGATATTTTATCTTTTTAGTACAATTTGATCTTCTTGAAGATGTGTGCTCTGATTTGGAGAGTATTTGTTGAGCATGTAAGTATGGTCTTTGACTCTTCAATGCTGCAAAATAATACATTGTAAAATAGAAAATTGTGTACTTTCAGATATCTCAGGATACAGGAATGTGAGTATATGTGTTTCTGTATTTTTGTTTTAATTAAAAATGAATTGTCTTCCTTTCCTGTCATAAAAGTAAGGAGTATTTTCTAAAAATATGGTGAAAGTTTAAATTAAAAATTTTATTACAGTAAACGACACATTGCCATTAATCTCACAAGATACTCTCTCTCCTTCACTTCAAATGCATTTATCCCATCATTCTTTCCACATTCTGAAGTATTTGTGAAAGTCTTTAATTTTACTATCCTGGCTGTATCAGTTACCTGAATCAGTTCAGATTATTATATTTCGTATTCATTTTGACTTCGGAGAACAGCCAGAAGTTACCTATGCCAGATTGGGTGAATAAGGTGCATAAAGAAACAAGATAGTGTTTCTACAATCCTGTTGTTGGATGAGACTTGTCATTAGCATTCACTGTATTTTTAAGTTACACCTCAAAGACGCACATGAAAGAGGACTTCCAGAACTGCTTCAGAAATTGGTAAGAATGATAGACTAAGTGTGTTTGAAGCAAGGGTTGGGGGTGATTTTGAGAGGGATCAATGGTCTGTGTCTTTTACTGTAATTTAAAAAATTTAATCATTCACTGGATATTTTGATCCTTCTTTGTTTTTTTTTTTTTTTTTTTTTTTTTTTGAGACAGGGTCTCACTATGTAGTTGAGACTGAATATGACCTGGATCTCACCATGTAGCCCAGGCTGGTCTCAAACTCACAGCAATCCTGCTGCCTCAGCCTCCCAGTGCTGGGATTACAGGGGTGCGCCACCACACCCGGCTGATCCTTCTTTGTATATTAAGATAGTTGATGTTAAGCAGTTAAAGGTGTTTTTATTTTAGGGGGAGCTGTACTGGGGATTGATCTAGGCTGAGCTGGAATTTGGGATTCTGATTCTCAGAGAGCTGGGATTATAGGTGTGCACCAGTATGTTCTGCTAAGTCAAGGTATTTTAAAATGTAGTGTGCTTTTAACACAACTGCCAACCATAATGCATTCCAAAAAGGTATTTCACTGTCAAGGATATATACAATTCTCATTATATTATTTTGTGATTAGATTTTTTTTACAGATAGATAAAGAAGAAAATAAATATCAGATATTTCAACTTTGGAGTTTGAAAAGTTACTATTCAAAGCAATATTTATAAAGTACACAAAACTTTCACCCAGTGTAATATTTATCTAGTCCTAGGATAATAGTTTCTTTTAGGTTTTTCTTAAAATTGAGCTGTCAGCAGCTAATTTGAAAGCTTGGTGAGAAACTTCAGCCTTCTATGAAAGAAATACTGTTATTTCCTTGTCTATAAAGGGTTAAACAATACTTTTTTGTGTTGAAATTTGCCAAAATGAGTTATTCCATACAAATGTAATGTATGTATGTATACAGATATATGTCTTTTGTTTGATAAATCAGAGTGCTTTTGTGTCTTAGGATCACCTATCCCATAGTCACTGAAATTGTAGAAGATGATAGGGCTAACTGCATGAAGCCTTTTTTTTTTTTTTTTTTTTTTTTTTTTTTTTTTTTTGGTACCGGGGATCGAACTCAGGTCCTTGTGCTTACAAGGCAGGCAGCGGAACTGCCTTTTTTGTTTATATCAGATGGCTGGTGTGTTTATCATTTATTTTGTTCTTTGAAAAATCATGTGGGAAATAAATTCTTAGTTGTTACTGTACTGTACCTTGGTTTAACTTTTAAGAATAATTTCCCTATTTGAATACTTGTCAGTTTATGAAAGATTAAATGAGGAATGAACAAAACTAGTATGACTATCTCTGTTTCCATGGAAAAAGTAAGTCCTTTGAGCTGAATGCAAAAGTTGCTTATTTTGTTAGAATCCTCTGGTTGTGAATGTCAGCAGTCCTGTTCATACTTGAGTGAAATAGAGAATTTTTTCAGACAACCCAAACTCAGGATGGCAGGGGTGCAATTGGACTGAACAACAATTGGAACCTGAGATGAGACCACTTCTGAGACTTAATCTCTTGTCTCTTCTTTTTTTCCATTTAGTTTCATTTCTTTCTAATAGGGAGCAACTTTCTTCTGTGTAGTGGGGACAAGGACAGCTTTTCAAATTTTTATTTTATGGCCATGTGACTCCAATCTAATCGTTAGAGAGGGACTGGATATCTTCCTTCTTTCCCCACTGAAAAGTGACATTGGGTGGTCCTCAGTTAGTCTAAGCTTATGATCCTTAGGCATCATAATTGGCTAAGATCACTTGGTTAGAGCTGGGGAAGGAACAGTTTTCCTTGAGGTAGCTGGGCAGGCAAAGCTATTTCTGTCATTTATATGAAATATTTTATTTGCTTTGTTTCTGACCTTCTAATTTTTCTAAAACATTTTAAGTGATAATTATAGTCCATTGAATTCACTCTTCACAATAAATGTACTAGTGAATACCATTCTTTATAACAGTGTAGACCAGGATTTGAAGATTTTTTTTTTTTTTTGGTACAAGGCCAGATAGTAAATATTTTCAAGTTTGTGAGTCATATGGTTTCTATAACACTGTTCAGATGTGCTGTTGTATAAAAGCCATAAACAATATGAAGATGAATAGGCATGCTCTTGTTCTTATAAAACATTGTTCATAAAATCAGGTGGTGGGCCATGGTTTGCCGACTTCTAATCTTGACAGTATATAGAATCCACAAGAAATTTTTGTAAAAATATTTCAACACATTGAATTCTGTTACTCTGAGCTATATAATAACTTCATTAAAACTGGATTTATGTGGGAAATAGGTTTGATGCAGTAAGAATATGTGTTTACTTTAGAATATTATGGGAAGCTTTGTCAAGAGTACACATCCTTCTGTAGATAACACCTTAAAATTTCTAATGCAGTATTTGTATTTATGGTATGTATAATTTGCAAAAATTTTAAAGTAGTTCTGATAAACATTTCTATATTTTATTCTCCATTCTTTAATACCTACTTTGATATGTGGGGAAAATGTATTACAGGAGGGAGAAGGAAGCTAATTTGATGCTTAATAAATGAACTGTACTGTGTCCTCAGTGTGATCAAGATAATAATAAAAGTTATAATTGATCACATGATTATATACTAGGCACTACCCTTAATACTTTTGCATATATTCATTCATTTCATTCTCACAGCTTTGTATATCTATTTTACAAACCAGAATTGAAGCAGAGAGGTCAAAGTAACTTGACTTAGAAAGTAGCAGAAACTTGGCTAGAAAGTAGCAGAACTATATTTAAATCCAGATGGTTCCTGTTTTTATAGCACAGTACAATGTGGTAGAAATGATAAAAAGTTGATAATTATTTGATAGACACTAGCTAGCTGTGGTTGCAAATGTTCTCATATTTTGTTTTGAATTTTTTAGTAGACATTTTTTAAGAGCCATTTAAAATTGATAGGAAAATAGAGGAGAAAGTAGAAAGAATTCCTGTATCTTTTGTCTCCAAACTACATAATCTTCTCCATTGTTAGTGACCAGCAAGAGTGGTATGTTTGTTGTAGATCAACCTCCGTTTATGCATCATTAATCACTCAAAGTTGGTACTTTACTTTATGGCTCTTAGTGTGCTGCATTCTGTAGGTTTTAACACTGTCTACCATTACAAAAGATTCCTTGCTTAAAATTTTTCTACTTAGCATCGTGCAAAAGCCTGGGGCAGCAGTAGGTGGCATACTCTTGCTTGGTGCTATGTGGTGGCAGTGAGCCACAGTTTCTAGTCAATATGCAGTCACAAGGGTAAACAGCTAATTTTCTATCTTAGGTATTTTAAATGCACCTAAGATATTTTTGACTTATGATGGATTTATTGAGGCTTCATCCATTTATAAGTTGAAGAGTGTGTATATATTGCCATGTAGAATAGTTTTACCGATGTAAAAATCCATTGTTCTACCTTTTCATGTTGGCATTTTTACTGTCTTCATTGTTTTGCCTTGTGCAGAATGTCATATAATACATTGTGTTGCTTTCCAAATTGGCCTCTTTGAATTCATTTTGCATTTCTTCATGTTCTAACATGGCTTGATGGCATGTTTCTTTTTAGCACTTCATTAAACCTGGGTTTATGGATTATTTATTGTTTGGCTGTACCACAGTTTATATAAGCATTCATCTCTATTGAAGGATATCTTGGGTGATTCCAAATTTGCTCATTTACTTTTCACTGTAGGTCTGTCAAGTACACATTAAACCATTTACAGATTAGGAAACATATTAAGGGGGTAAAATAATCTTTTGAGGTTCAAATCACTAGTTGGGAGAATTTGTTTTAGAGCCTAAACACTGACTCCCAAATCCATAATCATCTTCCATATAAATTAATAGGTCCAAGCACACTTATTTCTTATTTTTTACTACACAGTAGAAAAACTTTTTATCAGTTATTGTCAATTCTTATTTGACATTAAAGGAGCCAAGGGAGTATTCATTTTTGAGATTTGTTCTAAGCATTTCTTTGAGTAACCCTTTGAGTTGAAACAATGAAACTATATTTCCTTAAACATTCTTTTTTTACAATTTTTTTTGTTCATTTTCCTACCTTATGTAAATAATAAGGTAAAATGTATTTTCATTAGTTCTTTGAAAGGAGACAACTTCCATTGGAATCACCCTGTGTTGTAGATGGGATTGGAAGTAGAGATTCTCAGTGTTGAATCTATGGCAATAGTTGATAAGGGTACAGTTGGTGCTGGTTAAATGGGTGTCTCTTGAGGGTTTAACCATTTTTGGAAAGTCCCACTGTTATTTGTATTAATTATAAATCTAAAGATTTACTGACCTATACTTTCCTACTTAATAGAATGTTTTGGGTACATTTCTAGGAGAATAACATAGTTCAAATGCCACATCCATGTGTAATTAACAGCTTGGCCTTGGGCAAATTACTTCACCTTTGTTTTCTTACCTAAAAAATGGGAGTAACAGCACTAACCTCTTTAGGTTCTTTATGAGAGTAAATGCATTTATGTACCATTTGTTGTAGATTTTAACGTATGAATTTTACATATTCGGTCTCTGAAATTGGGATTTGTGTTTCATACTTTATAGTATCCCTTGGTTTGGTTGAGGAGCAGCAGAGATTTCCTTAGCTGCCATTCATTACTTGTGCATAGGCCATCTTTGTGTTTTTTTTTTTTTTTTTTAATGGTAGCATAATTCTGTGCTTACAGTCCCCCATTTGAATCAGCAGTCTGATTAAGGGACATTTTAAAAAAGTATAAATCTCCGTTATTTTTTGAAAACTGTGGATAAATTCTGGTAGGATCAAGGAAACTCTAACATCAAATTAATCGTTTGGAAAGAAATCTTAGAGATAAAAGTGATAGATTGTTTTAGGAAATGCTGTATCCCAGTGTTTTGGGTGGCTCATAAACAGAATAGAATTGGCAACTCTTGGTTGAACAGTACTATAATTTAGAAGAAAGAGGCCAATCTTGACTGAAGTTTTAGCAACACAATAACCATTTTATTTTATTTTTCTCTTTTTGATATATCCAAAACAATGGCAAATGATAAAAATCTATCCAAATAAGTCAATAGAAAGATTTTAATGAGTATAAATAGCCCTCCAAGTAGTAAATAGTAATTCTGAGTGATAGGGAAGTATTGTCATTCACTTGACAGTATTTTCATACTTTATGATACAGCAATAGTACTGCTTACGCTCACTGTCCAGAACAGTACCTGGAAAATAGAACTAGCTGTTTATTTTATGATCTTTACATTTTTTCTGCAGTTCAGTCTTACTGAATGCATGAATGCATGAATGGCACGAATACCACTTTGAATCTTATTCTTACCTTGGATATTTTATCTCTTCATTATCTCACTGAAATTGTAAATCTTCATAGTAAATGTAATCATGAATGAATTGGTAGGTATTGATTTCTGTTGAAATTTGCTCTCATTTTAAACACTGGTAAATATCCAGGGTCTACCACATGTTTATGGAGAAAGTTAATTAACTCTATTTGGAAGTTCCTGTTATTTCAACTAATTTGTGTCCTTTTTCTTTCTTTTCATTCAAGTAATGTAATTAAGTCCAAGAAAAGGGACATATATAGCAGGTAAACAAATGACAAAGTAGAATCTAGCATTATGGCAGGCACAGCAAAACAAATACAAACTTAAACTTTCTGAACTATTGCCCTTACATCTGATTTATCCTACATTATTGAATAGCATATGAATTTTCAAGGTACCAAAAATTTAAGCACCCACATGATTTTTAGCTTTCAGAATCAGTGATACATCATTGAATAGTATGGAAGAGGCTATAATAGAAAGTGAAAGTCCCACATTTCCCTGCCCCAAACAAACACATCTCTCATTCTTTAGGAGTACCATTACTTTCTAGTATACAGAGAAATTTTCTGTGCAAATAAAAGTATTTTATTTACTTACACTTATTTTCTTGTTTTTATTACATTCTAATATATTGTAAAGTTTGTATTTCTTTTTAGTTTGAATACACATCTATTTTACCACATAATGATCTTTCCTATTTTTGTAGTGTTTAGGCCCGCACTTGTGTAGTATGGTAGCCAACAATGATATATAGTTGTTTAATAACAATAGGTAATGTAAAAATTACATTTCCAGTCATCCTGCTCAAATTTCAAGTGTTTATTAGTGGTGTATAATTAGTAACTATTGTTTTGGACAGCACAGAATTGTAGAACATGCAGAAGTTCTATTGGAAAACATGACTGTAAGGTCTAAAAAATTTGTATTTCATTTTTTAAAAATTACTTTTTATCTTTTGAAGCATGCTTAATTTGGGATAAATTGGACAAATTTAATATATTCAAATTGGTAACTTTTATTTAAACATTTTATTTTACAATAACTAGATTCATATATGGTTGTCCAGTAATACAGATAGATCCCATATAACCATTACCCAATTTTTCCCTTGATGGTAACATCTTACAAAATTGTGGTATGAATCCACAGCCAACAAACTGATACTGAAACAGTCAAGATGCAGAATATTTCTATCGCTACAAGGATTGTTTATATTATCTTCTAATAGCCGTATTGTTTTCTTTCTATCCCCCAACCTCCCATTAACTGGCACCACTAATTTCTTCCCCATTTCTATAATTTTGTAATTTTAAGATTTAAGTGGAATCATTTATATAATCATATGGGGTTGCCTTTTTAAAAACTGAGTGTAATTCTCAGGATTTGTCAAGGTTGTATACGTATCAGTAGTCCTTTTTATTACTGAATATTATTCCAAGGTATGGATGTACCACAGTTTATTATTAATCTGTAAGTCATCAGGGTTGTATCCATACTTTAAATATTTGTGTATAAGTGTTTGAGCATAAAATTTCATTTTTCTAGGATAAACTAGAAGTGCAATTACTGGGTCATACATACAGTAGTTGGTATTAACATTTGAAAGAAACTGCCAAACTGTTTTCTAGGGTTGTAGACATTTTATAGCCCACCCAGTTGTGTATGAGTGATTTGATCTCTGGATCCTTACCAGTACTGGTCTTGTCCTTTATTATTTCTATTGTGTGGCTTCTTTGTAATTTGATCAAAAGGTTAATGTCCCAAGAGTGTCCATAAGCCAAGCAGACACTTTCTAGGTTAGCCCTGGCAGAGGAAGAAGGTGGGAAGTTAGGTCCTGATGTGTGTCAGGTAAAACAAATGAGGAAATAAAAGCAAAATGCATGAAACAGAAGAAATTTATTACAGGTTCGTAGTGGTTAAGGGTACCATTTGGAAGTAGGGAGGGGGAGAGAAAAATAAAGGGAATCTTTGGGATTATGACTTTATTAAGGTCCATGGGAGTTATACTCTTGGTTTTCCTGCGAGCAGTTGTGGATTGACTAGTTTAAAGCAAACACTTGTGAAAGGGTGAGCTTATTTATTTGACACTGGTGTTGACCTTTAGGGTTACCACAGTTAGCTATGAGGTATGTTGGGTTTTGGGTCAGTGAGATGCAAAACAAGCAGGCTGTATTGCAAACTGTCACACTGGAAGGTGAAGTTTTACCTAAGCCAGTCATGACACAGGGTTTAACTATGTTTCAAGTAACTTATGTCAGACTTAAAAGTGGATGGCAAGGCAGCACCTATATTAATCAAGTTTATGGCACTTTTTCATTTCAACCCATTCTAACAAGTGCATGATAATAAGCCATTGTCAATATTCATTTCCCTGGTACTAATTGATGCTAAATATCTTTTTGTGCACTCATTTTCATTTGTATCTGCTTTAGAGAATTATTTCTTGTCTGAGTTTTCTAAGGCTGTTATAAAATAACATAGGCTGGATGATGGAATTCTTTTTTATACCACAGTTTTTTTTTACACTGCATTTTTGAAGGCTAGAAATCCAAAGTCAGGATGTTGGCAGATTGGCAGATTTTGTTTCTTTTGATATCTTGTTTGTTGGCTTGTAGATGGCTTCCATCTCACTGTATCTTCACATGATCATTTTATTTATCCACATTTCTCTTGGAAGAACAATAGTCGGGTGGGTTAGAGCCCACTCTAACGGTTTCATCTTAACCTAATCATTTCTTTAAAGAACTCAGGTCCAAATATAGTTAACTTTTGATATATTGGAGGTTAGGTACTTTAACATAATGGATTTTGGAGGTATGTATTTCAACCTGTAATAGTATCTTTTGCCCATTTGTTAGTTGTCTTACTGTTCAGATTTGAAGGTCAAAAATATATAATATATATTTATATAAAATATATATTTATA
>NW_022900927.1:40504292-40586988 GCF_012274545.1 Fukomys damarensis
ATAAACCCTAGGTACTAGTATTTTGTTATGGTCTGCAATTACTTTTTTTCTTCATTCTGTAGCTTACCTTTTTGTCCACATAGTAGGATCTTTTCTCAGAGCAAAATTTTAGATCTTAATTTTTTCTTTTTTTTTTTTGTAGTTTTTAGCATAAAAGCACTGGTACCTATTTGGTTACTTACCATTGTCTGTCCTCTCATGACCACTTTAGGATATCTCTCTAGCATTCTCTACTCTTAATCCTACATCATCAGTATTTTGCTGTATTAGATCATTTTTACTAGTGTTTCTCCTGTCCTTAAAAACAAAAACTTACTTTAGTCCAACTTTCCTTCTGGCTGCTGCCTTATTCCTATATACATAACTGTAACTATTTCCAAAAAGAGTTATCAGTATTCATTGTTTTTAATTTTTTTATTTTAATTTTTTTATTTACTGGGGATTGAACTCAGAACCTTTCACTTGCGAGGCAGGCATGGGTGCCACTGAGCTAAATCCCCAGCCCTGTTTTTAATTATGTTTTGCCCAACCTTTCTTAAATGATCTTCAGGTTGGCATATGCCTCTGCCTGTTCAAAGTAATCTGACTTGAGTAACAAAGGATCCCTGCATTCATTATAAACAGAGATATTGAACTTGCTGGGAAGTGGCCATTATTTATCCTAGAACTCTTTATCATCTCCAAGATAAAGAGAATTTAATGTGAGGAAGAGTTCTTTACAAGGTACCAAGTAAGGGTATTCTCTTTAGACTGACTTAGAAGGATTCTTGCTAAACTTTGGCCCTGCAGGTCCAACAAGGACTAGGGTCAAGGTTGAAGTCTAGTCAAGAAGAGGTCTAAGAGGAGCATGACTAAAGTTTGGACAAGGGTGATGTCCGTGTCAGTCCCCACAGGATGTTTCAGAACTCCCAAAATGTCTCACAAGAGAGCCAGTAGTCCAGCCTCTCCAATGATACTGTATTCAGTAGCTGAGAGAACATTACAAAGAGTATCACTCTGTAACTTGGAATTTGTCTCTTGTCACTTCACTTTTAATCTCATCATGCCCCCATCCTCACTCGCCCAAAGTTAGTGGCGCCTAATCTCTGGAAAATATTACTTTATAAGTAAGGAAAAAGTACAGAGATGATCTAAGTTAAGGATCTCAAGATGGGGAGATTATTTAACTTCAGCCGCATGATGGTTTTGGACTTTTGACTTTCAGAACTGTAAGATATCGCTTCTTGGCCTTTTGGCTAAGATCAAGTGTAAAACTGTAAGATAGTAAATTAGTGTTGCTGTAAGCCATGGAGTTTGTGTAAATTTATTAACAGCAGCAATAATGAACATATACCATCACACAATAATATAATTTGTTGGCATAATAATGTAGCACAAATAGTGAGTAGTAAATTGCCCTAGGAATGGTATCCTGACATGTGAATTGTAAATTAGTTTGCTCATCTGTGACCTCTGAACCTGGGGAGACTGAAACCAGAAGGTCTAGAATTGGAGTTTATCGTATGCAATTTAGTGACTTAGCAAGACCTTGTCTTAAAATAAAAAGTAAATAAATGGACTGGGGATGTAGCTCAGTGCAAAGCAAAGGTGCTGGGTTCAATCTGCAGTACCACTAAAAGAAGAAAAAAGAAAAAAAATTTTGCCTGACCCCAGAGGAGGTTGTCTTCTAAATAGAATAGCTAACATGATAAAAAATAGTGAGGTTTCTGAATTACATGACTTACTGTTTTTTTGTTTTTTATTGTTGTATTGATATGGGGGTCTTGCTTTGTACTTCAGCCTGGTCTTACACTCACTGTGCAGGCCAGGCTGGTCTCCTACTTGGTGATTCTCCTGCCTGAGCCACCCAAGTGCTGGAATGAAAAGTGTGTACTAGCACTGCTGATTAGGTATAACTTATTGGAATAGCTGGTTACTTAAATGTGTACAATATGTAGAAGATAATGATATTAAAGCTGAAAAAAAATATATTGGGACTGGTTCACAGAGGATTTTGTATGATTGCTAAAATATCCTCCCTTTACCCTATATACACGATTTTTTTTTTCATTTTAAATAAAGAGAGTGAATGGGCAGTAAGTAATATGGACAGACTGAGAGGATAAGAGCTGGCCATACAGAGAGAAGACAATATGGATTTGAGAAAAGCAGCGATACTTAGTGCATAATTGTACTTGAAGTTTTGAGCTAAAAAAGGCAAGGTTGAAAGGATTTTCAAACTTGTACATTTTGATAGAAATGCCTTTTAATAAGTGATATGGGTCAAGGATGTAGCTCAGTGAAGTCCTGGGTATGATTCCCAGCACCACAAAATACAAAAGACCAGAAAGGAGAAAGAATACTTTGTGGATGTAGTGAGAAGGAAAATATTGTTAGGTGATCTTTTAAAATTGCATATCTAATTTTGTTATTTTCTTAAAACTTTTTTTATTGATCTTTATTGCCTATTGGCCTCATTGCCTAAAAGTCTTTATTTTCAGTTGAAGATGGGATTTTTGCTTGTTTTCCAAGAAATTGTTCACATGCTTTTCAGGATTTTACCTTTCTTCATTCAAGTTAATTTTAGTGATTAAATTTAAATAATTTATGTGTGTGCATGGCTCATTTTTAAACAGTAAAATTTACAGTGCTTAAAGTTATTTCCTCAGAATTTTCCAAAATCTTGGCTGTCTTGGGCCTGATTGGAAAATGCCTAGGACTTGAGTTTGGGCATCTCGGAAGAGCAGTTGGCCTGTGGTAGGCATTTTGTGGAGGAGAGTTAATTTGCTTGATGTGAGATTTTTCAGCCTGGGAAATATGTTCAAGGGTGTTAGCCAGTATTCTAGAATTGGAGGGTAAAATTGAGAATAACTCTCAAGTGAAATATGAAGATAGATATATGCTATAATGTAAGAATGTGGTGCTCAAGTGGGCATTTTTATCCAAATGCAGTGTTCTACGCTCTGTAAAATGTATTTGGATAAGGATGGTTATAGCTTTATGTGTAACAGAGAAGCACTAAAGACACTATTAAAAATGGAGGCCAATTGAAAATGGAGAAAGATACAAGAAATTAAAGGTGTATCCTCACTGTTATTTTTCTAATACTGCATCTGATCTTTTTGCCAATGCCATAAGCAATGGGAGTGCAAATACTTATTTGCATATTTGATTGTATTCTTCGTTTGTCCTGCGTTTTTACAATTGTGGCCAGGTATAAAGAATCTGATCATTAATTGTAAAACCATATACTAGTTATAACCAGCTCCAGAATATGGTAAAAATGATCTATGTAGCTCCATCTCTATATTGCTTACCAAAATAAACAACTTTCATAATTAGTTTGGATAAGTTGAATTTTGCTGCAGTAAACCCTAGAATCTTCCCACATGTAGTACTGGCAGTTGAACCCAGTGCCTCATTAGTGTAAAGCAAGAGCTCTCCTACTGAGCTATGTCTTCAGCTAATCCTAAAATCTTACTGGTTTAATTGTTAGTGACTCTGGGATGTAGAATGATTATCTTTCCTCCTAGAAGATTGTCAGTCTCCATTCCAAAGGCAGGGTGGGAAACATGTACTTTTTATTATTCCATTGGTTAAAAAGAAAGCCAGTCATTTGAACACACTTATCTTTCAAAGACCAAGGATATTCTACCATGTGCCTGAGAAGAGAGCTGTGAATATTTCAATAGCAGCAACAATTACAGAATGTATTTAAGTGTAAAAATAAAAACTGAAAGAGCCCAACTAAAAGATTAATATATGTGACTGTAAAGAGTATAATACTGTATCCGAAATATACTGAGACTATAAATCAGCAATTTTAAGAATAGAAAGTATTTAAGCCAGTATAAAAATGATTAATATCTAATTTTATATATATATGAAAGTCTAATTTAACTTAAGAGGCTGAGGCAGGATGAGTCCAAGTTTAAGGCTAGTCTGAGTAGGTGACAAAGACCCTGTCTCAAACTAAAATTTAAAAATGACTGGGAATTTAGCTCATTGGTAGAGTACTTGCCTGGCACGTGCAAGGCCCTCAGTTCAATCCCTAGTAATTTAAATCTAATTTAAATATATCAAACAAATTTCAGGACTTAAGTAGACTGAAATGGCTAATGAATGTGAATAGAAACTTCTCAAAAGATGAAACAGATTAGGAAAATACACTGAAAGTTGAAATTATAAATACTATTCTGAATAGGGGAGAATTTTAAAACACCCAGGATTAGTGAGTTTATGGAGAATTAATCATGTTGTAGGTAGAATTATAAATACAATCCTTTCACAATTTATGGTTTTGTGTCAGTAGCCTAAAAATATTCGTACCCTTTTGAAGATGTTTACCCTGATTAAAAAGATATATTAAATAAGTTAAAGAATATATTTTTCAATAAAAATACATTCATTTTATTTTATTTAAGTGTGCCAACATTATGCCAATTTCTGTCCTGTAACCAGAGATGCACAAATGATTATGATAGGGTTCCTGTTTTTATATCTTACATCTAATGGTAAAGAGAGGTTGAGAGAAGATGTAGGGAAATGCCTGTGAAATAACATCTGATTTTAGTTAGGACATACAAGGAATAATCTAAATGTTCAGTAATTAAGGAGATAATATTTCAGGCCAATTCTATATATTGTATATGCAGAGGCTAAAAGCAGTGCTTATAAAAACTAATGGCATGAGGAAATATGAATTCTGTGATTACAAACTGTATTAAATATATAAACATTTGGGCAAGTAAAGATTGCATGGGAAAGTTGAAAGAAATTTGCAAGAAAATGTGAATTTTTTTTCACAGACATTAAGGTATGCTAAATTTATATTATTGAAATACATGCATATGGACTAATGCTAGAAGGAAGTGAAGTGAAAACCAGTTTTAAAGAAGTTAGAAATTGGTGGGCATTTTCCTACTCTAAAAATTCCCTTTATTTTCAACATGTCAAACTTTGATTGGAAGCAAGAAGATGAATTTGATATTTTGGATTCAGGTACTGGTGATACTGTAGCATAAAGAAAACCAGTGCTTCGAATTTGACTCTTCTTTGTTCCAGCCAACAATCATACACTTGTTACCCAGAGGAAGACCAGCAAAATATATATTATACTATAAGGAACCTGCTGTTGATTGAAAGCACCGATTTGTAATTTTTCCAATTAACCAAATCATTTTTCTCCAGTCTTCCCTTAAAGATGATGCATTAAATAGAATAACAAAGGAGTCTGTCTTGTGAGTAATGCCATCTGCTGGCACTATTAACTAATTACATTTTAAGTGAATTAACAGTAATTTTGTAGTGGTAACTGGTTTTCTTAGCCATTCATTGTTCATTGTGTTTTATGTTTTATATTTATGCTATCTTTTTAAAATTGTAAGCAGTCATTATACTCTTTTAAAAGTGTATGGTATCCTTAGAAAATTTTAATTTCTGCTAATATTTGAAAGGTCACATTTGGCAATATCAGTAAACAGTGGACTTAGAGAAACTGAGAATGTATAGCATTTTAATCATTATGTATAGTAAGTGAGGCTGTGGGGATGGAAATGAAATTGAAGACCTAGGAAAGCTTTTAAGTAGTAATACTAAAAATTTATCCGTTTTTATGAATATTTTTTTGCATGTGAAAACAATGTATTTGTCCTTAGTTTTAAAAAATAGCAGTTTGCCTTAGATTTTCAAATTTGAATAATCTTTTAAATTATGTATTATTATTTTTGGACATTATGTTTTTTTTGGTTTTAATTATTATTGGAAAACTTTTGCTTTGTAATTTTTTATTCTGTTTCTGTCTTTCTGTTCTGCAGTGTAAAGTCCTTGAAGGCTAAATGCATTTTAATATACATATTCCCAGTGCTACTCTGGCTATAGTAGAGTGTGATATGAAAGAAAAAAATCAGTGGTGATTTTTTTTTTTTTTTGTATTTAAAATGCTGATGTCTCTATTTAAAATGTTGATGCTTGGTTCGTCATAGATTTTTTTTTTTATAGGTATTAGGTTTCATTTTTAAAACATTCCACTAAATTTTTTTTGTTGTTGTTCTTGCTTACTTTTTGATATCTTAAACTTTGTACTCACCTCACACTAACCTGGTGCTGGATCTAAGTACATTGTTCAGAGCTTTATGTATGACAGGCTTTCAATATATGTTTTGTTGGATACGTTATTCCATTCTGCTTCAAAGCCTTGAGCAGGTTTTTATTGTATTTCGAAGGCCTTATCGTCACACAGAAGTCAGAAGGTTTTTTTTAAAAAAAACTTTTCTTCAAAACAAAACAAAAACCAAGCTGGGCTTTGTGGCATATACCTGTGATGTCAGCACTTGGGAGGCCAAGCAGGAGGACTGCGTGAATTCACGGTCTGCCTGGGCTACATTGTGAGTTCAAGACCAGCATAAACTATATACTGATAAGGCCTGGCTCAAAAAACAAACAAAAAAGTATTTTTTTTCCTTTTGGAAAAGAGAATTCAGAAAGAAGGAAGTATTACTAGATAGAAAAGTGTCTTCATCTTACTACACAGAATATAGAACACAGAAGTTGAAAAGTAGAATTCATTGGAGTGTGTAAATAAAAAAGTTTTAAAAACATTGAATGTATAAGACTTTTCAGAATGTTGTGATATTTTAATACTGGCTCTAGCATTTTCATAAGGAACTAAGCACTTAGTACTTAGAAGATTATATAGTAAGTATATATAATTGGGTTTTGTAAGACAAAAATTTTTTGGTACAGTTATTATATATCAAAAATAAAATATTCAGATAGTTTTCTAAATTTATAAGTCAAAGTAGTTTTGGGATTTCTGACACAATTTGACTAGGGTAGGATAAAAATAATAGACTTTTACCAATAAAATTCCCTTAATTTTGTATTATTAAATATTATTGGTAATGATGTGATCAGAAGTAAGAGAATATAAATTGTTCTAAGAATTTTTTTCTTTCAAAATGTTTCAACTTTATATTTTACATTTGTGAAAATTATAAAAAATAACGCAGTTTGAACAGATGCTTTTACAGCTGAACACGTTCAACCAATCCTCCCAGCTTCTCAGCCTCCCAGTTTCCCTCCTTCCTTTCCTTCTTTCCTTCTTTTTTTTTTGTTTTTTTGAGAGTGTCTCTCTATGTAGCCCTGGCTGGCCGCAAATTGGAAGTGATCCTCCTACTTCAGCCTCTCGAGTGCTGGAATAATAGGTGTGCACCACCAAGCCCGGGTTATTTGTTTGTTTGTTTTCATAGAAAAAAAAAGTGTATCTTAGTGCTGTTTTATACTAGCAAAACCCATATATGTGTGTGTGTGTGTGTGTTTTATATATGTTACATATATGTAAAAATACATATTTATGTATGTATGTGGTATTGAGTGTGCGGGGCCTTTGAGGCAGGTGGCGGAACCACTGAGCTAAATCCCCGGCTCAGGGCCTTTGAATTAAGCTAAATGCCTAGCCCATTTTTTATTTTAAGACAGAGTTCTGCTATATCACTCAGTTGCCCAGGCTGGGCTGGAACTTGGATCCTTTTGGCTCAGCCTTCCAGAGTACTGAGGTTACAGGCATGTATCTTTGTGTGTGGCTGCAAATTTTACATTGAAAATTATAGACAGCACATAAATTTTGAATGCATTGTAATATCCTTTTTTGTTGTTGAATGCATGTAATCTATGTTGGCAACATTTAAACTTATATACATATGTAGTCTTTAAAGGATATTGAAAATTTAGAGTTACAGTCATGTATTGCTTAATGGATATGACGTGTTTTGAGAACTGCCTTGTTAGGTGACTTCATTTTGATGAGCATTATGGAATGTATTTAACACAGTGCTAGATGGAATAGCTTGTCACACATCTAGGGTATATTGCTTGTAGGCTACAAACCTGGACAGCATGAAATTGAACAGGCATTTGAAACACAGTGTTAAGTATTGTATAGGAAAGGTACAGTTAAAATTTCAGTACCATTATAATCTTATTAGATCACTATCATACAGAGTCTGTCAAAGATGTATATATCAGGAAAAGAAAACATAAATATTTTAATATTAAATTTATTGAAACAGCATGAGATTAATAAAGTTACATTTGGCCTCTGCAATTACAAGAGGTGCTCAATGTGGTGGTGGCCATTAGTTTCCAGACATTTATTAATATGGTGAACTGCTGAAGTTTGTATACTTTTTTTTGGCAAACTCTGTATATGTTCAGTTGTGATGAAAATATTATGTGGCCCCTGACTGTCACGGAAATTTAATTTAGAACTGCTTCATTGTTCCTTATTCACGTAATAGATGCTTAGGCTCTCAGTATGAAGTAGTTTAATGTCTGTAAATAAAAGAATGATTTTCTTATGTACTGTCTTCTTGTGAGAATATAGAAGTTCTTTCTTTCCTTTAGGACCTTAAGAGGTTATTTGAGAAATAGATTACATTAGAACGTTGAAAGTAGGGGTTGTGTTAGAGTAATAGAAAATTGGGTTGAGTGAGAGATATCATGAAGACTTAATAGTGTTCTATGGAGTTAAAGATGAATTTTAGTTACTAGTTTGTTGTGAATTTCTAGTCATAACTTTTACATTTTGAGAATATGTACAAGGGAGTATCTATTTGACAACCATGCTTTGTCTCTGGAATACATACTTCAGGATAAGGTAAAATTGAATTATTTCAAAAATGAACATTCTTTAGCCAACACAAAAACAAAAATATTAAAATACATTCTGTACTTCTAAAAAAATTTCTTGCCTTGTGTGTGATTTTTTTTTTAATAGGAAATCAAACCCCAAAGCCATTATAACCATGGGTATGGTGAACCCCTCGGACGAAAAACTCATATTGATGATTACAGCACATGGGACATTATCAAGGCTACACAGTAAGTTTTTTTGTTGTTTTCGTCTTTGAATAAATATTTTAAGTGAAATGTGTATATGGGAAAATGTCATTATTTCAATTAAATTAGTTCATTTCTCATTAGTTTATTAATCCTTTTGCTTTTGGTACTTGCTAATCTTTCTAGAAGTTTAATATTATGTCTTAAGTATTAAAATTGACTAAGGAGAATTAGAAAATATTATTGTATTAAGAGAACTTTAAATGAAATATATGTACATTCTATATTTCCCTACCTCTCAAGCAGGTATACAAATTAGTAATAAAATGTAGTCAAGGGCTGGGGATTTAGCTCAGTGGTCCTGTTGCTTGCCTTGCAAGTTCAAGGTCCCTATTTCAATCCCTTATATCAGGAAAAGAAAAATATAGTCAGTGTCATGTATTTAACTTTTATTGAGGGAGATACCATAGCTATCTAATGCATGACGTTAAAAATGCCAGGTTATCAGTCTTTAAGATAGGACAAGGAAAATGATCAATCTAGGAATATTATAATGCAGAATCATGTAGAAATTGAAATACAGCAGATATTTTCATCTGCAAATAAAATGGAGAAACTATATAATTAATTCTCATGCCCTTCAAAATTTTAGAATTGTCTGGCTTCAAAAAGTCCACATTCTTTGTTTTTTTTGTTTTGTTTTTTGGTACCAGGGATCAAACTCGGGTCCTTGCACTTACAAGGCAGGTGACAGGCGATGAAACGGCTGAGCTAAATTCCTGGCCCTGTTTTTTATTTTTTCAGACAGTGTCTGATTATGTAGTTCAGGCTGGCCTTGAACTCACTATGTAGCCCAGGAAGGCCTTGAACTCAGCAGCAGTCCTGCTTCAACTTCCCAAATGTTGAAATTATAGGCATGCCCTACCATACCTGGCAAAGTCCATGTTCTTTTAATTGAAGAATTAAATGCTTTTGCATTTAATGTGACTTTTCTTTTTTTTTGGTATGAGGATTGAACTCAGGACCTTGAATTTGCAAGGCAGGTGGCAGAACTACTGAGCTAAATCCCTGGCCCATAGTTAATGTAACTTCTATTAGGTAGGATGTACATCTGTGCCAAGGATCATCAGCCTGAAGTATAAACTTAAGGTTCTCAAAGATCTTTTCTAAGAGAAATGCGCAGTGACTTTATATTTTAGTATATGTGCTGCCGAATCGAGTACTGCGCAGTGACTTTATACATTTTCTAAAACTGTAACCTCCTCTTGCCCTTCCATATGATTTTAAACCTTTATAATTCTAAATTTAAAAAAATTGATAATTTGTTAGTATCAAATAAAAGCTCAGTGACAAAAAACTATAAAAACAATTACAGTACATAGTTAGAATAAATTAGGTTAAAGAAGTTAAACCGAACTAAGTTCTTAATGATTGAAAAAAACAAGTTTTTAAAAAATAAAATCAACTGCAAAAGAATATGCCCAATAGAATGTAATTTATATAAATTTAAGCACATATCACAGTAGTATATTTTTTTTGTAGAGAAAGATGTATACACAAATGTAAGTGACAATTACAGGACTCCTTGCACTTTCAAGAGAGGTTTCTTTGGGGGCAGTAGGAGAAAGAACACACAAATGAGAAGCCTACAGCAAATACAGCAAAATGTTAGCATCTGCTTAATATGGAAGAGATATTCTCTATTTTTTTGTAAGATTGAAATGTTTAATTACTTAATAAAACAAAGGTTTTGAAAACAAATTGTTAACAGCAATATAGAGATTCTAAGAAACAATAATGAACAAGCTATCTGAAAGTGTACTTCGAATATAATTGTCTTAATTGTTTCTTATGTTTTTTGCCCTGTTAGTCTGGCTGTTAATCTGTACTTAAGATAATTAACTTGATAAGGACTTACAAAAAAAATAAATCTGATGCTGGCAAAGAAATATTTTAAAAAATTATTTTAAAAGGTGGGGAGGGGAAGAATATAAAAAAGAATTGAGATGTATTAGATACATATACCAATTTCCTACAATGAATGTAATCATATACTGCAAACATTTACTAATAAAAAAAGCAAGAGATAGGATAGTTAGAATGATTATGTGAAGGATAAAAAGGGGTGTTTTATATTTTTCTCTTAAAATAGAAGATGCTACAATATATTTATTTGCTGATGAGAACTAATATATTAGGGTAGGATAGAGTAGTGAAAGATAACAAAAGCAGCAAAGTTCTCAAAGGAGAAATTTGACAAGATGTGCAGAATTTGGAATGGCCAGAACTTCAGAACCTGGAATATGAAGTATGAAGTAAACTGTTCAAATAAGTAAATATTTAAATTTAAATTTTCTTGTATTTGCATTTGCCTTTGGATGACCTTGTTTTTATTGTCTGCTCTGGAAAGGAAAAAAGGAGAAAAATGACAGGAAGAAAAGGGGTATTGCCTTTTAAATTTAGGGGAAATCATTTCTGCTGGAGGGGTAGGAACTTGCGGCATTGGGTTTGTCTGTGGGTGTGGGTGGTGTACAACAACAGTGGCCACTGCCACTGAACCAATTACAAGCCACGGAGCACAGGTCTCTGATATTAGTGTCCTTTTTTGCCCACTTTGCTTCTGGTAAGCATTATATTCTGATTGCTGTAGGAAAAGATACACAGCCACCTGTTGGGGTGAGAATTTGCTACTGGGTTAAAGTTCCAAAATAGTTCTGTCACACAGACTCTGCCAGTGCATTTGTTGTCTAGGTGGAGAAACAGATTTCTGGTTCTTCCTAATGTGTCATCCTCCAATAATCCTCATAAGTCATTGACGAATGCAAGAAAACTAACCAGTGATTCTGTGTATAAGATTGTCACTTACCATCTCAAAGTGAGAGTCTGCTTTTGAAGATAATATGCCTAGTTTTTACTTAACTGGACAAATGTAAACAACTTCATGAAAGAGAAGAAACAACCATAGGTACTATTGTAATCCTTTCCTGCTCCTTCCTTAGTCTCCTTAGGTTGATTTGTGAGTGTATGGGTGTGTTTGTTTGCACATACATGCAAAACAGAACCAGATACTGCAGCAGTGTGAAGGCTGTGTTGAATATTAGTAAAACATTTCTCTGTTGTATATGAATGTAGGTAAAAGTATCACTGGCTGAGTTCTTTAACTTGTAAAAGAGATAAATTAGACATGGCTACTGGGAATTAGTAAAGAGAAGTTTGTTAGAATCAAATATGATATAGGTGCAGGTGGCCCATAGAGAGGGCCCAGGAAAGAACAGCAAAGGAGAAGACTTCACAGAAAACAATCCTCTGGCTGGGGTATAATGAGATTGTATATGTTTCCTATAAAAGTGTTGCATATATATGAGGAGTATAGTAATATGAAACATGCATGTGCATGAAGCAATTGTTAAGTGTTCATGGGTGATTTTGCACTTGGATTTATCTTGTGCTAGCAGCATGTAGTTCCTCACTTTTTACGTTTGTTATTTGAGGGTCTTGGTTACCTTAGGGTCAAGTCTCTGAGCACAGTTGATTCAAATGGGCCCAGGACCCTCCTGTTTTGTCTTCTTTTGCAAAGAATGTAGTGAGGTTATGTGACAGTCAGTTTTGAGACCTTTCTATTTTTACTTCAGTGGTGTGGGATGAGGTTGCTCTAGTGGTTATTTGCCTCCAGAGGAATACGTTTTGTTCCCTTGGTCACCAATCTTAGTCACCAGCTGTCACAATTTAATAAATATCTGCTGTTTCAGAAGTTCTAATATTTGTTTCTTGTGTCACCTTATTGTACATCCTCTGTGGCTTCCCTATTTTGGATGCCACTCTAAGAAATTAAAATATTGTTAGATTTATTTAACTTTGGTTTTGTGTTATATATTTTCAGAGATCCAGTACATTGGTTAGGAAAAAGGTAATGGTGGTTGTGGCTTGATAATGGGTTCTGGGTGGTTTATTGTACTACTTTGTTTATATTTGAAAATTTCCATAATTAAATTAAAAATGGCCACGATGATAGAAAATAGCAGTGAAGGTTAGGCTCTCTGCATGTGCTTCTCTCTCCTGTCTAATATGAGTATCTTTCCTATAGCTTTTCCATTAGACTTTATTTTATATCTCATTTGATTAAACTGAGTTATAGGACTCTTCCCCATCCCACTTTCCATTCATACTTTTATGTATTTAATACTTTTAGACTAATTGTATTTTTAAAATTTACCTCAGTCTGCTTCAATTGTGGAATAAGTGGTTCTATAAAAAAAAGAGCAACTAATTATGAAGTTTTATTTCTGGTATCCTTTTCTACCTATGAAATTTCACATTCTTATAAGTGAGATATTTTAATGTTATAAAATGGATGGGTGAAAGCTGTTGAAACGTTAATATTTTTAAAAGTGATATATTTTAATTTCAAATTATGAAATAGAGCATTATTTTGTTCTTTAAATGTTATTTTCAGCTTTGAGTTTATTGTTGGGTAGTAATAAAAATACCATATTTTCTTTCTTTTCAAGATACGGGATATATGAACGCTGCCGAGAATTGGTAGAAGCAGGTTATGATGTACGGCAACCAGACAAAGAAAATGTTACACTTCTCCATTGGGCTGCCATCAATAACAGAATAGATTTAGTCAAGTATGTGTTTTTTGTGTTTTTAATTCATTAATAGTTTTATTATAAAATTATTTAAAGTACCTTAAAAACTAATTATCTTTAAAATTTCTGACTTCCAAAAGTGTATACTGTTTACTTTTTATCTTAAATTGCTCCAAAGGTTTAACAAAGATCAAGACATAATAAAGGATCTTTATATTATGATGTATTCTTTATGAAACTATTTCATGTATATTGTTTAATCTACAGCAATCTTATATGGAATGCAAAATTTTAAAAACTGAGCTACTCAACGTAAAGCATGTCTTGCCTATTGTATAAATGTTTTGATCCCATGTTTTGTATGCTACTACTCAAATCTTTGAGATTCTCTGACCACTTTTCTTATGATATAGTTATTTGGCATTTCAACTTTTTTTTAATAACTTAAAAATTTATTTTTCTTTTACTTCTAGAAAACAGGGAAGGTGATGTTTTTGACACAAAATTCTGCTGAATTTTTTAAACTATCAAAAATGATAGCTTATTGTCATAGGTGCAAAGTAGCATGAGATTGAAAGTGAATTTTTTCTTTTAATATATAATTTCTTAAAGTTGAAAGTGAAAGCTGTCTAAAGTATTACAAATTTTGTCTTATAGATACTATATTTCGAAAGGTGCTATTGTGGATCAACTTGGAGGAGACCTGAATTCAACCCCTTTGCACTGGGCCACAAGGTTTAAATTTGCTTCTGGATCCCCCCCCCCCGTGGTTACAATATTAGTATAAAACTATTATTTTTAAAATGATGAGATGAAATGAATAAGAGAATTTGTTATGCCAATAGTTAATATCATTAATGTATTAATGTATAGTTTTCTGTTGTTACCTGCGTTGGAAGTAAAGCTTATTGTCCAAAAATACCCTTAGGGTATTAGCTGTGCCAGTATTAATCCTTTTACAAGGTTAGATTAAATTTTGAATTTGTAAATGTAATACTTTTGAAACCTATGAACATTTACAATTAGAGAACTAGTGCAATTCTTGGGATTGAGATCATATTGAGTAGAAATAATAGAATATAGTAACTGTTCAATATTATGTTTAAAGTAGCTATGAGTAGTTACATAGATTATCGAACTGTTTTTCCAGTAAGAGTTTTAGAAGCCATAGAATTCTAAATGTCCCTTGACATACAACTGTTTAAAAATAACTTTGTAAAATATATGTGTAATCTTTCCACCATTACCTTGTTTAAAAACACTCAGAGCCAGGTGTGGTGGTGCATGCCTGTAATTTGAGAGGCTGAAGGAGAAGAATCACTGCAAGTTCAAGGCCAGCCAGCCTAAGCTACATAGTTCAGGGCAAGCCCAAACTACATATACATAGCAAGACCCTGTCTCAAAAACAACAAAACAAACGAAAACCCAGAAATAAACACTCCAGAAGACCTTGTTCAAAATAACTTTATATAAGTATTCTTTTATGTTTTAGACAAGGCCATCTATCCATGGTTGTACAACTAATGAAATATGGTGCCGATCCTTCATTAATTGATGGGGAAGGATGTAGCTGTATTCATCTGGCTGCTCAGTTTGGACATACTTCAATTGTTGCTTATCTCATAGCAAAAGGACAGGTAAAAATATCACAGTGGTGTGGATTGTAATCATGTATCTTTCATGGTTTAAATGCCTAATGTATTTGGTCTTACATGTATAACAACCTGGTGATATTTTAGGAGTACTTTCTGATGGATGAAGAGAACAAATAAATACATTGTTAATCTGATATTGAAGTTTTACTGTACTTAACATAAAAGCAAGAATCATGAATCCACTAAATTGATTTTTTAATTTATGAGAGTGACAAATAAATCTTGGAAAGTAAAGGAGAAAATTTGGTTATCTGCTTTTTCCCTGCTTGTGTTTTCTGAATATATTATCTGATGTCATCTAAAGTTTTGGAAGTTATTTATTAGTTATGTTCTATTTTAATACATCTTTAGAGGAATAATTTCTTCAAGATCCGTTTTTCATTTTCTGCTCTATAAAATAACACTGATTATTGTCACAAAATTGATGATTTAAGTTCTTCTGATTTTTCTTGAATGTGCAGCAGTAACCATAATCACACTAAATATTATGAGTGTATATTACTGTGTTTTGTGTAAATATAGTTTGTTAAAAGTAATGTAACCCAGTTTTTTTTTCATGTGTTTTCCTGGTTATACTTATATATTAACTTTATAAATAAGCATATCATCACAAGAGTAAGCTAAATGAGTTTAATTTATTCCTTTATACATATTTATTATTTGAATTAAAATTTTTATGCTGACTTGGAATTTGAACAATATTTTTTTCTAATAGCTCTTTAAAATGTTTATTTTTGGCAGTATTAAGCAAAAGCAGTTGTGTTCTGTGTTTAATCTTAGGAAAGGAGGCATTGAATTATTAAGTTAATGGTTGGAAGGAGTTGTTTATTACTATGTTAATAAATATCCCCAAAATTTCATGGTTAAGAGCAGTAGCAATCATTTATTATATCTCACAGTTCTTTGAGTTGAATGGGGCTTAGCTGGATGGTTCTTTTCTTTTTGAAGTAATGGCTGGGAGTTGTTATCCAGGCTTTTGTCTAGGCTGGAGGGTTGCCTGACTTTATACATCATCTTGTGCCTTAATAGAAATGAATAGAAGACTATTCTTAGCTAAGATTCTCAGACAACTGTGCCTTTTTCTTCACGCAGTGTCAGAACTTCTCAGAATCACTTCATGTAGTCTTCCCAGCAGAGAACTAAAATTCTTAAATGGTGTCTCAAGCTCATAAAGGAACAAAGGCAGAAGCTGTTCTTTAAGTCTTAGGTCTTAAATGGGCACAGCAACATTTCTGTTCATTTCTGATCCATTTTGTCAGTTAGAGTACAGACCTGGTCCTGCCTGTGATTAGTGTTAGAAAGGGTCACCACAAGCTTGTGAATACCACATGAAGTCTTTTGGGGCCATCTTGGAAGATTAGAAAGGGATTATTTTTATTTTCCTACAGTTTCTCCTAGAGCAGGGGTTGAAGAATTAATGATACAGGGATTGGAAGAATTAATAATTCAGATTCACCTTTTTTCTTTCAGTTTTTTTTTTTTTTTTTTTTTTTTTTTTTTTTTTTCTTTTTTTGGTACCAGTGATTGAACTCAGGACCTTGTGCTTGCAAGGCAGACAGCAGAACCACTGAGCTAAATCCCTGGCCCTTTCAGTTTTTAACTGGGGAAGAAAAGTAGTATAAATTTTTGAGTTTTTGTGGGGGTTTTTCTTGTTGATTTTTACGATTTGAGTGATTTTACTAATCTTTTTAAGTCCAGCATCATATCTAGACTATAAAATTCTCAGAGTAGGATTTCTTCTTGTCATACTGTTTTTTGTATGAAAATGATGAGTCTGACAAAGTTTTTCTCCTATGACTTATTTTTTCTGCATGTAAAAATAACATGTGCTTACTGAAAACTATCCAAACATAAGGGTATGACTTAGAAGAAATCTCGCTTCTCTCCTTGCCCAACCCACACTGAGATCACTTATTAATAGTTTAATTTGTTCTTCCAGATTTTTTTCATGTGTGCACTAGCATGTATATAAGACATTCTTCTACTGTGAGTTGCATTCTAGCTTTGAATGGGGTCCAGTGAGCTTTCCTTCTGTCATCTCCTCTTCATCACTCTGCTTCAACCACACCACACTATGCTGTTCTTGAGCAACTCTGACTTGCTTGCTCTCAGCGCCTTCATGCTTGCTGTTCCCACTGCTAATGTAACCCTTCTTCAGATGGCTACTGTTCCCTCTGTGCAGTCATGTGGTTGCTCATACTTTTTCTATTTTACTTATTATGGTACCAGGGATCGAACTCAGGACCTTGAACTTGCAGGGCAGGCGTGGTGCCACGGAGCTAGATCCCTGGCCCATGGTTGCTCAAATTTTATTAATTCTGCTTAATTCTCAATTATAAAAATAAAATTTGTATATTTTATCTAAATTTTTTCTTTCCCGTTCTTTCATTGACTTTAGTCATTATTTTTCTTAGTTAACCTTGTTATGATAAACTTTAATTTTTCAACTTTAAATAATACCCTTTGACTCATAGCTATTTGGGGTGAGGCTCACAGGGTCTTTTCTTTTCAGTCCCCCTCCATTTTTTATTGTATCAATTTTACATTGAATTAGTTCTATCAATTTTACATTGTTGGGGTATTTAATATTTCCACTCAATTTTGGCATTCTTCACAACTTGATTTCACTTATCTGTTAAATATATTAAGTGCTCACTACCAATTCTTTTGGATGATTTTCAAGAGAAAAAGGGGAAAATGCTAATTTATAGAGTTCTGTTTATTATAGAATTTTCATAAACTTTTGATCTTGGCTGTTAATTCTTCCAAATAGAGAATACACATATATCTGTTTGAAAAAGAAGTATCAAGTTTTAAATTATAACCCAATGAAAGGAAAGATTGAATGAATTTCATTTCCCTTTTATTGTTCTAAAGATGTGGCAAAACTTGACATATTTTATTCATTGATTTTTTTATTGTTGCTTTTAAAAGGATATAAAAATACTTATATTCAACAGTAAGAAACTAAGAATTTACATGTTTAGAGGCTGAGGACAGTTCAGTGATGGAGTGCCTACTTGGCATGTGTGAGGCCTTTGGTTTGATTCCCCCCAAAATAGAATTTACTAAGTTTACTTAAATTAGATATTAGGGCAATAATAAATAAAGTGCCTACCTCTCATATACAAAACAAAGAAGTTTTTGTCATTTCTTTGAAAATAATTTTTAAATCACATGATAATTTAAAAATTAACCTGTATTTAGAACCATTGGGTGAGGTTACAGAAGATATTTCTGGGAACACTAAAAATACAGAAATGAGTTTATAGTGGATAAGACATAACCTACTATACAGTATTCATGGTGAAGGACTAAGTAATGTCATCCAAGGATATACTCTAGTTCTCTATTGTAATGGTTTTTAACACTGCATTATTTCCCTCAGTTCCTTTGGATAATGTTCACATTTGAAACACGGTCCTATCAATAATAATGGTTCACACAGAGCTGGAGCATGGAGATATCCAGTGTTTCACATTGTACTTACTGTAACTACTCTTCCACTGATAGTAGATTTGCAGCACAACTTGGGTTAGAACTTCTTGTATAATACAACCAAGAAATGGGAGTTGGGAAAGGGAAGCAGAAGAAACTTAGTATTTATTGAGGGTCTGTTATGTTCCATACTTTGGATTGGCTACCTTACATATGTTATTCTGTTTAATCATGGAAGTCTTATAAGTTATTTGTGTCCACATTTTTTGATTAATATTCTTAGGCTCAGAAAATTAATTTTGCCCGCTATCTTAGTGATTAGATGGAAATAGGAATTGAGAACCATGTCTCTTATTCTAATCCTTATGCCTTTCCTAGACCTAGAAGAGTAATTATGAAAACAAGTCTTTTAACACATGGTTTTGATCATTTACTTTGCTGGGCACTGAGAAAACAAAAATGGATTTAATGTAATTTTGGTACTCAAAGAATTTGTTCCAATTAATGAGACAAATGCTCCAGACAGAGAGGATAATCAGACCACATTGGAGTGTATTAGGACGGGTAATTTCAGGGCATTGAAACTGATGGAATCTTTGACAGCAGTAGAATGTCTTGGAAGGAAATTTAGAGAACTAGGAAAGATTTTGATTTAGTAGTTGATAGCTTTAATTTTAATTTGCTATAAATTAAACCAACAGGATAACAAGTTCCAGGGAAAGCAAAGTTGAGTGGAAGAAGAAAATTATAGCCTACTGTATTGTTTGGCTAGGAAGAAAATTTATGCATACTTATAATAATAATAATATCAAATGCTCATATAACCTGAATTACAATAAATGTCTCAAGAGGAAAGAATAGGAAAGGTCTTTATCTGTGATGGATCAGGGAGAGGAGAGATAACAAATACTCATTTTTCATACTGAGAAGTCTCAGAAGACAATATTTGAAGCTGAAAGCTCAAGTAGCAATTCAAACACCTTTCTTAAAGGTCTGAAGCTAATAATGAGCTAAAACTAAGCTGGGCATGGTAAAAAGGCACAGGATTGCTTTTTCACATTGCTTTATTTCTCACAATTTTGCAGTACTACTTGACCCTAATAATGTACATACGTAACAATAAAATATTAAACTTGAATTTATTAAAAAGTTGGGTTTTATTCTTTGTTTTGAAATGCCTTTGGATAATTGGGGTTTTGTCAGTCCCGCTTATCCGCAGCTTAACCTGTTCTTTGTAGCTGAAAGATCAGAATATATCAAGATTTTTAAATGCAAAATATTTAAAAGGGAAAACTATAAAAGTATGACGTTAATTAAAATATGTAGTGGCTATACTAAAAGTTAAAGAGAAAATTTCATAAATCATCCTTATTATACTTCATTGGCCTCTCCTGTAATGTGTAAATTAGATTTTTCCAAGTCATTTTGGTTAGGAACTTATAAAATTTTACTGTCTGACTTTATCAGGATGTAGATATGATGGATCAGAATGGAATGACACCTTTAATGTGGGCAGCTTATAGAACACATAGGTATGTAACCATTATAAAATATTTACTCAGATAATATGAAACAAGCTAATGATAAGAAGCAGTAACTTATACTTAATTAACTTGTTATAATGATTGGTATATAACATAAATTACTTCTTTGAATGTTTTGGTGTCTATTTGCCACCACCTCAATTATTGTACCTCTCATAATCTATGCCTCCTTTTAACAGTTCCTAATGGAAAAAGAGATTATCTTCTTTAAAAAATAATTTTTCATGTGACTTACATGTTGGCAAGTTTAATGTTTTAATTTGTAAGTTGTCTTAAATATTTGTGAAATCATCCAGATTGAAATTTAAATATTTATATTTTTTAATTATTTAGTATTAACACCAGTTCCTACATCAAAAATAGAAAATGTCAGGACCATGTATTCTGTCCCTTGAAACTATATTGCTTATATGATTTGCATATACTTAAAACTTATTATTAAAATAGTCTCATCATAAAGTTTTTGAGTAGGTTAGAATAGAAGTGTTCCGAAATGGAATGCTGATGTAACCGCAGTATAGTATTTGTAATGATTTTGATAATTGAAATTAGGGTTGTTGTTGTTGTTTTGTTTTTTTTTTTCCTTTTCAGTGTGGATCCAACTAGATTGCTTTTAACATTCAATGTTTCAGTTAACCTTGGTGACAAGTATCACAAAAACACTGCTCTGCACTGGGCAGTACTAGCAGGGAATACCACAGTCATTAGTCTTCTTTTGGAAGCTGGAGCTAATGTTGATGCCCAGAATATCAAGGTAAATACAAGCACTTTTGATAATACTATGTGAAACAGGGCTTTTAATATATGAATTCCTTAATAAAACAGGTATTTCATAGACTGTGAAAGTTCAAAGAAATTTCCATTATAGCTCAGTCCTTTAGTTCTGGGTAGTAATTGGTTTTCAAATCTTGGTTCACTTATTTTTATCTTGCAGTACTGAAATAATTTTTTCAATTTTGCCATCTTTTGTTTTAATGAATGCATACTCCTTTTGGAAATTAGATTATATAACTATTTTTGTAAAATACCTTTATGCTATTTATAGGAGACCCCCCACACACACCTAAATGGTGAACTAACCCACAGGAAAAGCACAAAATTGTCTTAACAGCCAAGCATAATTAATATTTACTCTCTTGAATATTTAGATATTTGTAGGCATTTTATGAATATATACAAGAAGAATCTATTGGTAATCTTAAATTTTGGTTAATGCTTCTCATTTTTATAGCTTCAGGATCCACCAAAACAAGAGTCTTTCAACACCAGGACTTTTTCTGTGAAATGGCTTTAAACATTGTCAGAAGTGATTGTGCCCATTAACAAATGTTCTTTAATTTCAGCTATAATTCATGGTATTTTCTGAGTCATGTTTCATAAATGTATAAAGGATATGAGCTAATTAAATATGAAGAAAGTTCTAGCCACATGCTTACCTGAAACGGCCAATCCAAAAGTAGGTATGTCTTGCTGGATCAGGGCATCTCTTTATATTCCAATGAGTAGTTCATCCTTGATTTGGTTACTTTAAGAAGAGAAGTTTAAACTACTAAAATAAAATATCTTAGACTAGTTTTTAACTATTATTTATTTAAAGTTATACCAATTTTTAAAAATGAGTAATTACAAGTATATAAAAGTAAATACCTAATACTGAAAATTAGGAAATTGATAAAATCATGTTTGTATTTTCTTTCTTTTTTTAAACTTCCACCTAATCTTGACTTTACTCAAGTGCTCAAATGATCCAGTGACTACCACTGAACACAGAGGAAAATCACCATAGACTATAATACCATAGAGGCTGATATATGAATAATGGTCATTTCCAGTACTTACTGGCTGAATGAATGAAGATTTGCACAATTGTGAATTTTACCCGAGCTGTAGATAATGACTCTGCTAAGATGTGTTTCTGCCACTTAGGAATTATGGAGAAATTTTTGCTTTTCCAAAAATTTTTAAATAAGGTGCTCTGAAGTTTGTATAGTAGAATTAGTAAATTAGGCAGAACCCAGGTCAGTAGATGAGGAAGAAATTTGACTAATCTGGTTTGACTAACCTGGAAGAAGTTTGACTAATATTGGATAGTATTTCCCATAAGAAAAGTTCAGTGAGATTTGCTTATGTTTTCTTATCTGATATGCTTCTGGTACTTTTCTTCTCTTTGCGCTAGAAGCACATTCCTAAAGTAGTAATGTGCCAGGAATACATTTCCAGATATTTAGTGTCGTAATACTGAAAAAATTGAACCAGTTTCAAGATGACAAATAGTAAAATTATGAATACCTTCTTCTGTCAGTATCCATCTATTATATTGAAACTGCATTAATGCCAATTATTACAGTAAGGTGACTACCAGGTTTTGTAATTTGAAAGCAGCAATGTGTTTTCAGAGTTTTTAAAATATCATTTCTATCCATACAATTTTTAAAATAATTTCTATCATTTTACGTATTTGAGGTATGGTTTATAATTTTAACATCTTTTCATATAAGTAATGAAAAGTTGTGACCACTCTTAACCATTGCATAAACTTTAATCTTAGTAGAAGAAATAACCTGTAATGAATTTCAATAAAATGGTAATGGTAAGAATAGAGATATTTTACTTTTAAAAAAATTGTACATTCAGGCACATTAGTTATACAGAGATCCAGTAAAATGGAACGTTGTCCTTTACTTTATTTAAATTTGTGTATTTTTTCCTACACTCTTAATTGTTTTAATTTCTGACACATGCACTCAAGGTGAACTGGAGCTATATTAGTTGTAGAAAAGAAAATCTAAGGAGGTATTTCATTTGCTCAGACAACATTTATACTCTCAAGGAAAAGTTATCTTTTTATCTGCTTTGTTGAAAAATGGATTTTTGTTTTAAAATACACATTTTATGTTATTAAAAGGATGGAGTATCAGTTGCCTTTTCTACTGGGATCTAGCATTCCTAATGAACTTCAGTGTAGTTGTCACCACCTTCTAATAGAAACCATTGTTGTTTTTTTTTTGTTTGTTTGTTTTTTACTCAACAGTACTGTTCAGTGGTGGGTAGTGAAAATGTTTGACAAATAAGGTTCCTATTCTCTCAGAATTTAAATTTTGTTGAAAACATAACCAGTTATGTAGAGAGAGATATATGCAGGAAAGCTTTCCATGTAAAGGAATGTGCAAGTAAAAGGCCCTAAACAGGTCATACTCGAGGTACAAAAAAAGGTCAGTTTGACCAGAGTACAATGAACAAGGAAATGAAGTTGCTTGAGAGAGGTAGGTGTCAGATATGCAGCACCATTATAAGAAACTTTAATTGTATTCTTAAGTTATGGGAAGCAGCTAGAACTTAGATAGTTTGATTATAGGATGTGGTCTTATTTTATAATCTTTAAAATACTAGTTTGGCTGAGAAAGAAGCATTGAGAATTTTAAAAAATGAAAAGGATGGGTATCATTTAGTCTGTTGTAATAAATGAGGCAAAGGGTATGTTAGCTTAGCCTGAGACCCAAAAAGTAGAAATGGCAAGAAGTGAATGATTTTGGATATGGTATTTTAGAATAGAAATAATAGAAAATATTGATGACTTAGCTTTTAATTAACTGAATTTCTTGTTATATATGTTGAGATTGTGAAGATAAATTGAGAAATACTTTTTGAGGGTGATAGGAATTGATTTTTTTTTTTTTGGTAATATTTGAAATGGTGCCTTTTTAGCTAATTAAGTACATTTAGATTGTTAAAGATTTTGAAAGAAGAATTCAGTTTAAGAAAACCATAGATATGTTGTCAAGAAATTTGGCAGAGATTATTCACTCATTTATACCTGTTATAAAGTCTTAGGAAAGTCTAGTTGATAAAAATGATCTGAAACAGGAGGTAGCTTATAAATCTGGATTTGACTAATAAAGTAATAATAGAGTAATAAAGAGTTATGGTCTTCAAAGATATGAAAAATTATACATTATATCATAATTATACAACTGTTGGTTGATCCTGTTTCATCTAAAATAATTTTCCTTATGAGATTAAAGTGGTTCCATAGAAATATTACTTTGAGGCTTGTCTTTATAAATTAACCCTAGTGAGGAATTAAATTCTTTTAATATATAAAGAAGTGGATCTTCTGTTGAAATAAGGAAACTTACTTTGAAAACAATTGATATTAAATGATAGATAAATTTTAAAAAACTTGATTCTCAGTCTGGAGTCTACCAGGGGATGTTGGGTGGAGTGGGTCCATGGACTCCTAAAATTATTAAGAGAAAAAGTCATCTGCCTTAGCATTTTTCTGAAGAGAAGATTATTAGCTTTAATAAGATATAACTCAATAGAATTTAGAACCATGATCCTGGATAACAGTTACATAGAATAGACTTATATCTTTTCTTGTTATGCAACAATAATAGGAAAAAGTAATTTGGTATACTAGGAATAAAAATAAAAACTATGGTCTCTGCCACAGTCATTTTTTGGGGCAGTGTTTCATTTCTGATTTTTTTTTTTTCTGGTACTGAGAATCAAACTCAGGACCTTGTGCTTGCAAGGCAGGTGTGGCACCACTGAGCTAAATCCCCAGCCTCATTTCTTAATTTTTAAAACATTTTATACCCTAGCAGGTTTTTAGTTATATAGGTATATTTAAATGAATTGAGTTTGGTGGAAACAATTTTTGAGGGCTGCCCAAGCCCTTTGTAATATTTTCTTTCTAAAATTGTAAAAGGCCATAAATCTTAGTTTGTGTAGAATACAAAATTATTGAACATTGTAAATGTATTGAAAGATCTCATACGGTTTCTTCAAAGGAGGTAAGAAATTTTTCAGAAAACAGTTATGTACTACCTTTTGAATACCTGACCTTGATGGTCTCCGAGGATTTTTCCTTAATCTTGTCAGTGAAATTCAGTCTCATTTAGACAAAGCTGCTATACTGTTTATCTGACCAAAAACCCTTGAAGAATTTCTTTTATAATCAGTTATATAAGTTATAAATGCTCCATGTGGATTCTTGCTGATGTTGCTGTTGTACTATTATTTATTATTTTTGCTGAGACATGGAGTGATCAAATTAAGACTTAATTTAGAACCCTGGTTTTATTGTAATTTTTAAAAATAATTGCTTGCTTACCAGCTGAATACAAGAGCTATACAAAAATAGTCAGATGACTAGAGGAGTAGTTTAAAGATCTTTTTTAAAGCACCCTCAATCTTTTTGTCTAGGCAATCCTTAGGTGTCACATGGCCCTCTAGTGGAAGGGATGCTCAGCTGGACCGAGGCAACTGCAGGATTTTCTCTGGGAGTTGTTACCCAAGGGATTGCTTTTATTCAGGTAATATTTATAGTTTGGATTAATTAGCTGGTTCTGACAACTTAGGTGATGGAATTTTGGAACAAGTAAAGAGACATTTAAAATACCCCTAATTGTGAAAGGCTCACCTAGATTAGCCCATTCCTTATTAAATTACATTGATTTTATATTAAAAGATTGGTTGGGCTTTTTGTTTTGTGATAGTTGTTGCTGTTGGTGGTAGTGGTATGTTTTATTTTGTTTGTTTCTTTTAGAAATAAAACACTCCCTTCTTGCTAAGTAATCATTCCTCATGAGTAAGGCACTTTAAGATCCCTTGTTTCTTTGTTCTTTTTCAACTAACATTTTGAAATTTTTTTCATTATTTTTTCTATATCAGTTTGAGTAGCCATCTATACATTCTTTAAATTTTGACAAACAGTAATTGTAATTTTACTTTTCTGTTTAAAAGTAGATAAATAGTAGAAGACACTGAATAGAATGAAAATGTATATGTCTGACTAGTTTGTAAAAGGAGAAATATAAATTTAAATTAGGAAAGGAAGAAAAGGAACATAGATCTAGGATTGGAATGCTTGTCTTTATTTCTTACTTCATTTTATATATTTTAGCCCAATTCACTTATACTCCTAGGCATTCTTTCCTTTAGATTAAAGGGACCTGCTTTAAGTTCATAATTTGAATTAAACTACTTTTTAAAAATTCACTTTTCTTAATTGTGTTGGAAATTTCTGGGTGACTTAATTTAAGTAGGTCAAGAATGCCAGTACAATAGTAGCAGAAGTAGACTTTTCTTTTTCTTCCCTGTTCTCTTCTTAAGGCTCTTTCCATCACTAAGTAAAACTGAAAGCTATCTGGCAACTTATGTAGTAGGATGTTTTGTAACAACAAGTATTACTAATGAAATCTTTAAAGAATATAAAATTACTGATAAACTTAGTGACAGCCACTGATCCAGCAGGTATTAAAATACCTACTTTTTGATTTGCTCTCTAATATATCCAAATGTAAGCAAAAATTATGTACAAAATACGGTGAGAAAATGTACTTTCTGATTGTACTTTGGGAAATCATAACAAATAATTCAGTAATGTAGGTTCTTGAAATTGACTTGGGCTGGGGGTGTAGCTCATTGGCACCATGCCTGCCTGGCAAGCTGAAGGTCCTGAGTTCGATCCCTGGTACCAGAAAGAAAGAGAGAAAAAAAAGAAAGAAAGAAAGAAATTGACTTTACTCAATATCAAACAATGTTAGTGGGTTAATAATGTGGTCAATTTATTTTTGTAGAAGTGCTCTAGAAGTTATTTGTGTAATAGTCTGAGTTTTATTTTAATGTGAATTTCTTCTAATTATATTATCAGGGTGAATCAGCACTTGATTTGGCAAAGCAGAGAAAAAATGTGTGGATGATCAACCATTTGCAAGAGGCAAGGCAAGCAAAGGGATATGACAGTCCATCTTTCCTTAGAAAGCTAAAAGCTGATAAGGTAAATGCATGACTAAAATTTTTCATTCACTAATCTTTCAAGGTTCGTAGCTGTATTAACTTAGATTGAATATTCACATACTTAAATTTTGCCATTTCCCAATGTGATTTTAAAAATATTTTATCCATGGTACCGCCACTGCCTGCCTTGCAAGCTCAAGGTCCTGAGTTTGATCCCCAGTACAAAAACAAACAAACAAAAAATATTTTACCCAGAATACAGTGACGGTAAATAACAAAGTTTCTCAGGGCTTTGCTTACTTAGTTTATGATCTAATAATTAAGAAGCATGGATGTATGTGAAGTTGTTTAATCTCTATAGGTTATAGTATAAATTTTAGTTTATTAATTTAACTGTCTTTTGTTAAATTATATATAAATATAAAGGTTTTTTTTCTTGTATGTTTTTTCTTTTATGTTTTTTTCTTTGTTTGAATGTTAATAAGTTGTGGAGCACTTTAGTCCTAATATATATCTTTTTTTAACTCGTAACTATAGCTCTAATTTAAGTTTTCTCTTTTATGATATTGTGCACCTTTTTTTAATAGAGAAAGCTTATATTCTTGACTACTCTGTGGGAAATTTTAGATCATCCATATACTTTCAATTTTAAACTGTGAGTGTTGGCTCAATTGCCTAGTGATAATTTCAAAACTAAAAATATTTTCCCAGTGTTTCTGGGCTGGGAAATTAATTCATTGGTGCCACCACCTGCCTCACAAGCTCAAGGTCCCAAGTTCCTTCTCCCGTACCAAACAAACAAACAAAAAAGCATAGTATTTCCACCAAAAAAGGAGAAGTTGACTTTTTTTATATACTCAAATAGTTGATAATCAGTGTATCAATCAATAACTACTTTCTGAGTGGGATTAAGTTTTGGGTAGCATCTAATGTATATCTTTCTCAGGCTACTTTAGTGGTAATGATAGTAATAGTTTAAAGTTAAGATTGATCTATTATTAAGAGAGAAATGTCAGAGGGAATGAAAAACACTTGAGATTTAAATTCCCTTAAAGAGTTGAAAAGTTCTCTGCTCCTTTGCATAGACATCAGAACAGTTAAACTTGGTTGTGTTCAAACCTCATAGCTGAGAATAATGAGTAATTTTTCATGTCATATTAATGCTTTCAGTTAATTGTTAGGTATGGTGTAGAAAATGATCTCTTTATTTTGATACTACCTTGCCCTCTAAACTTTAGAGCAGTTTTGCTCACAGTGAAAAGCAGCTAATATCTAATGATAATTAGGCTAATAACAAAAATGTTACTCTGCAAAATCACATAATCTTTGCAAATATTCTAAAGTTTTATATGTATATATTCAGATGAAAATGACTTAAAGTTTTAGATGTATTAATATGAATAGTTACTTGTATATTATAATGAAATGCATATAAGGTCAATGTGTTTAGCTATAATTTCTTTTTAAAAACAAAGCTTCATGGGCCAGGGATTTAGCTCAGTGGCACCATGCAAGGTGTCCTGAGTTTGATCCCCTGTACTCAAAAATAAAAAACAAAGCTTCATAAAAAATTTATGAGATACTTAATTTAACATTTCACATTAGTGTGATTAGCTCAGAAGTTGAGTTTTTCCCTGTTTTTCTTTCCATTAATAGCTTTAAATGTATTAAATTTCTTAAAAGGCCACAGGTTATATTCCTGTATACACACCGACAGAGACAGAGACAGATCATTTATTTTTCCATCTCACATTAGGAAAATATAAATCATGAATATGCTTTAGTTTGCTAACCTATGGAAGTATGTTTTGTAATTAAAACTAAGAAAAAATAAGAAAATAGTGAGACCTAGGACTAAATAATATTTTATTTTTTAAAAAGTTATCCCCAAAGAAGAAATGTTTTTTGGACAACAGTAGGAATACATGGAAAAAAATCTTGATTTTAAGAAATATTTTAAAGCTCTTGAATGTGTAAGATTGTTTTTAAGCAGGCAGATAATGGTTAAACAGGTGTGAACTATTTAATAAAAGGTTGGAGAAAAATCTCTAGTTTTTCTTCAGTACTTTAAAATCTGTGACCCAGTAAATAAAATATATTCTTTCTTTGAATATTTATTATATGAAAATCTAAGCTGGGTGTGGTGGCGCACACCTGTAATCCCAGCACTCAGGAGGCTGAGGCAGGAGGATTGCTGTGAGTTCGAGACCAGTCTGGACTTCATAGTGAGTTCCATATCAGTCTGAACTACATAGTGAGACCCTGTCGCAAAAAAACAAACAAAAAAAAGAAAATAAATCTAGGAAGGTGGAATAGATGTAATTTTTTCTCTGCCTCCCACTAAATAACGCTGAAGACCATGGACATCAAGTGCAAAATCGAATGTTATAGGACTCTTAGAGGAAAAACTAGAGTGGCTAGAGACTCAGGATCTGATAGTGGTGTGTTCTGTGTGTTTACTTTTTGGCCCATTTACCCAAGACTAGGACTGACAAAACCAGCAACCCAGAATCACAAGTGAGTGCAGACAAAAATGGCCTATACTAAAGCCTACACTTTAGCCAAAGGACCACAAAAGAGGCAGCCTCAGAACACATGATACTCGTAGAATATAACTGTTCTACCATAGCCAGACATTTCAGAAACAAATACGCCTCTACCCTGACTTAGAACAGCAAGGGCCTGTTGATCAGCCTAGACTTTAACCCTTACCAGGTTGTAGTGAGGTACACGGTGTATTGGTGTTAGAGAAGACTTTGTAGAGAGTTGGGACTTCCATCCCCACTGACTGTTGTGAGGCCCCTCCTCCCCTCTGTTATTGGAGACCACACTTTTATCTCCCCCAGCGTGGGAGGTATATCAGTAAAGCTTTACTGAAGAGCTGTAATCCCATTCTTGCCCAGCACTAATGAAGAATCCCTTTTAAATGTCAGTGGAAGCCAAGACTTTCACACTGGGCATAATGAAGAAATGCTTCCCTCATACTCATTATGAAACTGTTTCAGCAGAATCCATCTAAAAGAGAAGGAAGTTCCAAATAAGATCCAGAGTCTTACAGTACCCAAAATGACATGGTTGCAGTTGAAAGATACTTGTTATATCAAGATACAAAAAGATATGAAACCAAATGAAATGATAACCAGTAGCTACCAAGACTATGATGACTATTACAATTATTTGATAAAAGGTTTTATATTAACCATGATAAAAGGACTTAAAAAACTTGTTATGAATATGTGCAAAACAAATAAAAAAGATTCTTAGCAAAGAACTAGAATATAAAGCAATATAAAGAATTTAAGGGAAAACCTTAAATGAAAAATTACAATAATGAAAACAAAAAAAGTACAATTGATAGGCTCAACATTGGAGAGATCAGAGGAAAGATTTAGGTGCCTTGTAGATAAAATAGTAAAAAATACCCATTTTGAACAACAAAAGGAAATAGAATTTTTTAAAAATGAGTAGAAGCTTAGAGACCTAAAGAAGATCAAATACTGCTGTGATTGGAGTCCTGAAAGAGAAGAACGGGATGGAGCCGAAAAAGTACATGAGGATACAATGGCTTAAAACTCCTCGGATTTGGGGAAATACAAACCCAGTGGTTAAGAAGCCAAGCAAACTTAATTCTTCACTGAATATGTCCTAGTCAAACTTCATCCCCCACAAATCTTGAAATCCCCTTGTAAATAAGTCAGTGTAGTCTACCATATTAGCAAAGAAGAAAAATCTTAAGATTTATATCAACCATGCAGGAGAAAACATTTCCTAGAAATCAATATACATTCATGATAAAAACATTGAGATAAATAGTAGTTGAGAAGTTCACGATTTTCTGAAGAACATTTATAAAACCTACAATAAGCGTTGTAGTTGATAATGAAAAACTGAGTGCTTTTACTGCTAAGATCAGCAAGGCAAATACATCCATCTTACTGTTCTTACTCAATGTAATACTAGAAGTTCCAGTTATTGCAAGAAGCAAAATGGGGGGGCGCATATAGATCAGAAAGGAGGGAAAGTATCCACGTTTATAATTCTGCATGATTATCTGAAAATTTAAGAAATTACTTTAAAAGGGAAAAAGGAAGTTCTTAGACTAATAAATGAATTCAGCAAGGTTACAAGATAAAAGATAGGTTATTCAAAAATCCATTTTCTTTTTATTTACTTGGAGTAAACATGTGGACACCAAAATTAAGAGTACATTTAGAGCTGGAAATATCTCAAAAATTTTATTAAAATACTTAGATGTAAATGTAACAAAAAATATAATGTATACTGAAACCAAAAAATGCTGATGAATATTGTATAATGGGAAAAAAATGTCTAAAGGTGTAAGGGAAGTGGGAGGGGTAGGGGAAAGCTAAGAAAGGAAAAGAAAAAATAAGAGAAAAGGAAAAAAATAGAAACAAAGTCTTTGTAAATAGGGAAAGGTGGAACGGGTGAAGGAAGGCCAAGGGAATGTTGAAAAAATAAGAACCAAGATAACATCATGTAAAGGTACAAGATCCCAATGATGAATGTAACTGTATTGTATACCTAAAATGTACCAATAAAGAAAAAAGGAAAAAAATGCTGATGAAAGAAAAGATGATTTAACAAAATGGAGAAAGAATTTGTTCAGAAACTGGAATACTCAACATAGCAAATGTTTCAGTTGGTATGAATTGATGCACAAATTTAATGCAATCCTATCAGAATTTCAGCAACAGATTTTATATATATAATCAAGATTATTCTAAGGTAACTGGACCTGGAAGAGCTAAAACAATTTTGCAAAAGGGAAATCATCACCTACTTTCTGTATACTTTGATGTGTTCTATCGTTGCAGCAGTCATTGTGCTGTGATACTGCTGGACAGATAAACTTAAGATCAATGGAACAGAATATAGCCCAGAAATAGAACCAAGATATTCCCACATTTGACAGAAATGCAAAAGCAATCCAATGAAAATAGTCTTTTTCTCCTAGTATTGTAGAAACACTTGAACATCCCTAGGCAAAAATGAACTAGCTAACTAAATAAAATAAACCTTGATTCAAACCTCATATAAAAATTAGCAGTTTTTCATTGTAAGATATAAAATTATACCTTTAGTCATAAAGATGATGAAAAAGTCATCAAGATCTTGGGCTATGCAGAGTTAATTAGAATTGACATGAAAAGTATAATCCTTAAAAAGGAAAAAGTGATAAGTCAGACTTAATGGGAACTTGAAATTTTTGCTTTGTTAAAGACCCTATGAAGAGAATAAAAAGAAGATAATATTGGGAGATAATATTGGCAAGCCATATGTCCAACAAAAGGCTAATGTTCAGATACATAAAGAGCTATCAAAACTCAACACGGAAAATTGAAAAATCCAATTGAAAATGAGCAAAAGCTCTGAAGACATATTTCACTAAAAAGGTGCACAGGTGAAGATCAGCACATGAATAGATAGTCAACATCATTAGCCAGTACAGAAATGCAGATTACCTACACCATGATGTTATACCTATCAGAATAAGGAGGGAAATTGTATGTTTATAGTGATGAAATATTTTGTATTTTAACTATTGGGATTAATATGTTGGCTATGATATAAAACTGTTTGGTTTTGACTTCATGGGGATTCTCCTGAGTGCTAGGATTACAGGCCTGTACCACCTCCCCTGGCTAGGAACAAACTGTTGACATGCAACAACATAGATAAATGCCATCTACATTCTCTAAGTGAAAGAAACCAGACCTAAAAGGCTGCATTCATTATGATTAAATTTATATGACATTCTGGCCCACAATTTACAGAGATAGAGGTCAGATTCATTGTTACCTGAAGGACATGGAGGAAATTTAGGACTTGACAGAAACTGTTTTGTATATTTATTTTGCTGCAGGTTATACCATTTACATGTTAAAGAGAACTATACATAAAAAGTGATCAGTTTTATTCTATATAAATAGTGCCTTTGGCTGGGGGTGTAGCTCAGTGGCACAGTGCCTGTCGGGCAAGTGTGAAGCCCTGAGTTGGATTCCTGGCACCCTCCCTACCCCCGCCCAAAAGTGTCTTTAATTTTTTTTCTCATTGAGTTTATTGGTACTTTTAAAGCATACAGTACAGTTACATTTATCATTGGGATATTGTACCTTTACATGACAGATCTTGGTTCTTAGTTTTTCCTCATACCCCTGCCCTTCCTTCATCTCCTCCCCCTCCCCTATTTATAGACTTTGTTTCCATTTTTTCCTTTTTTCAAGTTTTTTCTTTTCCCTTATTTCCTTTCCCCTACCCTTCCCACTTCCCCTACACCTTTAGCCCTTTTCTTCCTATTTCACATAGTCAGTTATGCCATTTGGATCTTATTTACACTTTTAGTTTTTCACACCAGAGAAACTATTCTTTATTTACACATGTGTCTTATTTCACTTAGGAGTGTGGGCTCAATGTGCATCCATTTTCCTATGAATGACTCTAGTTTCTCATTCTAGAAACTGAGTAGTACTCCATTTTATAGAAAAACCACATCTTCTTTATCTAGTCTCTAACTGATGGGCAGTTGGGCTCTTTCCAAGTTTTAGCTATTACAAACTGTGCCACTGTAAACATGGGTGTGCATAAATCACTGTGGTATGATTCTTTTAATTCTTTTGGAAAGCTACCCAGCAGAGGGATCGTTGGGTCAAATGGAACCTCTAATCCTGGTTGTTTGAGGTATTACCGTACTGATTCCCATAGTGGTTGCACCAGTCTGCACTCCCACCAACAATGGAGAAGGGTTCCTTTCTCCCCACATCCTTGCCAACAGTTGTTATTGCTTGATTTCTTGATAGCAGCCATTCTTTCTGGGGTGAGGTGGAATCTCAGTGTTGTTTTCATCTTCATCTCTCAAATGAGAATGTCTTTAATTTTTAAAAATAAAAATACAATTACTGCTGAGTGATAACAATTGTTTAAAATCAAATCAAAGATAATTTCAGAAAATGCTTTTTCATATGATGATGTCTATGTTCTCTTCCAGTACCTCTTTGTACTCTCCTCCAAGTAATAAATCTCTATATGTTGATACAAGGTTCACATGTAATAGAAAGCTATTGGAATAATTATTATGCTACAACAAAATCAAACTCTGAAATTGATCTTTAATTATCAGTCTAAGTTAAAATTACACATTTATTCAGAAAATCAGTTACAGTTGTGTAATTGGGAAAAAATGGGATCACTTTTATGTTATGTTTATTTCCTTAAAAGCCAACAGTATGAAAAAGGTGCTAAAATGTATAATATAATTTTAGCCATTAGATATTCAAAGAGGAAAGTAATATTCTTACTGTGAGCTTTGTTAGATCACAAATCTTCCCTATCTTACGGTGTAAAACTTACTCCTAAAACTGTTCTCATTTTTCACAATCTTAAAAAAGTCCTTTTAAATTGTTTAGTTTCTCCAGAAACCAGCATCTTGAATAATGCCTGCATATTATTTATTTGTATTTGAATGATGAATTTCTCCTTTTGTTGCATGCTTTTACAAAGACAATAATGATCTTTATTAAGGTTATTTGGAGCTTTCTAATTGTTTTGTTTCTGTACAGGAATTTCGGCAGAAAGTAATGCTGGGAACTCCATTCCTAGTTATTTGGCTAGTTGGGTTTATAGCAGATCTAAATATTGATTCTTGGCTCATAAAAGGGCTAATGTATGGTGGCGTTTGGGCTACGGTACAATTTCTTTCAAAGTAAGTGTTGTTTTTAACTATATATTAATAGTATGTGCAAGTATATAAGTTGTACCTTGCTGTATGTTTTGCATGTTTAGAACACTGCCTTTATGTAGTATGTTTTATCTTTATTGTTTAAAAATTTTTTAAGTTACTATATGAAATCTTTTAGATTTTTAAAATGCTGTTACTAAAATGATTCTTATGATTTCATTAAACAGTGAAATCTAGCATGTAATTTTAAAGCTAAAAGGTAATTTTAGAAATTTAAATATTTGTAAATAAAATTTCAGTAGAAGTGAACTTAAATTTGTTGAACTGTAAGTGTAATATACATACTGTTATTCCTTTGTACTTATAATACTTGCCCTCATCTTTTCATAGGTGTTTTATTTTCTTTGGTCACAGACAATAAACAAGGAGAGGTTTGATTTTTTTTTAATAGAGTGAGCCTAAGCATAATTATGAAAATAGGCTCAGTTAAATTCTTTCCTCTTTTTTCTTTTAACATTTTGACCATTTTCTGTACTCTTCTTATCTTTAGGTCCCATGCCTTAGTTTTGTCCCATTTTGCAAACCCTTGAAGGTGCCTGTGATCCAGAACTTCCCATTTAATTTCCATTCTTTTAGTGTCTTATTTTTACCTAAAGTTTAGAAAAGAGTTGTGAAAGTAATTTCCAAAAGAATGGGAATAACTGGTAGTGTGCTGATACATTAACTCAAATAATGGGGCTGAATTCTGGTTAACTTTTCTCGTTTTAGCATCTCTAGGCACTCCAAAAGAGATATAAATAGAAAGTCATTGAGATTCCCTGCTTAACCTACATGGGGTATTGATCCTGTTCATGTCTGATAAAAATTTATTATTTATTTCTTCCTAAACTTGAAGTACTATATACGAAACTTTAGTTTTACCAAATCAGCCAGTTCATTTTCTCTGAAAAGATGTGCCCCAACCTTAACTAAAGTATGTAGTTTAGAAATAATGATGAAACATAAAAACTTAAGCATTGTGTTGAAATTACAACCCGACTTTGAGGAGCAATATGTTGGTTGATGGAGTTGCTGTTCATACTAAAGTAAATTATTATTCAGAGTACTGAATTATTATTCAGAGTACACTGAAATTGAAAAATACATGAAATATAATTTTAATTATTTGTAAATTAAAAGGAACTTCAGAATCTTTCTGACTCAATTTAGCTGTGAACTTATTTTTACTGTGATGACATTCTTTGTAGAAAATCATCTTAAAACTTTTGGATTCTGGTTAAACCAGTGCTTGCTGTCTTACTTGCTTAAACAAATTTTATTTAAATAAACATTCATTTTTATGATGAAATGTAGAGTTCATATTTTATAAAACTTATGTTTTGCAGATCCTTTTTTGATCATTCAATGCATAGTGCATTGCCCCTTGGGATATATTTGGCAACCAAATTCTGGATGTATGTGACATGGTTCTTCTGGTTTTGGAACGATATCCTTTGGTTTTAAATAGTATATCTAAAACTAATTTTGTTTGTTTTTTAAACAAATGTTTAACATTAGGACTGAACTATTCATAATTTGTACAGAAAAGCAGTATTCCTAAAACAGTGTGAACTAAATGTTTTTAAATGTTTTATATCTAATAGGTTGCTTTTGAAAGCTGTTTTAAACAACTGAATATAATAATAGTTACCATTTACTGAAGTTGTTTTGTTTTACATTATACTAAAGATTGAACCTCAGGTATTCCAGCTAAACTACATCCCCAAACCCTTTTTATTTTTTAGTTTGAAACACTGTTTCACTAAGTTATTCAGACTGGGCTCAAACTTGCATTCCTCCTGCCTCAGCCTCCTTGAATGCTGGGATTACAGGTGTGTGACCACACTCAGCTTCATTTGCTGAGTTTTTCAAAAGGATTTTCTTAAGTGTTCATTTAACCTGTAGCCTATGTTAGTATTTTTGCCTCCATTTTAGGAGAAAATTTAGTCTTAAGCAACACAGGGCCACATTAATGGGTCTATGTTAAAGGGGAGATTGGAACAAATATTTGTCTTAACTCTCAACATGCTTTAATGTTGTCTGCATTATTCAGCTTTCTCATTGCTTCTCAAAATACCTAGTACCTACAATTTAAAAGAATAGATGTTTATTTGGCTCGCAGTTTTAGAGGATTCAGTCCATGACTGGCTGGCTTCAAGACAGGAACATCATGATGGGATGATACGGTAGAGCATGGCTGTTTAGTTCATGGTGGCCAGAGAAAGGGAATGTTGCCAGTGAAGAAGGGGTGAGAGACCAGATATGGTACGCAAGGTCATAGCTCTACAACCCACCCAGACCCACCCAGAAATGTGCTTTAATAATCCTAAACCAGTGAGGGCAAACCTATGGCGTGTGTGCTGCAGCATGCTGTTTGTACCATTGAAAACTAAAAGGTTTGCCATCACTGCTAGGCAGTTTCCAAACCAATCAAATTGACAATTAAGCTTGACCATCATATTCCCAAACTGATTTTTATGTTTTAGTATCGAGCTGTTTTCTCTTAAGTATTGTCTTAATTTCATATATTTATTTTGCTGCGGCAGGGGTAGCAATTAAGATTCTTTATCTTTGCTCTATTAAAAGTATGTAGTACTATATGTCAAAAATTCATGAACTTTAGCAAATTATCAGTGTAATATATTTTCTAAAAGAAGTATAATTTGAAATTGTATATAATATATGCATGCCACTATCAAAAAATAAGCCAGTATCAGTTTTGATATTTTTACATAGAGCATTAAGATTATTTTAATAAAGACATGTTTCATAGATGTCTGTTCTTTTTTCAAAATATTGCTTAACAAATATTAAGACATTACTTAAATGGCATGCAATTTTCAGTGACTTGTACCCTTTCCAGTTTTAGAAATATCTAGATTCACTTCAGAAACTTGCATCAGTAATCTTGTGACTTGAAAAATGAAGGATGTTCATTTTGTATTTTGAACCTGAGCCCCAGAATTGTAGTCATACATATAATTTTATATTTTTACTGCATTATGATTATTTTCATAATAATGTACTTTTTGAATACTTTCTTAGTGTTAGAATTTAAATTCTTTCATGTGGCAGTTTTCACTAGTTAATTCTGGCTTTGGATTGTACTTTCATTTATAAATTATTTCTTAAGAATTTATTAGCCCTCAGAATGTCTTATATTGATTGCAACACTTAATGTAAATGAAACAGATCTGCTTGTTTTCATTGCTTCATTTATTTTAAATTTATGAAATGTGTTTACCTGTGAGATGACTTTGGTATTCCAGATATATTTTCTAACTTTGTATTTCCTAAATTGGACACTAAATTTTATGTCTAAATAAAAAAACCTTCATTTACATCTCAAAAGATTTTTAAACTGGCTGTATTCCTTTTAGTGGAAAGAAGCAGGGAAAGTAGTATGAAATAATGAAACCTTAGTGCCTTAATGCCTATATAGTATGGGCTTTTCTGTTTTCTTTATGTGGATTTAGCATAAAAATAGCTATGCAGGTTTCCAAAGCTCAGGAATTGAGAATGAGAGGTAGATTTTGAAGGAAAGCCAGAATAAAGTAGTCTTATTTAAATTACCCAATTCAAATAATTTTGCCTCTAAAACAGATTGCAGTATATTTTCTTTTTTCTTTTTCTTTTTTTTTTTTTAATACTGTGGATTGAACTCAGGACCTTGCACTTGTAAGGCAAGAGACATAACCACTGAGCTAAATCCCGAGCCCTATTTCATTTTTAAAATGTGTTAAAAGTAAATTTTGCTTGTTAATTTTTCAAATAAAAATTGTAATATGAGAATTCTAAATATTATACTTGCTTATCTGCAAAGGAGGGATAATAGTACTGTTTCATAGAGCTCTTGTGAAACTAAACACTTTGCGATATACCTGACATGTAAATAATGGTAAATAAGTACATGTTTTCATGTATGACTTTTAAAATCCAAGTTTGTATGCACATGTTTTAAATAGTTTATTTTATTTAAATGTTTATATGAAAATATAAGTATGATACTCGTGAAATGTGGAATGAAGTCACACATACTTTAAATTCTGATTATCTCCCCAAAACCTTATACAGTAAAACCTTGGTTTGTGAGCATAATTCTGTCTGGAAATATGCTTGTAATCCAAAGCACTTGTATATCAAACCAAATTTCCCCATAAGAAATAATGGGAACTCAAATGATTGAAAAATATTCATATAAAATGATTATAATACTGTAATGTAATACAAAGTAATAAAGAAAATACAAAATATAAAGAAAAACAAATTAACCTGCACTTACATTTGAAAACTGAGGCAGATGTGAGTGGGACAGAGGGGAGAGTTATTGTGTAGCACGGCCTTTACTGTCACTTAGCAGAATCATTGCTGTCTATTTATTGGCTCACTGAAGTCTTTTTCTTTTCATGCAACTTTATCAAGGAACCTATTCAGTGACACTTGCTTTTGCCACCTTTTGAAGATTTCACAGAATGTGAAATCATTGCTTGCACTGCTACAGCCTTATTGGGTGGTGCAAAATTTTGCATTGTTTCGTAAATCTCCCTAATCTCTGAATTGATGGATTCCTCTGCCTTTTTCTTCACCTTCTCTGCAGATGATCACCTCCATAACGTTGCTATTGGGAAACGATCACCTGCAGTGCTACAGTGAGAGAACCATAGACTTAGTTGTGATCATGTGACAGTGTATTGCAAGACATTGCTCATTTATCAAGTTAAAATATATTAGAAATGTTTGCTCATCTTGTGGAGCACTCACAGAACAAGTTACTCACAATCCAGAGTTTCCATGTATTTTTCTTATTTTATAAAAATTTTTATCTGTATGATTTTGGAGCTACTTTTTTTTTCCAGTCTTAATTTCTGAGGCTAGGGAGAGAAACCTGAGAAACATATAGGAAAGGGTGGGGGTGCAGTAAAAAAGCACAGATTTAAATTATAATGGAAGCATAAAGCTTAGTTGACAGGAAAGAGCCGAGAGGCTGTAAGGTGCTGATTAAAGTACAGAGATAAATGGCAGTAGCTATCAGGACCAACCTCTCTTGATGACTTTAGACTGTTTTGCTTATACCACTTCTCTGACATGATTGATAACTATATATGTAACCAGTTTTGCAAAGTAGAATTACACAGTTTTCACTATTCACAGTAGTTAATGTTTTGTAATCACTGCCGACCCTGAATTAGAAAATATTCCTTGTTCATAAGGGAAATACGTGATTATTTCTTGAGAGATGTGGGTCATAACATTTTTGAAAACCGGTTAATGCATTGGTTTGCATGTATTGCAGTTTTCAAAAACCTTAATATGGTATATAGTTGATTCATTACCATTGAACTCCAGCCAAGAGCACAATAACTCATGCATGAATAAAGCCTGTTTGATGTATATTTTCTCTAGAAGTCACATCATAGCCTCTTTGTGCTTAGGACGCTAGAAAGCATTTCATCAATGCCAATTGGGTGCCCTTTTAAGCATCATATTCAACAGAAGGCACAAAAGTGTGACACTAAATAGAACACTGAAAAGGCACTTATTTACATACGGGAGCTGAAGCAAGAAGGTAGATTGTTACCTTATTCTCAATATGAATACACCAGAAACTCAGATTTCTCCCAGTTTTGTACATGTTTATCAAGTGACTGAAAAATGTGCTATGATTATTGATTTGGGGCTTACATATAAATTGTGCAGAGGAAGTATGAGGAACACCTGTATAAACTTTATTTTGGCTTTAAGACCCAATTAATTAAAGTTACTTAAGTGTTTTTATAATGATTATTATACATTAGTGTAAGCTATTTTAATAAGTTCTTTACTGTATACTACTGTTCATTAAATACCTCCCTGTAGATAACATTGTTATTCTATACTTTCTAGTTTACATCAAATATATTACTTGGTTTTAAGAATTCTTGTAGATAAAATACATAAAGATCTTAATGCAAGTTTCTAATTGATAGATTCAAGTGCAAAAAAGTTGTATCTAGCTCACAGTCATGCCGGCTGTAAGTTCAGTGTAGAACCCATATTTCTAACATGATTCATTGTATCTTCATATATCTTCTTATTGTATCCAACATAATTTAAGTTCATAAAATCTTCCTGGAAAGCAGTTTGGCAGTATAGAAAGGCTCTAAAAACACTCTTTGATCTCTCCTTTTTCAGTTTTTAAAATTTCTTTTAATTCTTATTAGTACATATTTGCAGAACATAATGATTATATTCATCATTGGACATGTACATACATGCCTTAACTCTTTTTTATCCCCTTCCCCTTTTTTCTTTCTCCCTCCCTCCCTTCCTCCCGCCTTCATCTCTTGATCCCTGTCCCTTTGGAAAATGTCGCTCTACTTTTTGCCAATTATGTCTTTTTATTTTACTCTTTAAAGAAATTATGACATGTTAAACGGGACTTATAGGATATAAGGGCCAAGATTTATTTAGAAGGATGCGTCTCATAACATTATTTATAATAGGGGGAAAAAATGGAAGCACCTTGAATATCCATCCCGAACAGAGGAATAGTTTTATCAGTTATGCTATGTGTGATATGGGATTAAATAACCATTCAAATGCTTTTTTAAGACAATACAGTCTCAGTATAAAAGGGCTAAGTTATATTTACAGAGATTCCAAGTTAAAAATATTACAGGGAAAAGAGCTATACGTGAGGACATAGGAATTTCAGAAATTATCATTGGTTTTATTTCCTTATTTCCAAAGAAAGAAATTTAGATTTGTTAACCTTTCTACTTTCTTCCTTCACTTCTTAATCCATTAATTTATTTACTTTTCATTTTTTTTCAAACCATTTAGAGTTAAGTAATACCTTATGGACTATTTCAGTTGTATTCTATACATGATATCAAGCTTATTGAGCCACTGAAGGCACTACATCTTTAGTAAATTTTATCTATTTATAATATCACTTATTGAAAGAATTGTGTTGAGATTTCCAGTGTATTGATGTATTGGGCAGGTTGTCTTTTTGGTTGTCAGTTTTTCCTTGACATATTGTCAAATAAAATTATTAAATGCATATAGGTTTAGAATTAATTCTTTCTAATGATTTGAACCTAGAAGCAGTGTCTAGTGACCCATGGTAAAAAAGCACTAACAACATTTTATTTTAAATAGTATTTAAAAATTTCTGTAATCTTAAATTTTATGAATGTCTCTTGTAAGTAGCATACAGCGTATAGGTAGATATTAGCAAATATCCAGAAAGTTGATATTAAAGTTTGGAACCAGCTTACCTCTAAATTTGTGCTTGTTGAGTATGTATCGTCTTTGGCAGGGGGGTGTTCTATTAATAGCTTAGCACCACGTTTTTAAAATAAAAAAAAAATTTTAGTCAAATTTTTTTATAGGTTGATTGATTTCTGTCTTGGAGGTGAAGTCTAAGGCCGTGTACATACTAGACAAATGCTGTACTGCTGAGTTACAGCCTCAGCCCCTGGGCAGTCATTTTTTATTATTAAAACAAGTATGTGTTAACAAAATGTTAATCGTTGTCCCTTAAATTTTCTTATGCAGTATGTTTTTCAGTATATAATACATAAATGGAAGTTATATATGCACATTATATAATATAAAAAAAGAATGTTTTCCTTTTTCTGAAAATTATACTATGATCTCTGAATTCTTTGTTATTTTTCCTACTTCATGAATAAAATTATCCTTTGAATTATCTTTAGCTGTCATCTTGTACATAATCTTATCTCTCATTATTGTTTTTCTTAGTCTCTCTATGCTCTATGTATTTATCTTTATAAGTTTTTCATTCCATTGTTAGATAATGGTTTTGTTTGGTTCTGTTTTTATTTCTAGAATCACCCTTTTCATCTGGTTCTAATATCTTTAAGCTCGTGTTTTATAGGCTTCATAGTACAAATTAATTATGAAACATCCTCAGTTCATTTGATGTTCTCTAGGTTTTATTTCCTCTGAGACTGGACTCTACTTTGTGAACAATATGCATCTTTATTTTACTTGAATTTTTAAGTATGTTAACATAGTTACACCATTTTCATCTTATTCATGATTAACCTGGGCAGATTCATTGAGATTTTTATGTTTTCTTAAAGTTTTTTTTTTTTTGTCATATTGGTACCAGCATAGTATTTCCCCAGTGCTAGAATTCATTTAAATTTCTATGCATTTTTCCTTTGCCTTAGCAAAGAGAGCTCAGTTTTAAATTCTTGTTCCAGTAAACTTCCTGAGATCTTATTAGAAAGTCCATTCTGAGTTTTTATTCTGCCTCGCCTTAGAGACAGCATATTGGGATTATCCCCCACAGCTTAGTCCTGTCACCTTATTAATAACAAATTAATCATAATTGAGATGGTTTGGTAATTTTTCATAGTTAGTGGAGGACATTCAGGGTATTCAGGGACTTTTGTTCCTGAAGAGGTTTTCTAGATTTGTTGATAGTTGGTACTCACTGTCTTCGTGTTTTGGGGTCTAATTACCTAGTGTGAAAAATGGCAGTTTTTGTTGGTCAGCTCAGACACCTGTACTAGTAAACCACAGACTGGGTGGTTATAACAATAGAAGTTTATTATCTAACAGTTCTGGAGGCCAGTAGTCTGATATTGGGTTCCAGTGAACATTCTTTTCCTAGCTTATCAGAAAATTGTCTTCTTGCTGTGTCCTCTCATTCACCCTCATATCAGGTCACAGTTCTGGATTAGCATTTCACTTTTATGAGCTCATCCTTAATTAGCAACTAAAGTCTATATCTCTAGATATAGTCACATTAGGACTTCAGCATGATTTTGGCAGGGGGCACCAATCTATTAGTCAAAGGTCAGGGTGGGAGATGAGAATTCTCAGACATTTCATCCTCATCTGTAGTTTTACCTTCTACTTGTAGAGGTATAGTCAGGCCTAATTCAGTTACTGTGGTAGGCAGCTAACCTCACCAGAGTTGTCATCCTTTCTTGGCCTTCAGTTTTGAAATTTACAGTATAGTGAAGCTTGTCTCTTTCCTGAACTTGTTGATAATATTTTGGGGTAATAGTTGGTTTGATTTAATGCTTTGGATTCATTTCGTTGGTTACTGTTGTAAAGAAATTTAGTGCATAAATTTCAAACTGTTATCCTAGATTGAAAATCTAAATATGTGTCTTTAAAAGTAACCAAGTTAGACCTACTGCCATCAAAATAACAACTAAACAGATTCAAAAGTTACATGTAAAATATGATTCATAAACATTTAAATGAAAACAATGACAAATACTTGTTTTACCTGTAATAGGCATAGACATATAAGGATAATAACACTCTCTTGCCTCTGAAATTGACAAGGTGTTTTTCTTAGTGATAATGCAGCAGTACTAATCAAGCAATCACATATTGCTATTGGGTTAAAAATTTGTATCTTTTTATCAAAAATAATCTGACAATATAAGTGTATGCAATAAACCTTAAAAATATTCATTCCACATATATTGTTTCTATATTATTCATCTAGGAAACTCTAGTGAGTACCTTGGAGTGGCAGAATAGCATGGGTAATAAATGTCAGGAGTTTAATAGTTACTTTACCTCTAACTTTGCAGTTTTGGACTTAGCCTTTGCTGACTTTTATCATATTAAGTGGGGATAGCAGCAGAATTTGTCATAGGGTTCTTGTGTGGCTTATGTGGCACCTTGTAATAAATGTAATTTATTATGTTAATTCTAAATATACTATAATCCCAGTTATAGTTAAAAATGTAGAATACCAGAACCAAAAAGAGTTTTTTCTGGGTTGTAAAATTATTGTTTTGTTGTTGCCTTTATGGCTTTTTAGTTTTCTGGTTTTCACTAATAATCATATCAGTAATAAAAACAGCTATATCATTTGTAGGGAATTTAAAAATTTTAATTTCAGTTTTTAAAAATTTTAAAATTAGCTTGTTTAGCTACTTAAGGCTTAGTTCAAATTATCTTTCAAAGGTAATCATATGTACCTTTAAAGAGCAAGTTAAGTTCATCTGGTAATTAGTCTTCAATAACATTTCAAATATGTAATCATACACTGAGCAACTAGCTGGCTCAAACTCAGGGTCTTATGAAGTACATCTTCAACTCTTTATTTTTTGTTTTGAAACAAGTCTCTTAAGTTGCTAGACTGCTCAAGTTGGACTCAAAATTGGCATCCTCTGCCACACCCTGACAACGTGGGGATTGCAGGCATGCATCACTACACTTGGCTTATTCACTGAGTTTTAAAGTGTTAGATAAGGCTACATGGTTTAAAGTTTATGAAGAAGTCACAGTTTTACTTTTTATATTTAGTTGTGAATATAATGGGAAAATATTTTGATTTAAAAATGTGATTTTTTTGGGGGGGTAAGTGTTTTGTGAATTATAAATTTGTAACTCATTACTTTCTTAGGTTCCTTAACTATAGACACATCTCAATTTTTTATTTATTCACCTTCCATTCCTTGCCAATAGTGTTGCACTTTTCTACAACTTTGGAAAATCTTGGAAGTCAGATCCAGGGATTATTAAAGCTACAGAAGAACAAAAGAAAAAGGTAGCAGAATACTGTTTACATGTTTAACTGCCAAATTAGTATTTGCAAGATATTTTGAGTACAAAGAAAAAAACTGTCCTTTAGAATTTAAAAAAGTTTCATACTAAATTGAAATTGTGTTTATTTTATTTGGTGTTTACCTTTGTTGCTCTTGAATTTGTCTTTACAATCCCATAACATTTTATAATTTCATATTTCTGTCCCTCACAAGCCTACTGTGATTGCTTTAAGAGCTAAGTGCTCTATCCAAATGTTTAAACATCTCTGTAAACCCCCAGCAAATAAATGCATTCTGCAAATGTTTGTCATATGAGCTTATAAACTAGAAGCTAGTAAATGGATAGTACAGACATGCCATTCCAGTATAAAATATTTGTATTTTATACAAATGTGTGATGGGGGCATCTTTTCACTCTAGCCCAGGAGCTTGAAACCAGATTCATAAAAGATGTTATGTAAGTAGAGAATTGGACTAGAGACATTTTGCATAATTTTAAGAGCTGTTTTATTTAGTTTCTTAAAACAAATTTCTTTAAATCATTCCTATCCACATTATACAGACAGTAGCCAATTCTTATGGTTTAGACTACATAGAAATTGCTACTCTGATATTCTTTAGTACTGTTCATGCTGTAATAAAATGAAGTAAATGCACAAAATATTTCATTTCTTTTTAGCTAAAAACATTGGGAAATTAAAAGATGAACATCATGTTTACTGATTCATAGTGACAATGTGTTAGTGAACTTTATTTAGTTTTAAATAAATTTTTTTTTTAATTCACAGACAATAGTTGAACTTGCAGAAACGGGAAGTCTGGACCTCAGTATATTCTGCAGTACCTGTTTGGTAGTATACCCTTTGTTCTTTCTTCTCTTCTCTTCTTTTGAACAGTAGCATAGTATAGACCATGTGGGGTGAGGAGAACAAAGAATTTCATTTGTTGAATACAATTTTCTTTCTCCCACATGAAAAAGCACCATTTATTCCATGGTTCAAGAGGAGAGATAATAAAGGTATCTCTTTTTCAATGTGCTTACTCCCCTGTAGTAGACCTTGACTATACTTAAGATTCAGAAATACAGGGGCTGGGAATTTAGCTCAGCGGTTCGGTGGCCTGCCTTGCAAGCGCAAGGACCCAAGTTCAGTCCCCCCCTCCCCAAAAAGAAATACTTTCATGCATATTATTTTCTTTTTAGCTCCTAACTTAAATAATATTTAAAGTCAAATGTTTACATATAAGTAACTACATTGTAAGAAAATTTATTCTTGAATTTTTAAAAAGTCACAGTGGGAAAATTCATTAGGTAATTTTTCAGACAACATGGCTTTCCAGCAAGTTTAATTTGAGTATTATTTTTTTGGAAGTATTTGTACAACTTTGAACACTTTTATTGATTATTAAAGGGATCATCATTGGGCCGGGGGTTTAGCTCAGTGGTTCCACCTGCCTGCCTGCCTCACAAGCACAAGGTCTGGAGTTCAGTCCCTGGTACCTATTAAAAAGTCATCATCTTTGACCAAGTCATATATAACCAAAGATGTATTTGAATTTACATAGTATTTGTTTATGAAATCAAGTATAGTACAGTAATACTGGCATTGATTATTTTATTGTAGACATCAGTTTTCTGTAGAATCATATTTTTGTGTTGTGATTATTTTGCTTTTTATAAGTATGTGAAAATTGTATCGACTACTACTATGATTAAATCATTTCTACATGGAAGTTGAAGGATTCTCAAATCATACATGAAACTAATGTTCTTTTATAATTTGAGTTGTATATAAATCAATATTGTTTCATTAATAATAAATAGTTGGCTTAGTTTAGGATTACAGAATAATTGGGGGGTAACTGGATATTGAAGCCCAGGGCCTAGTGAATACTAGGCAATGGCTTGGTTATTGAGCTATATTCCCAGTTCTTTGTTTTCCTCTCTTAGTTTTGAGACAAGGTCTCACTAAATTCCCCAGTGTAGCCTCAAACTTACAATCCTCCTGCCTCAGCCTCCTAGATAGCTGAGGTTACAGGTGTGTTCCACCACATCTGGCTCTTTATACATTCTTTATGTTGTTTCACAGCCATTTTTGAGCAGTTATGATTTGAATATTTAAAACATATACTGCTTTACTTTGGGCTATAACTTTAGGTATGAACTATGTATAGTCATTCATTCTTCACAGGTATTCCTTTTTTATATTTAGAATGTTTTTATATACTGCTCTTCCGTGGGAATACTCTGTTCCACATAATCAAGTATGCAGTGTGGATGTACTTACCATATGGCATATTATATAATCATTCAGTGAAGATAGCTGTTACTGTATATTCAGGAACTTTGAGACCAGGTTGCTCTATTGTTCAAAATTTTGACTAGTATAATTGCCCAAAGAAGAATTGTAGCTGAGGGTTAGAAGTGAGGGTAGTTATTTGGTATATTCTCTTGGTTTCTCTTAAGTAGATTTCATCTCACATCTGTAATGAAGAACAGCTTCCTTTCTTGGCCCACAGTAGATCAAGAACTGCACAGTCCACCTATCTATACCTTTTCCTGAGTTCTTCAGAACAGTGTATAACCTTCTGGAAAATAATGCAGAAATGGCAGTGCTTTTATTGAAACACCAATATGAGAAGTGATGGCTATTACAATTTTTCTATCATAAGCTTATTACTAGCTCTTCTGGCATTAGAATTGCCAGTCCTTTTAAGATCACCAGGGAATTTTTATATTCTTTGGCTAATTTAGCATCAATTAGTATAAAAAGCATTTCAAGGCACTTAACATAGACACCATAACCGTGAATTCTTGTCAGTCATGAACTGAGTAATGAATTTTTTATTTTTTTTGCAAGAGAAAGTGACATCAAATCTACAAACATATTCTGCTTTCTTATATATGGTCATAAGTTCTAGCAGAGGTAATGCTAAACCTTAATCTGAGATTTCAGGAAGAGAAACAAATATGTACACTTACTGTTTTTTGCTTGATTTGTTACCTTGGGAAGTCGCTTTTATTAGCTATTTTGAACTTTAGAAGATTGTTTTATCCCACTCTAAGCTGGCCTTCCTTTTATTTAGTGACAGTTTTACTTATTAAAGCCCAGTCTTATAACCATTAGTTAAACAGGTCTTCATTTTGAAGTCTGGAGAGTGTTACCTTTCTATTTAGAAATTTGATAAATATGAATTAAATACAGCATCACTCATCACAATATTGAATTGATCTTCAATTTATAGTTGTTACTTTTGTAAATTGGTGATTCTGTTCCATTTTTGAGAATTTGTAGTCTTATCCTTTTAGTCCTTGTTACTACAGTTGAGATTTCATTAAAACAAAACAGTAATTCTTTTTTGTTTTTTTTTTTCCCCCAGCTTTAATTGAGTTTATTGGTACATTTTAGGCATACAGTACAGTTACATTCATTGTTGGGATCTTGTACCTCTACATGACAAGTCTTGATTCTCATTTTTTCCCCTTACCAGTGCCCGCCCTTCACCCCCTCCTCCTCTCCCCATCTACAAACACTTTATTTTCATCACTTTTTTGTTTTTAATTGAGGGGAAACAGTGGTGTACTCTTGTTCAGAAAGTATAGTTTTGTGTTTTTATAATTGTATTTTGAGAAAATAAATGTCCACCTTTTCATTCTTGTCTGGAGTGTTTTTCATAATCCTTTATTGTGCCTATTAACAGATACGGAAACCAGTAAGGTCCAAACACTGTGGTGTGTGCAACCGCTGTATAGCGAAATTTGATCATCATTGCCCATGGGTGGGTAACTGTGTAGGTGAGTTACATTAGTAATTTCTAAATAACATTGTTCATTGAAGTTACTTTATCTAATGAAAGTATACAATATTAAAGTAGATGGTAGAAATTCATTCTTATATCCTCAATCCCAATCCCAAACCCCCATTACCTGCTAGTTGATAAAACAGCTACTCAATTCAGAGAGGAAAAAAATTACCAAATCATTGTTTAGAGAAGATTGATACTGTTTCTCTATACATTCTCTCTAATGCTTTATCTTTCCTACTTTTTCCATTAGTAAGATTGAAATTAATAAGGAGGCAAAAAAGTTTTTAAAATTAAATTATAGAAAGCATAATTTAAAAAAATTTTATTGATACATATTTGATTACCTTCATTGTGAGGAGTTGGCACATGTACATAGCACATCTCAATTCCCTTGATTTCCCCTCCCTTCCCTGTGGCAGCATTTGTTTTTCTTTCTCCCTATTCTCCCTCTCTCTGTCGTTTTCTTCTTTTATTATCATTTATATTGATTTTTATTTATAGTTTGGGTTTCTCATATAAGAAAAGTTGGAATTGTTTCTGCATCCTCTGTTTGGTTCCATTGATCACCTGGGTTTTTGTTTTGCCAGTACCATGCTGTCTGTATCACTGTATCTTTGTTGATTAATGTTGTGAGAACTATATTGAACATTTGTTTGAAGGTTAGATTCAGTGCTGATATTTCTTTGTTGATTTTTGTCCAGTTGATTTATTTGTGACAGATATTGAGGTCCTCACTTTTAACTGTGTTGGTATTTACCTGATTTTTTTTATGTTAGGTTCAGTAGTGTTTGTTTTTTGTTTTTTGAGATAGGATATTGCTATATATTTAGGCTGGTCTTGAACTCACTATGTAGCCTAAGCTGGCCTTGAACTCTTGACAATCCTTCTGCTTCAGCCTCCCAAGTGTTGGGATTACAGGTGTGTACTACCACACTTGGCTCAGTAGGGTTTGTTTTATGAAGTTGGGTGCACCAGTGTTTGGAGCATATTTGTTTTAAATTGTTATGTCTTCCTGTAATTGTTCCCTTAACCAATATGTGACCTTCTTTGCTTCTTCTGATCAGCTTGGGCTTCAAATCCACCTTGTCTTAAATTGTGATAGCTACTTGGGATTTTTTTCTGGGTTCCCATTGTATGGATTATTGCTTTCAGGCCTTTGTATTTTTTTTTAATTATTTATTAAATGTGTTTCTAACATACTGTATTTTGTTGGGTTTTATTTCTTGATCCAGTCTACTAATCTATATCTTTTGATAGGGGAGTTGAGACCATTCACATTAACAGTTATACTAAAAGGTACTGACTTATTCTTGTCATTTCATTATTTTCTTGTTGCTGATCCCCATGCCACTTTCCTTAACTGCCTACTCTGCCTAATAAATTCATTCTGTTTTTGGCTTTATTAGGTTCATTGTATCTTTTTAGGACAGTGATTGTGAACCTTGAAGAGTGTTCAGTGATACAGACAGCCCACTGTGGCGTGTGTACCATAGACTCTTCTAGGATATCCTTAAGAATTTCTTTAGACAGCTGGTTTGGTGATTATGAATTTCTTTAGGTGCTTTTTATCATAAAAGTATCTTTTTTTCTCTCAGTTTTAAAAGATAGCTTTTCAGGATATGTTAGCCTAGATTGGAAATTGTTTTCTTTTAGGGCTTGAAACATTTTGCACCAAGGTCTCTTGGCCTTTAAGGTTTGTGTTGAAAAGTCTATTGTAATTTTCATAGTTTAGTTTTACCTTTGTAAGTGATTCTTTTCTCTAACAGCTTTAAGATTCTGTTCCTGTGTTGGGCTTCAGGTATTTTGACTATGATGTGACTTAAAGATGTTCTGTATTTGTGGCTATTTAATATATAGATAATTATATATATTTAATTCTTTACCAATTTTTGGAAAGTTTTCTGCTGTTATTTTGACAAATAGGTTTTTTTATGTCCTTTGTGCTGTGTTCTGATTTTTCATGTACTCCAGTTAATCTTAGATTTGTCGTCTTTGCATCATTTAGCAGCCGTTTATATTCTCTTAATGTTTTTAAGGTTATCTGTGAGTAAAACATCTCTTGAAAGCATCTCTTACCTTCTAATTCTGTTATTTTGTCTTCATATTGATCACTTCTATTGCCTGTTCTTTATAATTTTTGATCTCCTGGATTTCTGTTTGGAACCTTTGCATGGATGTACTTACTTGCTAAACTGGTCATTCGTGTTTTTTATTTTGTTTAGCTCAGCTACCTTTTCATTAGTATCTTCTATAAGCTCCCTGATTGTTTTATTACCTCCATGATCTGATTATATTTTCTGTGAGCCTGATGAGCACTTTATTGATCTCTTTTAATCTCTGTTATCCTTTTGAATAATTTGGTTGTGTGTCTTTTGCTCTCCTCCCCCTCAATACCCCATAGTTCAGCTTTGGGGGAGTTGGGAGTTTTGAGAGGAATTTTTTTTTGCCTTCTCTTCTCTTGTTTCTATTGTTTTTTGGATTTTTTTGTTTTGTTTTGTTTTCTTATATTTGTGGTTGCTAATAGTGGAAAGACTTTGTTGCTATTTTGGAGATTTCTTTAGTCTTATTTTCATTGATACTCTCAGGGTGTAGTATTTATAATCCTTTACCTCTGCCCTAAGATCTCATTCCTTCTATTAATATGGGAAAGGGAGATATAATATAATTGGCCCAGTGCCCAGTCTAGGACTGGACTACAGTATTATTAATGCTACAAAGATAATCTCGGTTTTGGCATAAAGAGAAAACCTGTTGATAGCAACAACTATGCCACTCTGGTAATAACAAATAAATCAGTAATAGTAATATCATTCAAGACAAAATGGATATTGACAAACCATAAGATCTAACACTGTACTGCCCTTACTTTAGAAAAGAAATGTATAATTATAGTATAAATCGAAGACAAAACAAATACTGACATACAATATTTACTAAATGCAATAACTATACCTCTGTTAATAGAAAAGAACTCATCAGTAACAAAGTCAACAGTCTAAAGATTAATAAAGTTTTAATGGTTATAATATTAGACATATCGAGGGTTGAGAATAGGAGAATGCAAAAAGAAAAATTTGAAAAATTAAACAATAGATGGAAAAGAGAAAAGTAAGACAAAAGATCTGTTATAGAGTAGAAGGATATTTATAAAATTAGATAAAAGTAACAAAATACACAAGAAATCGATAAAAGAAAAAGGAAGAAAAATATGGAGAGTAAAAATAGAAAAAAAGAGAAAGAAAAAAGAAAAAAGGAAATGAGTCTAAAAGTAGGGAAAAAAATGTTTTTTTCTAGTACACGGATTGAACTCAGGACCTTGTGCTTGTGAGGCAGGTGTAGTACCACTGAGCTAAACCCTTCCTGGCCCTTTTCTCTTTATTTTTGAATGGATGATTTCCATCTAGGACCTGCTATTTTGGAGTCCAGCAAATCTTGGTTTTCTCCACCTAGCCCTACAGGAGCCTGTGGGATGGTGAGGTCCACCCCTTATTTCAGAAGCCCTTCTGTTTACTCCACGCTTTGGCAATGCCAATGGCAAGACCTGGTCTTGCTTATGTTGATAGATAGGAAAGGTGATCAGACCTCAGATCTGTGCTACATGTACTCAGGAGGGCAGAAGGTTCAAGTTAATCATGTAGTCAGGCACTTTCAAACGCAGCAGTTTCTGAGCACAGCTGAAGCCTGGCCTCCAGGGGTGGGACCAATTCCTTTTCCAGCCTAAGTTAAACTTGGGGTAATCTTTCTAGCTCACTCCCTGCCTATGCTGTCTGCCGTAGGTGTCTCATACCAGTCATTGTGGAAAGGTAACACTGGAGTGAAGTTGTGTTTTAATTGTTCTGAGTCTCAGATTTAAAAGTATCTACTCCGGATACCACAGGGGTCCATGCTTGAATCCCTCTCTGGTTTGTTGCCTGCTCTTTGAAAGTCCTCTCAGAGTAAAACTTTACCCTGTTTTTGGAGTTCACACAGATGTGGGCTTTGCTGCTGTTTCTCCCTGGATCTCCTAGTCCTGGGTACTTACTTTTGGAGACTGTGGTTTCCCCTCCCTATGAGCCATGAGAGCTGGGCAGAGAGTCCACATTGTTTGCTTCTTTTCTCTGTGTTGTGGACTATCTTTCCACCTTTTCTGTAGCATCTAATTTTTCTGTTAGTTCCTTCTCAATTCTCACTGATCTGCTTCTCTTCTTCTTCAACAAGTTATTTTTCACTCTTTGGTTTCTGGATCTTGGAGAGGCAGAATTTTGCTACTGATCCCTACTATGCCATTTTCTTTTCCTCAATGATTTTATGTACAGAAGCAGAAAGGAATGACATATAAGAACTATCTACACCTTCATGTTTAAGAGTGGTATAATCTGAGGAGATGAACTAAGTGATCTGAGAATTGGTCGTGGAGAGTTTAAGAAGTGACAGAAAGGAAATAATTAAAAGGAGACACTAGAAAGAATCCATGCTATTGCACTAATGAACAGAAGGAATCTACTTCCTCCAATACAGATTAAGAAGAGATTACAAAGATTGTGTGAATATTGGAATAGCCTTTGAAAAGTTGGATTGTAAGGCTTATAAAAGAAAAGATAACATAAGGCTGTTTTAAACCTCACATAACAAAGACTAGGACTGAAGGTTAGGATTGTGATTTATTTTATTCTTTGGGACTCCTTTGCCTTTGGAATAAACATCATTGCAGTCATATCTTTTTGTATTTGGAATTATAAGCAAAATGGTATTTATAAGCATTCATGTTTTAAGGGCTCATTAAAACATTTATTAAACACTTATTTTCTGGAAAACCATTTTGTAAAATAATTAATATATGTGATTATTGTCCAAATTATAGCATATTTCATAGTATACCCCCAAAAGATATAAGTTGTTTTTTCTTAGTTGAAATGTTCATGGCTTCTGTGTTCTTTAGGTGCAGGCAACCATAGGTACTTTATGGGCTACCTATTCTTCTTGCTTTTTATGATCTGTTGGATGATTTATGGTTGTATTTCTTGTGAGTACAATTCATTTTTTTGCCTTCTTAAAATATAAATGTTTTACTCAGATTATAGTTACTATATTATATAATGGTGAAAGTCTTAACAAAAATATAGTTTGGGGTACCATATGACACATCAAGGAAAAAGATACAGATCTATCAAATATGTTCCACGTATAATACAAGCAAACAGTTATTAGTTAACCACCTTTTAATACATGTGTCCTTTGAGAAACATAGCTGTGTAATAGGCTTTGAGAAGCATCAGGGTAGAATACACCAACATCTCACATTATGTGCTTATGTTAGTTTAGTGATCCATAGAGTGAATGATTGTACTAGTTCTTTCTAACCAAATAGCTGGGAAATAATACTTTAACTTTGCACAAAACTTAAAATATTTTGAAAAGTAATATATAATTCTTGCCTGTTGGAGAATATTAGTAGGTATCAGAAGTTACCCTTTTTTAAGATAAGTTTTCACTCATTTGATTTTATAGATGTAGTATCTTACAAGAAATTATGAGTTTTTATTGAATTGAGAACCCAATCTAGAAGAGTTTAAATGAAGATGTTAATATGTTTCGAGGCTTGGGCAAGGTTAACATAAAGTTGTATTATATCTTCATTAGATTTTTATTGGATCTTTATTAGATTCTGGTTTAAAAAGTCTTAGTCCTTTTATCCCCTGATATATTAAAAATAATCAGTGCTATTGCAGTAATGCAGAAAAGGAGGTTATCTCCTCAAATAGAGATTAAGAAAAAGATTTGGTTAAAGAGCTTGACTTAATTTCTGGCCCATCACATCTGAAAGAGCACAGTTTCTTTCCAATGAAGTAATTCTTTATGGTAGCAGCCATCAAGGAGTATGTCTATCTCACTGAAGTAATCTGGTTATGTTATTTGCCCCACTCCAAAAATTCTCATCCATCGTCTTTGTTTAAAGAAAATGTTCTTTCAAGTACTGTATGTATGGAACACCAAATCTGTTTATTCTGAAGATACACTAAATTTTTTTTTCAAGATTTGCTGATTTCTTTTCAAGATTTGCTGCTGCTTTTCCATTCTTGTGTTTGGTAAATACTTTTTTCATTAAAATATAATGAAGTTATTTAAGAGTATAAAAACATTAGCTATTGTATGACATCAATTAAACAGACTGTTATGATCATGCTTTCTAGGTGATGTCAGCACTCATGCCTACATGAAGTGCTTCTTTAACGATTATTAAGTAAAGGTGAGTTTCTTGTCTTCTGATTTTAGACTGGGGACTTCACTGTGAGACCACTTACACCAAGGATGGATTTTGGACATATATTACTCAAATTGCTACATGTTCACCTTGGATGTTTTGGATGTTTCTGAACAGTGTTTTTCATTTCATGTGGGTTGCTGTATTACTCATGTGTCAGATGTACCAGGTATGTGCATTATTAGTTCTTTAGTGTGCTGAGAAACATGAAGAATTTTTCTCCTTGTTTAAGAAATAATAATGTATTCTTAACCACTTGGCTTTTTAAGAATTTTTATTTACTTTCACTTCTGTTTCCCTCTTGTCCTCCTTTGTATTTTTCTATTATAAATTTCTTACTTTTAGTACTGCTTTCAGCACAATTTTTAATTTGTAATTCTTGATTCAAATATACACAGTTGCATGTGTTTGAGCACAGATCTCTTTAATTGTGTATTCATTTTAGTGGTACAGCATAATTAAATGCAAAAATCACTTAATTCAATACTTTAAAATTAAGGGTTCTTAAAAGGTTCATTCTGAAAGAGCCTGATGGAAAGGTTTTCTGTGCACAATACCTTGTAACCTGTTTTTTAATATCTTTCACATTTAACTGGTTACTTTTCATAAAGTGGTAGTTCGTGATAGAAAACCAAAGATTTCATCATTTTCCTCTCTATCCTAGATTCCTTGAGAATTAATTTTTTTAATATTAATTATTCAGAATCATGGGTTCTTTTCTTTCTTCTTAGATATCATGTTTAGGTATTACTACAAATGAAAGAATGAATGCCAGAAGATACAAGCACTTTAAAGTCACAACAACATCTATTGAAAGCCCATTCAAGTATGTGCAGATTTATAAATTTAGTATTTTCTTTTATCTTACAAACTTCTTAGCAAGCTCAATAATTATCTAATATATTAGAAGAAAGTGTTTTTTTTAGGTATGGCAAGAAAATATTAGATAGGGAATATATCTTTTACTGGGCAATATGATAACTAGCTTTTAAATGCTAATGAGTATAAGATTTCTGAAGAAGTGGTATGGGTTACTTCATAACAGTTCATTATATCAACTATATACAGTTCATCATATCAACTGTATAACTTTGTTATAAATGTATTTTTAAAATTGCATATAATCTGATACCTAGTAGTGGCTCATTTACATGAAATATTTAAAATTTAATTTCATATGTTACTACATGCCCTCAGGCTTTTATAGTATTATTAATTATTGCAAACTTTTACATAAAAACAAAGGGAGGGCTGGGGATTTAGCTCAGTGGTTCCACCGCCTGCCTCTCAAATGCAAGGACCTGAGTTCAATCCCCAGTACAAACAAAAAAGGGGAGAGTTCTGTAAATATAATAATTATATAAGATGTAAAAATAGTTTCTAGAAGTATTAGAGAAGTCCTAAAATTTCCTGAACTTACCCTTTACCTTTTTTTTCCCCACTTTGGTACCAGGGATTGAACTCAGGCCCTTGCACTTGGGAGGCAAACACCGTAACCACTGAGCTAAATCCCCAGCGCAAAAATATTTTTGGTTTTCTTTGTTTTGTACTGGGTATTGAACTTGGGTCCTTCTGCTTGCGAGGCAGGCGGCGGAACCACTGAGCTAAATCCCTGGCTCTACCTTTCTTTTTAAAATTTTTATGTTGGTCCTCTGCCAAATCATATATATATATAAAATGATTATTTTGTATTTTATTTCCTTTTTCAATTTTGGAGAGTTTCTCTCATCCAAAAAAATCAAGATTTTTATCAAAGTAATGCAGAAAAATTTTATCAAAAATGCAGATTTGAGTAATTAAAATATAATTGTGTTACCTTTTAAATTAACGAAAAGAAAGTTGTTTTATGGAGACACATGAATGATACTTTTTTTGTAAAGATAAACCGGTTCTTTCTGGCCAATAACTTGAGCTTTTAAGCTTAGAAAAAAATATGTTGAACACCAAAATTATATTTAACTCTGTACTAACTGAATTTTATCATCTGTACTAACTGAATTTTTTTCTTTTGGGGCGGCTTTTTAGCCATGGATGTGTAAGGAATATTACAGACTTCTTTGAATTTCGATGCTGTGGCCTCTTTCGTCCTGTTATCGTGGACTGGACCAGACAGTATACAATAGAATATGACCAAATATCAGGATCTGGGTACCAGCTTGTGTAGCAACATCTTTATCCTATGAAGCATATTGCTGAGTGGTGCCTGAAAATTGTGTCTGTCCGTGTCTCTCTCACACTCGAATCCACATCCTTGAACAATAATAGCATGCTATGTGTAGGGCTAACAGTGAATTTTACAGTCTTTTTGTCAACACTTTTATTAACAAAAGTCAACATGGACAGAGCACACTGCCACTTCTGGGAAGATTAAAGATCATAAAAAGGATTTTAATGGTTCTTAATGTGGGAATTCACTACATACTCAACTTTTTGGTTTTGTTCTCATACTTTATGAAAAAAATTATTTTTTCTGTTGACCGACATTGTATACTGATCAGAAATGTTCTCTTCTAACTGAAACTAAGTTTATATTATATTGGCTACACTTTATGATGCAGTCTACTAAGAGAATTGCATCTAATTCCAGAGTTATATTGAATGAGACCATTTTGTACATTTTAAAATGTACACGCAAAACTGTGATTTTAAAAAATCATGGTTTTATTAGGGATATACTGTAATGTATCTTCAAAGGCACAAGAAAATAATGTTCACAAAAAATATGCTGTTTTATCAGTTGTTACAATGCCAGTGTATTTCTAGTTCATTGAAATAATTTGTAGTAACCTTGCACTGAGGTTTTATGGTCTAATAATGAAGCACTTGCATGAGCATAGTAAGTTATATTTTGTTCAAATTTAAAAGCCCTACTAAGTGCATGATATACTGCATAGAATGTATACTAGCAGATACTATCCAATGAAGCATAAATTAGAATAATTTGATGTGCAAACAGTCCAATTTTTAAGAGTTGAGGTGAGATTTTTAAAGGCAAAACAAATAAGCTAATGCAAAATTCTTAGTAATAGAGGTAAATGGATATACTTTAAAAACTCTGAACTTCAAAATAAATTGTAGAAAATAACAGTTTAAGCTAAAGATGGAGCATGATCTCTGTACATAGCATATGTGAATAAAAGAAAAGCTAATGGGGTGGTCTGGTTTTTTAAATGACCTATCAGAAAGTAGGATTTAATCTCCATTATTTCACTTTTCCCAATATTGAATATGTTTTTTAAGTTTTTTAATGCTGAAACAATTTCAGAAAGATATTTTTACTGTTAAATGTGATGCACTGATCAATTTTTGTTGCAGCATTGCCATACCCTCATGGTAAATTACTAGTCACTACTTCCATGAATATTGTTTACAGAGTGAGACTTGGTTTAGTCCTCTTAAATGCTGTAGCAAACTGTGGTTCGAGCAACCTGTGGGAAACCTGTGAGAGGGAATGGAATAGGGAAGAGGGAAGAAGGGAAGTCAGACTGATGACAGATCCTAGACCAGTGTAAAGAATGTGTATCTGTATATAAATAATTTATCAAATACTTTTCTTTGTGTCGATATATGTGTTTTTAAAGCTGCTCTTTTCATTTTATCCAAGCAAAAAGAAAAGGGAGATAATGAGCTTCTAGTGATGTTCAATATTGCTGTTAATAGGCATTATACCCCACAAGTTCACTGCATGTCTGATACTTGGAACAATTAGAATGTCCTGTAAACTGCAGATTACAGGTATTAAAGCAATCTTTGGTATACCCGCCCCTTGCCTTAGTAAGAGGAGCAGTGAAAATGTATATAGTCGATGTTCAGTATTTCCAAATACTACCATTTTTATATAGTAATTTCTTTGATCACAAGTCACCCATAAAAAGATTATCCTTAAGTGTACCTGGGTGTTTTAATAATAGAAAATTGGCAATAGTACTTTATTTTTGAAAAGGGAAGAGATTCGTGTGGGGTGGCAATAGCATTGTGCCATTTTATCATAGATTGTAAAAAATCGGTTAACTTTGCAAATGTCACTGCTAGTTTTGACTAACAATTGGGGGAAATTCTAGATAATTTTTAAATTCAAAATTATTTATACAATGCTAGGATTTGTTTTAATTTTTTTGTATTTTGAGCCAGTTCACATGAAGACTCATTTGCAATTTTTGTCTAACACATTTTTATCAACACTTACAAAGTGGTAGTTTTCTCAGCATTTGAATAAGAATGTTGTTACCATGTCTGTCTTTGTGGTACAGTATTCTTTTTAGTGCAAATAAATGTCTCAATTAAATAGACAAAAGACCCCTAGATGTATAAATACTTGGAAAACATTTGCAGTGAAAATGCTGTAGTACTAATTATTTCGTAGACCCACTGAATTCTCGTAACTCAGAAATGGTCAGATGGTGAGGAGCCACCTACACAGCAGTGTATCATCTTGTTTAATTACTTTGTAGGTTCTATGTATAGAATCATTTTAACCCAGCTTTAAAGTTGGGGATGAAGGCAGACTTTCTCGGAATAGTTCTTATCAGCTTAATTGGATACTTTTAACAAATAGAAATTTAATTCTCAGCTGTGAACTTGCATTACTTTGGAGTTTTTTTCATTCATATTTTTTGTTTTTTTAGGAATTTGAAATATTAATAGGTATAAAACAACATCATTACACTTAAGCTATGAATGTTTTTATTTTATACTTTATTTATAACTGTGCCAAGTATTATTTTGCTACTTACTGTGTTACTCTGTGGAAAGAAAAACCTGTAAAGTGTTTAATAATTAGTTCTCCTTACATAAATTAAACCTGTCAAAATTTTGTAAAATATTAAGCAGAATAAATATTGACTCTTAAATGTGTGCTTGTTTATAATTTCATGCAGTTTACTTAAATTGATGAAACCATGGTAATACCTGTAATGTGAAGTGATTATTCTGTATATTTATATCTTAGACAACTAGAAATCATGAGGCATAAGATTGTAGAAAGTAAAAGTTTGTGTATTAACATTTTCCATTTTTTTGTGTATGCCTGTGTGTGTGTGTTTGTGTATTTCCAGTCTTTTATTTTGTTGACAGGGTCTCACTATGCAATTCAAGCTTGTCTTAAACTTACCGTGTAACCCAGGCTAGCCTTAAACTCAGTGATCTGCCTTAGCCTCCTGAATGCTGGGATTACAGGTGTGTGGCACCACACCTGGCCTTTGTATAAATATTTATAAACTTTATTCTGTAGAATTGATTAGGATCCTTCCAAGCTATATGAATCCTAAGGTTTTGTTTTTTTTTCAGCTTTAATTGAGTTTATTGGTACATTTTAGGGATACAGTACAGTTACATTCATTGTTGGGATCTTATACCTCTACATGACAGGTCTTGGTTCTCATTTTTTCCCCTTTTTCCTGCCCTCCTTTCACCCCCTCCTCCTCTCCTCATCTACAAACACTTTATTTCCATGTTTTCATTGTCTCACATTTTTTTTCTTTTCCCTTATTACCTTTCCCCTACCCATCCCACCTTCCCTACACCTTTAGCCCCTTTCTTCCCTTTTCACAATGTCAGTAATCTTATTAGGATCTTATGTATTATTGCAGTTTATTCACACCAGAGAAACTATTCGGTATTTACACATGTGTGACTTATTTCACTTAATCCTAAGTTTTTAATGTATGCCCAAAATATTACAAAATGAAACTTAACTAAATATTGATCTTGGTTACTTGAGAAGGTATATATGGCAAAGAAACCTTTGAAAATTAAAAAAATTAAAATTACAAAGGGGCCCTTTTCTATTGTTCATATTTTGGTTTATGATTCTAGGAGTCCATAGATATATAAACAAATGGTGCGTGTCAGAATATGCTTCTTGTTAGTAAATCTTGAGTTTCTTAAAGTGCTTTTTCTAAGAGTTTGTTATTGAATGTATCTGTGACTTTTAAAATAGGAAAATCTGTAATTCTGAAACATTCAGAATATCCATTTATCTAAGGCACCTAGGTCACAAATTCAAGAAAACCAAATGTTGCTTTTACAAAACTTGCTTTTGAAGTGGACATGAATGTTTTGTTCAGATAAATTTTACTAGAATGTCTCTGTCATCAAATGTTTCCTAGGATTGATCTCCTACCCCTTACTGGAGATAGAACTACATCACACTGTATCTCCAGCCTTTTTCCAAATTTTTTTTCTCTCATTGAGTTTATTGGTACATTTTAGGTATACAGTACAGTTACATTCATCATTGGGATTGTGTACCTTTATGTGACAGGTCTTGGTTCTCATTTTTTCCCCTTGTCCCTGCCCTCCCTTCACCCCCTTCTCCCCTCCCCATTTACACTTTTATTTCCATATTCTCATATATTTTTCTCCTTATTACCTTTCCCCTACCCTTCCCACTTTCCCTACACTCCTTTTCTCCCTATTTCACGTTGTCTATTATATCTAGTATCTTATGTACTGTTTTAGTTTTCAAACCAGAGAAATTCGGTATTTACATGTGACTTATTTCACTTAGGAGTATATCCTCAATATGTATCCATTTTCCTATGAATGAATCTAATTTCTCATTTTTTTATCAAAATTTTTTATTTTGAGAGAGGGTGTTGCTAACACTAATGTCTAGGCTGGGTTTAAATTTGGAATCCTCGCCTTAGCCTCCCAAAGCACAGGGTTTACAAGCATGCACCACCATGCCCAGCTGATACATTTTTAATAAATGGCAATGCTTTTAGTACTCCCAGTGCATTTCCATTTACCACATCAGAAAGGATCTTGGTTGATGCTTCTCCTGCTTCTTCAGTCTGTAGGTTTTTCACCAAATCTAGAACATTTCTAGTCATCATTTCTTGAAGTATTTTTTTTCCCCTTTTTGGAAATTTCAGTTACATGTACAGTGGATCACTTGAGTATTTCATACTTCACTGTTTCAGGTTTTTTTTTTTTTTGCAGTTTATTTCATTCACATGTCTTATAACATCTACTTGTTCATTAACACAATTCAGTATTTTAATGTTACACTATAGTTGTCACCTACTCTTTTAATGGACCTTTTTTACATCTTAAGTATCACTTTTTGAAAATAGTTATGGTTTTTACTATCTCTACCTGCTAATTTTCATATCTGGATTCTGGATTGATTTTGATAGATTTTTTGCCTTCATCCTTTTTCCCAATATAGGGGATTGAACCCAGGAAGTGCTGAGCGACACCCCCAGCCTTCACTTACTGACAAGACCCCCTAAGTTGCCCAGGCTTGCTTAAACTTGCTGCCCCGCTGCTTCAGCCTTCTGAGTACTTGGATTATAGGCATGGACCTGTAATGCTCAGCTACCTGGTAGTTTTTTGTTAGATGTCATACCATATCAATTGATTGCTGGATATTTTTGTACTCCTATAAAAATGTTGGGGCTTTATTCCGGGACTCAGAAGTTTTGATCCTTTTAGGTCTTTTAAAATCTGGTAGGCAAAACAATAATAGTGTTCAACTTATATCCGATTACTCCCCATTTTAATGTAAGAGGTGCTTACACTCTAAAGCGAAAACCCTGGTAATTATGTTTCTGTCTTGCTGGTGTGAACAAGTACCTTGTCACAAAGAGTAGTGAGTTTTTTGCCTTGGACAGTACATACTTGTTCCATCAGAACACTGCTGAAGTGTGTGCTCTGCATAATTCCAGGGTTCTCCGCACGACTCAAGTTCTGTGAAGCCGCCATGGTGTGTGTCCCCCACTCTGCTCTGTCTCAACTCAGGATGGCTTCCAGCTGTGTTCTCCTTCCTTGCACTACAGCCTAGAACCTCAAAGCAGTAGACTTTGGTAATTTGTAAGACTGATTCCATTTTTTCCCATAACTATCCTTTGTCGTCTAATATCCAGTGTCCTGAAATGTTTTTCATTAATTTGCCTTTGTTCCCTCTTATTTTGTTTTAGCTGTAAGAGAAGTCAATTAGTTTTTAAATTTCCAATGTAGAAAATACTAATAAATACAACTATCTCTTTGGACTTAAAAAACAGTATCTCTTTGGACTTAAGATGAAGAGGGGTTATGAGGAAGAACAGTTGGAAAACCAGACAGACATTTCCATAGGTAAATTTTTTCATAGACAAACTAAATCAGTATTAGGATCTCAAGGCCTTCAATACAGAAGTGTGCACTGTTAATCTACAAGGCTGTATATAATCACAGCTCTTTAGTGGGAAGAATCTGGACACACTTTAAAACCATCACAGGTATTCTTTTTCTTTTAGTTCAATTCCTTTCATTGATAATAAACTTTCCCATCCTGCTTAAAGGCCCTTCCCCTTACCAATGGAACTGATATACCTTATAAACCTGAAATTGCTGTTACAAAATAAGCATGAATTATTTCTCAGTATACACTCAATCAACTTTCTCCTCCCAAGTCATACATATCCCTTTTAGCCATTCAGAATAAGCAATATGGTGTCTAAAAATGGACTTGGGAGAAAATGAAAATGTGTTCACAACCAGGCTCGTTTAATCCTGTCAGCATATGTTACAGACTAGTTTCACCTTTGCAGGAGGGGGAAAATATTCCTTGTTTAGTGTAATGCCCTTTTTCTGCCTGAGGCAGCTGAATGTACCCAGAAAACATTCTTTGCTACTTATATAGAGTTGAAATATGTGAAAAAAGCACCTCAGTCTCTAGGATTTAGTTGAGTCAACATAATTCTGATCAGAGTGGGGAGTTTCTAAAAAGTATCATGTTAAGCCTCAGATTCTGTAGTTGTCTGTAATCTTTAAGTATAAATCCAAGGAACCCATGTTTTCTAACAATATGCCTGCTCTAAGTCAGTTTGCCTTTTCTGAGGAATCTTTTAAAAGGGCTTCTGTGGCTCCAAACTGCCTCTAGAGATTGTGCTTTTGGTGATGCTGAAGTGGAGCTTTCAATACTACCTTTTAGTAATCTCAGTTTTCTAATGCATACTTTGCAGAAAACTATTCCAACATAGAAGAGTTAACCCACAGGCTCTAATGGGGCAGAAGGACAGAGATGGTGTACAGCTGAATGCCAGCTCTGAGGAGCAGAAAGGTGATGCCTGGTGCCTGGTATCCTTGTCAACACAAATACAAATGAGGTTAAGACCCCAATGATTTTCCACTAACTGAAATCATAGCCGTTCCCATAGGTTGATTAAACGACACTAAACACTCAAAGCAGATTTTATTGAAAATGTAAAAGTAATGGTTCTTGAATATTCTGGTGAACAAAGCAAAAGAAAATAATGCTCTTTTTTACAAGTTAGCCTATCCAAGTACAGAGTAATATACAGTACTTAATGCCAATCAAATTTCACAGTAGTTTAGTATTACGTGATTATCTGTGTCTAGATTATGAAGAGATTCTCAGTGTGTGATGCTTAGTTTTGAGTTGCACCTTTACTGAGCATGGACAAGGGCTCCTGCTCCTTGGCCATAGCCAAATCCCTTGGGCCCAAAGTTCTTTGCATAACATCCTACAAAAGAAAAGGGAGAGATAGTAAAAGTCAATTAAGTTTCACTAGCATTAAGACAAACCCTATAAATTAAAAGACAAAATTGGCTATGCCAAAGAGTTCAACTGAAGGTATAAAAAGTGTCTTGTAATAGCCTCAAACTGAAGGAAAGTACAAGCATTCTGATTCCCTAGTGTTTAACTCATGGTCATGCTAAGTTATAAGCATGAAAGTAAGGCAAGCTTAGTTATATATTTGGTTTTACCCTCATATATTCATATTCTTTGCTTATAGCATGAGGTTAGAAGACTACCTCTGTGTGATGTTTTTCATTATTTGTGGGGTTAAATTTTAAATGAACAGAAAAAGACTGGTTCTCTGGAGTCTTCTGGCATCTCTGGATCTTGTATTTTCAAGTAGCTGGTGACTATATCTTTTTTGTTTTCAGCGTGCAATTTTTTTGTTGTTTTGTACTAATGACACTTCACTGAATAATGGCCAGTGTGAGAAATTCATGAATAGCAGTAACAGATTAAATGTTACCTTTACAATAGATTTCACCTTCTTTCTCAGTCAGAGTTGTTGATTCAAGACTCTTCCCACACTTGGCACATCGGAAACAGTTTTTGTGCCAGGGCTAGAAGAGAAATTATGTTAGTACATTTTGAGAGGATTGTTTCGTGCAGTGTAACTTAGAAGTGGCAAAGGTAGTTCACGATGATCAACCCCAAAACAAGCTCCTGGGCTGCAACTAGCCCTCCTGCCTGTCTACACTGTTTGGCACCACAGAAGGGCTGACTTTAAACTTCATTCAAAGGAGACCTGGGGTGGGAGCTAATACACAGAAGGGCTATTTCCCTAAGAGCAGTTATCAGGCCTTGGCCAAAAAACCAGTCTGTTTCTTTAAAGTCTGTCACCTTACCGAGAACTTGGTAGCTCAAGGAGGTGGTGTAACTTTTCCAAATCCACACTTAACTAGTATGCAGTGTAGTGACCCTGATAACCCTGGAAAACCTGCATATTCCAGGTTTTTAAAGTCTGGACTTTTTAGTAACCATTCCCCATGAAAACAAATTTCTTACAGAAACAAGTGATTTATGAAATAAGGGCATCATTTCATAAAGTGGATGATTCTGATGAAATTTTGGTTTAAAGTTTAATTCAAAGCAGAGTATAAAGCTTTTGGGTAGAATGATATGGTGGGGGATAAAGGGAGCAGAGTAGAGTCATTCACTGTTATTAATTCAAAATAGCACTTTACCTTTCCAGCTCCAATTATCTTCTCAGCAGCATATACAGAATCCCCACATCTGGAACACTTCTCAGCACCTCCAAATTTCTGAGCAAATTTAGAAGTGTTTGGATTTGTTGTAGGCCTGTGGGGTTGAGCACTTTGGAAAGGGAAAGAATAAGTGAGGCAAGATTTCCCAAAAGGCCCTTATAAGTACACAAGAACAGTGAAATTCGGAGTTAACTGCTATCCTGTCTCCAAACCATAACAGGAGAAAAAAAATCAAGAAATTAATCTCAGGTGCTGGCCAGAGTTACTTAACTTATGTGGACTCATGATTGCTACAAAGAGCCATGCCCTCAAACTGAATGTCTAGGAGTCTAAGCACAATTCATGTAATCCCTAGTGCTGGCCTCTCCACTATGTAATTACCTTTTTACCCCAGAATATTCACTAGATTCCTATCTAGCTTTGTACTTAACAGATTTGGGCAGGGGGTGGAAAACAACTGTTAAACAATTCTGCAAATAGATCATGCTTAAGAACGTTAAGCATGTTTTATGGATTCTCTAGTTTCCCAGTAAAGTGTGAATAAACTACTTTCTTTATGAGGAAAAAATAAATTTCCCTATTACAATGTGTTTTATTTTTACTTTTTCACTAGATAGAATGGTATTTTTGTTACTATTTACAGGTCACCAAGGTAATCCATACTTCAGCAGAGATTGTTTTCCATTCAGCAACTAGGTATACTTAACATGAACAGAACATTTATTGGGCTTTGAGACCTTTTTAGAACCTTAGAAGCTGAGGAGGTGAGACATAATGACAGAACTGAACAAGCAGGTAAGTGCCAGTATTTCCTGCTAGAAAAACAATGTTCTCTTGGTTATATTTTATTCAATCATATACACATATAAAATCAAAATTTTACTGAGAAAAAGTACCTTTTCACAAAACAATTTATTCAAACACGACATGTATTTTCATTTCCACTACATCCATTTTTTTGATTAATTAACAGCCCACCAAAGTTGTTTAATACAGCATTATTAATTGACTAGTGTGGCCACTGGAAATATTTTAAGCAACAAAAATCAATTCAAAGTAGTAATTCATAATACAGGTTTCTTCATTTGTCCCTAAGGTATATTTGTCCCTAAGGTAGGTATATTTTCAAAATCCTTTCACAAACTACTGATATGCTTATTTTTAAACTGTCCTTTAAAAGCTTAACAGTGATGTCCAGAACTTGTAGTTGTAAGCCCATTTGAATTTCCAAATCTGCCAGTATTAACAAGAACTTCACATAAGTGAAGATAATCTTCCATCTACCTTTTAACAACTTCATACAGAATGGATAATAACTGATCCCTCATATTACAGATGAAGAAATGGGAACTCAGATGTTAAATTACTTGGTGAAAGGCTAAAGAATTAAGAAGATGTGAGCCTGCTATGAAAATGCAGGTCTGCCACTAGGAAAATGTTCTTCCAACTCAGTGCTGCCTCAAGGAGATCCTTGTAAAGATGTTAAATCTCCATGAGTGCTACAATTGCAGCATGCCATAGGATTGCAAATGTAGCATGCATAGCATGGAACCATTAAGGCCTCTTGGGAAAGCAAGTCATCCTATACCTGGTCCTGAAGGGTGATAGAATGTGGCCAGACTTTATAAAAAGATGACAGATGCATACAGGTCAGCACAGGATTTGCCTATTATTGGAGCAGTTAGAGAAGTGGAAGTTAAGAGAAGGCTCTACAAGTCTTTGAATTATGGCCAAAACCACTGACTTAAAACTTTTGGGGTTAGGGCTTTGGTTGAGGGGATGGTGTACTGATACATGTATTTTGAAAGGTATGAAATGAAACCCTGAAACAACTAGATTGAAAGGTGGAAAACAAAAGTACAGTATTTTTTTTTTTTTTTTGGTACTGGGGATTGAACTTGGGATCTAGCGCTTGTGAGGCAGGCAGAAAAGTACAGTAAATTTTAACAAAGGGAGGCTGGGCTCCTATGAGTGACAGGATGCAGCAGTGAATGAAAGACAGCTTGGGTACAACTGGTGCACAATAAGACACTATAACCTAGAAATTCGGAAAGAGGAGAGAGGGGAGCCTTAACGTAGCAAATGCTGCAGTACAAGAGTCCAGGTTTTGGAGCTAAACGCATTGATTCAAGTCTTAGCTCCCTCTCTGTGACCTGCCCTTTAGTGCCCTCAGCTGTAAAATAGGGACAGATTAGCTGTACCCGAGAGGTACACTGTGAGGATTATACAGAATGAAGATAAATTTGAGCAGATAAGTAGCCACTCAGTAATGATAATTATTTTGGCCAAGCCAGAGCTCTACAAGTAAGTGTGACTGTAGGAAAATTACTTAGTTGGGGGAGGGGGAGTGGCCTGGGGATTGAACCCATGGTTTCCACACTGAGTGACATCCTAGCCCTTTAATTTTTATATTTTGAGAGAGGGACTCACTAAGCCCAGGATGGGTTCAAGCTTGTGATCCTTCTCTGTCTTAGCTACCACCCCCAGCTTCAATTTATTCTGCAGTATGACAGGAAATGCAACCTTGTAGGACTGCTGTGAGTTAACGTATGTTAAAAATGCAAGGTGTCTGGCATGTTTTACTACATTGTCCAAGGACAACCCCTCTTTTATTGGACTATACCAATTTTGGCTTCAATATAAAATGGATGTATAAAGTGATTAGTTCAAATGAAAATAGGAATTAAGGGGAAATTCCAAATGAGATTATTTAGCCTGAATATGAACTACTATGTAAAGTTCAATAGATATGATATTTTATGGAAATAGAGGTGAACACTTGCTTTGGAGAATATAACTCCTTGATACTTCTTGGAATGCTCTAAAGCCAGGACTAGAATAGTAAGAACTTTATTAGTCCAAAATTGTCAAGTATTAATGAAATTATAGTTACTAGTTTACATTAGAAAATGAGTCACATTTTATTTACTTAATTTAAGCTAAAAATCTGGAAAGTCCCAAATTCCTGTCCATCAAGCGACATTAACTGTTGTAATTCATATCTGAAGGTAACAAACATTCTCCTCTCACCTCTCTGGCTTGATGCCCAGCCGCTCCCCACGGTCCATGTTGAGTGTGCCAGCACCCTGGCCGTAACCATAGCCTTTTGGCCCATACTTTTTTCCATAGCAGGATTTGCAGTAGATCTCTTCATCGTGAATTGCCACTGTTGTGCTATCTAAATTTTTTCTGCAAACCACTGCGGGGGAAATGTTAGGTTTATACATTCCAGTGATACACTTTACTTAGAGCAGCAGTGTACAAACAGTAAAAGCACAGGCTCATTCATAGTTTAGCTTATGATTTGCCAAAAGCTGTGAGAGCACCTAGGTCAGCTACATTTGAAAATTATTTAAGCTTTTCTCCATTATATGATGATGATAGTCACTTCAGAAAAGTATCAGGACTTTAACATCCAAAGTGTCTTAACTTTTCCAAATGGTCTACCTCTCTGGCAGGAAGGAGTAGTTTCCAAGATGGCTGTAAGTACATAAACAAAAACTGGAACTAACAATGTCCTACTTGCAAACCATTTTCTCAACCTTTAACACACTCGATCCTTTTAGCCTTTTCATACTTAGTACTATTACATCACAACCTGATAGAGAATAAAAGGATACTGTTTTGAGGAGAAATGCCTCTGAAGCCCCTCTTCCCCCAGAAAGCACCCTCTGGTATAAAAAATTTTAAGTCTATCATTCAAGTTTTCATCAATAGCCTAGGATGGGAATGAGTACTCTTTTTTCATCCTCCCCACCAGCCTCTCTAGCAGTGATATATCTGAAAGTCATCAAGTGAGTCTGCATTTGTTTTCCCTTCTGTCTCAAACTAGAATACATTCCTCTTTGATGCATTTCTAGCCACAAGACAGTTCCACGTATCTCACTTCATGAAACTGCCAAATGTTATCAAGTTTTATCCAGACATTATTTCACTTTCTAAAACTTCAATTAAACATGAGGAGAAAAAAAGTAAACTGTGAAGAAATTCATGGGTAGCACAACTGAGCAGCTGGAAAATAGGAATTTTACCCCCTTATTTAAAAGGTGAAGGAAGGCAAGACAAAGAAAGGATAGAGAAAGGAAGAGGGAAAGATGACTATCTGGCTCATTTGTAAAAAGTTCATTAAGTTTCTATTACATCAGAATAAAATAACATCCACTGTGGAACCTAACCATTGAGGTTCAAGTACTGAAACATTTGCTTAAAGACAGTTAAACTAAAACCATAAACTACTAAAGAATTAATAGCCTTAACAATATGAATATAAATAAATACATGAAATTTCTGAAAAACTTGTATTAACCAAGCAAGTTTAGATATATGAAGTTTTACCCGATGATCACCCCTCCTTTCCTTACTCCTCATCCCTATTTTCTGCAGTAAATTCTGAAAGATCTGTAAACTACACTAAATTGTTTCCTTAAAAGGCTTTTGTCAACAGAGACAATCAGAAAATAATTAAAAATGCCTATTAAGAACCTGTTTAGTAAACAGAAACTTTGTTGTGTTATCAGACATCATGGCTTAACCTAGATGCAACGGAACAATTTCTAAGTATTTAAATTTTTCTTTGTTTCCATACTTTCTTGGTTGCAAGCATGCTGAAAAAGAGGTTCAAAAACTAAAAATAAAAATAAGTCACTAACTTTAAAAAAAATGGTTAAACCAAATCTTGTGAGCAATACTAGCTGTCATGGAGGTGTACATAGCAAACATTCATATATATTATTTTTACTTTGCATAAATGAAGCTCTCTGTTACCAGCTTCTAATTATATGTGAAGCAGTCATACTATTAAGAGGTCCAGACACTTTGAATGCTGGCTTCTACCAGAATAGGAAAATACAAATTTCAAAGAAGTTTTTTGTGAGGATTATGTGAGCAAACTTATTTTTTAACTTATGGCTTTTTACGGTAACTTCTCAATAATACAGATAAGGTAATAATATGTTGGGTTCCTTCCAGTTAATAAATCCTTCATTAAATTATCTCACTTAAAAGATAATTAATGAAGAGCTTTCTTAAACTGCTAAACTACTGTTTAAAGCTGAAGCATTAATTGTCATTAGAAGAGACTTTTGAATGGAGCTTCTCTTTCATTCTGTTTCTCTCCTTGGGTATTTACTGACTGTAGAAAGAGTAAGCATGTGTTGTTTTATGTCCTAATTCCTGTCATCAGAAGTCTAGAAGAAAACAGTCATTCCTGATGTGAAAGGCATTTGCATATCCTATGCTCCTTTCTCCCAAATTTAGAGTATCAATAACCAGAAATAACTCTAGATATTCATCACCACAGAAAACAATTTGAACTAATACAGAAATTGTTGGCATCTGATTTTCAATTATAAGTATGATGTAAAGTAAGGTTTCAAAGAAACCATAGAAAGAAACCCAGAAAGAAAACTTGGTGGAAAAAGGGCAATTCATTTATTCAAAAAGAGTGTACCACAAACTGCTAGGTACCACGCTTCGTATATGACATTAAGCTCTCAGTGAACAGAGGGAGAGGGAGAGGGGGACAGAGGGAGGGCGAGAGCGGGCTAAAAATATATAAAAGGCAGATAGATGAAGGCCAAGTGTCTTGGGCCACTCATGTCTTTGCTAACCTGAGCACTTAACAATGTCTTAAGACAACAGACAGGTGAAAATGCTTGTACTTCTAAAATAAGCTTCAATTTATTTTCTTAAAAAGGTAAACTGAAGCTTTTCACACATAACTTGTCAAAGCACATGGGGATACTTACTGCACAGAAAGCAGCAGCGAGATGAAGGCCAAGTGTCTTGGGCCACTCATGTCTTTGCTAACCTGAGCACTTAACAATGTCTTAAGACAACAGACAGGTGAAAATGCTTGTACTTCTAAAATAAGCTTCAATTTATTTTCTTAAAAAGGTAAACTGAAGCTTTTCACACATAACTTGTCAAAGCACATGGGGATACTTACTGCACAGAAAGCAGCAGCGGTGGAAGCTCCTCCCGTCACACTGCACCTCCTCAGCGTGGTACACAGTCCTTGCGCAGGCCCCACACTTGTTTCCACCTCCCCAGACCGGCATTCTGCAGGAACAAAGGATTCATCAGAATGCCCCCTGCGCCTGTCGGACAAGCTCCCTAGGGAGCTATTTAAACCCAGGAGACAGCTGCAAATCTTGTTTCTTTATGAACCACTCAAACCAGGTCTTTAAAAAAAAAAAGAAGCCCTGTGTTCCTCAAAAATAACCCATTTTTTTCTCCCAAATTATAGCTCTTTCATTAGGAAACTGGCTTGTCATGCATAAGATTTTTTACCCCCCTACAAGACAAAGGAGTTGCTTTCAATTAAACATTACAGGTCGCCAGGCGTAAAACAATGTCACTAAAATCCACAGGAGATAAAGTTGTGTGGGGAATGGAAAGGCAAACACTGCCACCTCCCTTACACTACAATCTTCAACTTCTTTTTTAAGTCTTGGGTGGAGGTTTCTACTATATGCTTAATTCATTGTAACAACACTAAATTCTTAGCACTTATACAAGCTCTGAAATTTTCTAGGGAGGAATAAAGTGTACTGCCTTGCAAGAACAAGTTTTGTATTTGTCTGAAGTTATGCACAATTACAGCAGAAATAGTTGTATGTGACTAGTACAACTGCATGCAGGAGTCCTGCTGTAACCACAACAAACAGCCATCCAGATGGCCATGAGTGAACTTTCTCTGCTTCACTACTCCTGAAGTCTACTAGTCCAGCCAACAGTTCATTTTCCCACTCTGATGGAATTCTGAGGCCATAAGGAATTTCTACCAAGTTCCCTTCCAAGCAACATGAACTGTTTGTAAAAGTGTGTCAGAACATGGTCTAATACTATAGTTCAGCAGGAAATTTAAATCCAAGGCTATCTTAGTATTCTGAACATTTTCTAATCTCCCTTCTCAACAAAATGGTCCACTGCGCCAGAGTTTTCAATGCCTGGTTCTGAATGGCCAGCATCCTTAACTGCCTTTACCAATACATAGTCATCCAGCTAAGAAGACTTGTTATGTCTGTCTTGCCCTGAGTGGGATCTAAAAACAGTAAAATAACCTTTTTTTTTTCTGATCATCCTCTTTAGATTTCCTTTCTGTAAGCAATATTTACAGCCCTTGCCTGTTAAATTTCTTTGGATAAGCCATTTGCCTCTCTAGCTGGTAAAGAAAGCTGAGACTTCCCTACTAATGCAAAATCTGGCCAGAAAAGAGGGAAAAAGGAAGGCTTCTAAGTGGAAAGGACTGAAGAAATCTTTGATTCTTAACATAAACAGTGGTGAATTTTCATCCTACCCCTGTAAGACGGTCCAGAATCCAAAAATTTCCTGAACACTGAGGCTTTCCAAAAGAAAAATGTATAAAATTAATCACTGTGCTGGGCATCTTGCCCCTCTTCTGGTAATACTTTTCCCAGATAACCATCTCTCTTAGTTCATGTGGTTTAGACATACTTATTAAAATATGGTCTCCTTATGATGGTCCACCATACATGTTACCAATTCAAGCCAAAATTGAGGTGAACATTTAGAAATTTTGTATGGCTAGACTATGGTTTGTTCTCATGAAAACATGCATAGGAATCTTAATTCCTCGGTGTAGCAATGTTGAGAATTGAGGCCTACAATAAGGTTTTTGATTTGTGAAGGTTCCATCCTCATGAAGGGACTAATGTAGTTTATTCAAGAATGGGTTTTCATAATAGAGGGTTGCTATATAGAATCAAGTCCCCTTTAGTCACACTTGCTTACCTGTCCACTTTTCCACCATTCATGAAGCAGCACATGGCCCTCACCAGAAGCTAGGCAGATGCTAGTGCCCGATTTTGGATTTCCCAGCCTTCAGAACTGTTAGCTAAAACAAAACTTTTTTCTTTATAAATTAACCTAGTTCCAGATACTCAGTTATAGCAAGAAAAAAACTTTTAATAATTTTGTGCTACAATAACTAAGATCTTGATCAGTGGACTCACCTTATTGAATAGAGAATCAGTGAGTCAGTCTATACTTAGAATTTTTTTTTTTAAATTATGTTTTGGAAAAAACCTGGTCCTACTGTATAATTAGCCACCAATGGTGGAAGGGGGCCAAGAGACTGAAGAGGCAGGCAAGTCTAGACTGTACAAAGTGTAATATAGGATGACAGGAAAAAAGAAAAAAAAAGAAAAAGACCCATAACCCAAGGCAGGAAGGAGTTTATATGCTAAGCTAGATAAAGGTGGGCTGTGAACAACCAGAATGTTTCTCGAAAATTGTTAGCATGTCCAATGCTAAGAAATAGTCCAGGCATCAGGTGCCAGCCAGCTCAGCTGACTATCTTAATGATGTTTTTTTCCTTACAGGAATTTAGATAGTATAAAATGGAAGTTATAACCAACATGGCTATTGCCACATCAAGCTGGATTCCTACATACTCCTTTCCACAAATAGTGTAAAAAGCGCTGGTTTAGATGGTATTAGTTCTACCCCTATCTTAGCCTGTTTTGTGTTGATATAGTAGAATACCAGGGACTGAGTAATTTACAAAGAACAGAAATTTTTCATTTCTAGAGGCAGAGAGGTCCAAGATCAAGACACCAGCAGATCTGGTGACCAGTAAGAGCTCAGTCTCTGATTCCAGGATGGTGCCTTGAATGCAGCAACCTCCAGAGAGGAGGGACACTATCCTCACATGGCAGAAGAGAACCAAGCCCACAGTCCCACAAGCCCTTTCTATAGTGGCATCGTTCTGTTCATTTCTAAATTCTTCCTGGTGGGTCCTACCTCCCAACATTACTGCATTGGGATGAAATTTCAACATGAGTTCTGGAGCAGACAAAAACATTCAAATCAAAGCAGCTTCAGGACTGGGCATATGACTCAGTCATGGCCAATCAGATCACTGCTTCCCCTCCTTGCCACATTGGTTTAGGAATGGGCACATAAGCCACTCCAATTCAGTGAATGTTAAACTCAGAGCTCCAATGTAGAATTGTGAATACAGAAGTGGAGGAGTTAGCAGCAGTCTAGCTACCGTAGGAAAAAAACTTAAGCCAGTAGAGGAAAACAATATGATGCTTGGAGAGATGCTTAGATTCTTTAAACTGGATCAGCTGTGCTTCATTTTATCCAGCACTCCTCAGTTACATGAGCCAATAAATTCCCTCTTTAAGTCATTTAGAATTAGAACTCCTGTTTCCTGAAACAACATTAACACCCAAGCCCACACCCATATACAGAGAACTAACATGGCTAGTTATCGCTAAACTGCTGGTATCAACTTGCAAATAGCCTCCTTCTTTACCCAACAGGAACAAAGTAATCCAAAGGATCCACAAAGGTTAACAGGCTTACCGTGAAAGCATCCACCTAGGGTCAATATCTTGCAACAATAGGGCACATATGCAAGCTTTCCTTTTACAGTTACATAAATCTTTTATCCTCATTCCTGGAGGAATGTGCTCCAATGCTTATATCCAGAATGAAACGTGAACCTGACTTTAACACCTTCAACACAAAGCTTTGACTCTAGCACCCTGTGGTGGCTTGAGTTAGGAGGCAATCAGTGATACTTTCTGCCTTGCCTCCAGTTACCTGTGATTAGGAATACTCATGGATACAACAGACATTTGCTGGAGGTTCCCTCATGAATCCTGAGGAAACCAAAATTTTAGTCCAGCCCCGTAGAAAATGACATTATAATTACTTGTATTGGATCCCAGAATGAAGTGGCGCTAAAATACTTTGCTGTTGTAGAGACATTTCTGTCAAGGCATTTCTCATAATATCAGAAAGTCAATTATTTAATATCATCCTGGTATCTTTAATTTTCACACTTACATTGGAGCAGTCACTACTAAGGAGCAAGATTCCTAACAAGACTGAGGTTAGACTAAGTTGTCCCTAATAAACATTTGAAAATACACTTCTAAAAACCGAATTACTTTATGTTATTTTCTTTTTTTGCCAGTGGAGAGCAGCCTGGATTGAAAAAAAAAAAAGAAAAGAAAGCAGTACAGTATTATCACTTTATAATTCAGGGTTACTTTAAATTCACTGGTTATGAGTCTGCTGTAATTTCTATTACAAAAGCCATTTCTATCTAAGGTCCACAAAGCTTCTGCCCATCCAGGGTAAGGTCATTTCTATATTCCCATACTATCTCCCCACATTATTTGACTTATATCAGAACATTCAAGTTCTATCCAATTTCAGAGCACTTTTATTTTCTAAGAGTTTCTGCATAACTCCTTTATGTTATAGGCAAATAATGTAATACCACATCCTTTGAAAGTTTGGGTTAATGTTTTCTTTTTTAAGATGAATAGTGGATAGATGTAACTGGTGCTCTTCATATCATTCTCCATTTAGTATGTCTGAAATATTTCATAATGGAAGAAAGGAAGATGGGTAGGTAGGTTGATTGGTTTAGACAAACTATTAAAATAGTTGTGCAACCTTGGCCTCAGTTTTCTCATCTTGTGACCCCTTGCTACCATATGGAGATACAGTGGAGATACAAAACAGTACTCCAGTAGGAAAACCCACTGAACCCCCAAAACCATAGTTGCAGAGCCACAGAGTAAAGAATAACTTAGCTGATTGGTCACTCATAAAAATGAACTACAAGTATAACAATAGCGCCACTTACAGTGATGGCTAAGAAATGAAGTTCTAATTTATACTTTTTTTTTTTTTTGGCTTTTTGAGACTGACCTGGAACTCACTCCGTAGTCCAGGCTGGTCTCGAACTCACAATGATCCTCCTCCCTCAGCCTCCCGAGTGCTGGGATTACAGGCGAGCACCACCATGCCCGGCTCTCAAATTTATACTTTTAGGCTGAAACCCTATGGACTTTTCCTGAATCTGGCAGAAAGATATGTGATGATCTCCCCTTGCTGTCACTCTTGGCACTGTTGTGCATACTTAAACAAAAAAAGTGCAAGGCTTCATTTTTCTTACAAGCCTTTGGCTGTGCTACTCTGCAACAGCTGGCATTAATCACAGCAGACTGGATCTGCACTGAGTAATCTGGGCTGCATGCCTTTACCAAATCCTATGCATTAATTTATAGAATGGTAAGAACAGAGATGAAATCCCACTTTACACATGTATCACAAAATAGGCCCAAACAGGCTTATTGTCTGTGTTTCAGTCTTTTCTTTGACAATGTCTGACAGGGTTCCAGCACCAGGATTTAGCCACTGCACTAGACTGATTAAGAAATTTCGTTTCTCCCCAGCTTCAGGCACCACCCAAAATTCTTAAGACTTACATTTCAGGGAAACTACTGTAGTCTAAGTGTGATTTACCTTGTGGTGAAGTTACATTCTCTAGACAACTGACAGCTGCAAAGTGACCACACAGGTTATTGCTACACCACCAGTGCTGCATTTACTGTCTTAATTTACTCCGAATGACTTGCCTGAATCCCTACATTTCAAGACTACATGTCACTACTTACAGTTTAAGTCATCTGATCTGGAAATTTGGAGTGAATGTATTCATGTAACCAGATTTTAAATGCTTCCAGAGACATTTTATTACTACATATGAGGCTTTATTTCTATACCTGGCTATAGTCCAGTTTTTCAAAAGGGAAAAAGTTACAAACTGGTCTTATTTTGCACCACATCTAGGAGAGAGACATTTGTTAAATAATGTACATTAGTGACACTGTCCTTAATTATAGTGATTTTTTTTTTAACAAGACCAGAGTTTAAGAATTGTGGTTAATTAGAAATTGAGCTTTACTTGGCTTATTCTCAGGAGTTTTTCTTCTGCTTGGTCTACTTTCCTTAACTAGTGAACTCCACTGAACCAAGCATGAGACCTTCACGCCATGTTCCATTAGGCTCCACCTACTGAAGCCACACACTCAACCTGGCCTCAGCATAAAGTGAATTAAGTACATGGATTTTGCAGACATTTCCCTTATATGTAAAATGAGATTAACAGTACTTTTTTTTTATAGAGTTACAAGAATTTGGTAAGATGACTGCACAGTAGGTGCTCAATAAATGATAGTGTTTGGCCAGGCATGGTGGCACACGCCTGTAATCCCAGGCAGGAGTATCGCTGTGAGTTTGAGACCAGCCTGGGCTACATAGTGAGTTCCAGGTCAGTCTCAACTACATAGTGAGACCCTGTCTCAAAAAAAAAACGTGGTGTTTGTCTTCAATATTTAGCAATATCTGGCTTTTGTTACCAATATTTATTTTCTCCCTTCATCTCATATCTATTTTCTCATTATGTTCCCAACTCCCCATCGAGGCAACTGACTTATCTCCCTCCTTTATCCAACTAATTCCTGAATTCATATCTGTATCTCAATAATTTTTCTAGGTTAGGGACAGTTTATAAACACTGTACAATGCCATGTTATTTATCGAAGTTTTCATAATGTAATTCAACAAAATTTCCTAACACATATACTGGGAGCTAGGCTATAGTTCAGCATATGCATGGCTCTGGGTTTGATCCCTAGCACCACAAAGAAAAAAAGTATTATAAGCCATATACTGAGTTAGGACCTGAGGATCAAAGGGTTGTAAGAAGGAGTACCTTGTTTCTCAGGATATTCTACTCTGGTGGGGAAACTAAACAAACAATGACATACAACATAACCAACTCTACACAGGTAGAAAGGTCTTTCAGAATTCTGCATGCTTTTAATTTTACAGGGCTGACAAAATGGTCTTATCTTACAGATCCACTGACAGTAGATTCATAGAACTATGTTGAGAAAGACTGATTTCAGTCTAGGTTCTACTTTAAAGATTACTGTGATGAACATAATATCCATCATGGAAATTTGCAGTACACATATCGCCTCTTAGACATTTCTGATATAACAAAGAATGTGGAACATAGCATTAGACAGACTGAAATCCAGTTATCCTCTCTGTAATCCTGGCCAGGGTCTTTAACCTCTGGCCTTAACTTTTCATTTGGAAATGGGTGACAACTATCTCATTGGGGTGCTTCTAAGGATTTCATGAGCTAGCATTTGTAAAGTACCTGGAAAAATACCAGGCCTCCAAAAATGCTGGCTTCCTTTTCCTACAGGAGGACTAATGGGCCTGAAGGTGGCTATCACGTTCAATCATTAGCTTACTTGCAGAGGTCTCTGACCTCCAAAGCAGCATATCAAGCTGATATTTTGACTCCAGAACCACAAGTTGTCCTCCAAATTCTCATATTTGATGCTCTGCAAAGGACACCATTCAAATCAATGAGAATTATCAATCCCAAGTTGTCAAATTATGTGTACAGGAATGCATTCTCTTCCATACAGTATTTGTCCATCCAACCAAGCAGTTAGTAAGTGGCCGTGTGCACAAATCCCACACCCAAACTCCTACTTTCCCCCAGAAAGCACTCTGCTACTCCTGTCTCCTAAGTAAATTTTCCTGTGTCCACCTCAGCTTCACCATTCTAATTCTGTATCCTGTTGCCACTTATGTCTTCCGCTTGGAGTACAGCTAAATTATTGACAGTGATTTGACCACTACCTGCCAAATGACATCTTGTAATTAAAATGCAACTATAATAAAAACTTGGTACTCTTTACCCACAATATCTGCCATAGCAATCCACAATCTGTGTAAACTACAAGATATTTATTCAAACAATTTATCATTTACATGGTTTCACATGGAGTAGAACCTAGATTTAAATGCCAAGACTCCTATTTTTTTTTTGCCAAATGTTCACAGATTGGTTACTTGATCTGTTGGTTTTCTTATTTTAAAAATGGAAATAATGCTTGTTTATATTCTACATAAGGCAGTTCTGAGATTAAACAATATGTGCAAAACACTTAAGATACTACATATGTAATAATTACAAATAGTTCTATATTACCTCCTTCATTTATGTTAAATAGTTTGCTCATTAATTTAATCATAGTGACTGAGGGAAAGATTAGCATTACACTGGTATTATGAGTAGGGAACCTGAGGCATACAGATAAGTGACTCACAACTGTGAATCCAAATGAAGTTACCAGTTCAACTTACAAATGAATTCTAATTCAAAATTACCTGACTGACATTTTACTAAATATAACCCAGTGCTAGCAACACAAATACAGTAGTATTGACCACTATGGCTATAGCACAGTTTCTTTTAAGTTAGGTATGCTTTATTACTATTGTGTGCTGGGCAAGGATTCAGTACTCTTCATTTTTCTCTTTTGTGAAGCCACCCTGAACCCTACTTTTCCATAGTGAACTGCAAAGTATCTTGTCCTTAATGTTATCACACGATGTCTATCCTTTTCTTATTAGTCAAAGACAATTAGTACTGTTGGCTCAATGAGATCACAAACAAACTTGCAAGGAATGTGATATCCTCTGTAAATGATTCATAATATATTTCTATCAGTTCATCTGTGATTTACGACAATAAAATAGTCACCAATCAGAAAATGTGCCTCATTGCTGTAGAATTAAGATGGAAAAACACTCCACTAAATCAGGATTCTAAACCGAGAGCCTATAAGTTCCCTTAAATTCTAGGAATAGATGAATTTAGTACCAAGAACTTTATCTTTTGCACTTGAAACACTTTAAGAAGGGGGTCCAGGGCCGGGGATTTAGCTCAAGTGGTTCTGCCGCCTGCCTCACAAACACAAGGACCAGAGTGAGATCCCCGGCACCAAAAAAAAAAAAAAAAAAGAAGAAGGGGGTCCAGAGATTTCATAGGACTGTCAAGAGGTCTGTCACACAGGAGAAGCAAATTAAACTCCCACCTACAGGTAGGTAATCAAGACCCCAGGAGAGTCAAGATGTCTGCCAAAGAGAATCTGGCTGCAAATACCCACCCAGGCACAGTGCTTTGAAGGAAATGGTGAATAACTGCAAAGGGAGGTAAGCTGGCCTCCAGGCAAGGCCAAAGAGATACTGTTAAGTCTGAGTCAGCTGTCTCCTGGAAGAGACTTTCACTGATGGCCCTTTTCCCCATATATTCACAAAAGTTCAGAACACAGTCTGTGTACAAAGAATTTCTCCCAGGTTGGACTGCATTTTCTACAAGCATATACATTTCTCAGGGCAACCCTGCAAGGCGTGTACTGTTACACCCATTGTACAAGACATATTAACTAAGGCCAGAATAAATAAACTTGTCCAAGGGCACCAACTGCTGGATCTGGGAAGTAAATGGGGTCCTCATGGGTTTTGGTTCTACCCTTCCTGCTGTACCTGCCTGTCCCCTCAGGAGGATCCCTTTCCCCATTTCATTTGATGCATCTCATTTTTAATGAAGAAACAAAAATTAGAGGCCCAGATCACAACAGCTATTTAGTGACATGGTTGTAACTAGACCCCGGTTTGAAAGCTCATTTATTGTTGCTCTCCCCACTTCATACCAACATTCTTGATGTTTGAGACTAAAATACAGTTTGCTCTCAAACCAAGTGATTTTGCAGGCTCATCAGAATAGGCCTCCAGTCAATGCTGCTTTCAGCACAGTTCTGATCAAAATATACTGAATACCCTGGGAAGCAGAATCTGTTTTAAATATATAATTTTTTTAACTTTAGATAAAATCTAACAGGTATCTATTGCTTTAGTCAAATTCAATCTTTACACCCCTCAATTGCACCTCATTTGCTCCTTCTTTCCTTCTTCATTCAATTAACCAGTAGTGGTTCTGGTCCACCCAGGTTCAAAGCACCATGCAAACACAAAGGCTCACAGAATACAGATCCTGCTAAGGTAGCGTGGCTGTAACTAGAATGCAGAGGAAAAAGAACCCTGAGAATCAGTGGCAAAAATTTCAGTGACAATTAATGTGAGAATGGTAGAGACCAGGGAGAACTTCATAAAAATTGACTGTACTTTGGTATGTAGTTTTGAAATTGTGTGAAATTTTCCCTTTTAAAAACCCATCACCAACTCTTCTTGAAAACTCGAGTCAAATTATAGCCAACTTTGTGGTTGTCCTGTATGTATAGCTGTAAAACAGGTTAATTAGAAAAGACCATTTTCACTGCCCGAGTTAAAAAATTACCACCCAAAATAAAAGATTTTCTGTATTGAAAAACTATTTACAAAGTAAAATTGTGCTTCATTGGCAAGGCCAAACTTTTGGGTAACCATTTAAGCAAATGCCTTTCACAAATGCCCCGGCTTCCAAGAGGGAAGGGGAACCTTTGGTTTAGAGAGCACCCCTCACTCCGGTGTGCCTACGTGGAGTTTTGAATCTAGCTCTGAACACGTTCAGAACTTGTTGCAGAATTTCACAACCAAATATTTTTGCACCCCTGTTTGTATTTGAATGGAAGAAAGTTCCGGGAAAAGCTAGAAGCCATCAATTGTAACTGATCACTGTTGTTCCTTCCACATTGAAGGTTCAGCGCTTGGTGGAGAGGCCATCAAACAATAGGGAGGCCAGAAGCTCGGTCGGCAACCAGGAAAGGATTCCGGGCTCGGTGGGCTTAAAAGCCCTCTTCCTTCCCCTCACCCAGGGTCCAGCCCCGGGGAAGGTCGGTCCCAGCGCGCACATCCCGGGCCTGCAGACCGCTCCGCGGTCTGAGCAGCCCCCCGAAGGTGGGCGCCCGAGGCTTCTTTAGAAGGATTAGCAGCAACGCGAAACTCCCGCCTGTGCCCCAGAGTAACCGGTATTGAGAAAGTGAAGGTCAGGATTATTTACGTGTCCCGCATCTTGGGAGCCGAAGGCAGGTCCTGGGCCTCGGGAGGTACAGCAGGTGTGCTTGGGGGTGAGGGAGTAACCTGGTGCTCAAGGGCAGAGGATGGATGCGAGCACAAACGGGGACCAGACTGGGCTGTCGGGGCCAGTGGGAGCGGGCAGGGGGGCCCGAGGACCCCAGACGCCGTGGGAACCCCCCTAGACCCGAAAGGGCTGAGATGCAG
>NW_022900927.1:40587317-40593173 GCF_012274545.1 Fukomys damarensis
TGCTTCCCGCGCGCCGGGCAGCCTCCCACATCCCGGGGTCGCTCCGGCTCCCGCCGGCCCTACCCACACACACCCTCCCTGCGGGACCCACAGTGTCCAGGAGCCGGGCGCTGGAAAGGGGCACTTCCGTGCCCCGGGAGGCGGGCGGCGATCTTCCCACCCGGGGCGCCGCTCTCCATTCTTGCCGGGACCAGCAGAAGTCCCGAGGCTCCCGCACCAGAAACAAAAACAAAAAATCCATCCGTCTAGCGGGGATTTCCACCACTCTCTCCCTTACTTTCTCTTTATAAGTAAACCCAATGCGATTAACTTCCCTACTGGACAGTCACTCTGGTCCGATTTCCAGCTTCTGGAAATGACAACTTTCCTGTTAGAGAACGAAACTTCTCATCTAGACTAAATAAATGACGTTACGAAAACGCCTCCTTCCCTAAGTGTTTTTGCTTTTCCCACCACTCAATGCTGAGAGGAAAGAAACCTACACCCAGGCAGAAACCCGAGCGCCCATGACCCCTTGGGTTTAAAGCTGTTGATGTCAGAAAAGCCCCGGGATGACTATTTCGATGACAAAGTAAGCGACCTAAAACCCAGATTTGGGATGATTCATTGTTTTAAACAAAAGGAAAATAAACAATTCTTTATCTGCTTCACATTCTAGGCCTTATGGTGACCAGCCTCTCTGTCATCAGTAATGATCCCTGAGAACTGATAGCGTATGTGGCCAGCGGGAAACCCAAAAAAGGCGGTGACCAAAACTACTTCTCCGGCCGCAAATGCAGTTGGTCAGTCGCCTCTTGTCCTGACCTGCTCAACTCCACACTACTGACAAATTGGCTGGATACAGTTTTGGTTGGGGTGGAGAGTTGTCCTGTACTTGTAGAATGTCTCAACCCATTAGATGACAATGTAACGCCCTTCCTCCCACGTTGTGACAATTAAGATCTCCAGACATTGCCAAGTACACCGTTAGGGAAGGGGTAGGGCACAGTGGTGGAGAATCACCTCTCTCGTATAAATCTGCATGACAAAGCGCAGAACTGCCATATAATATTACTATTTTATTTTATAGACTGGATCCAATCCAAGATAAACTCATTTTAATAGCAGCCTTATTCTCTGTTCATCAGGCACTGTACAGAAACACACAGTTGTGATTGACATTTTCCGATATTGTGGCAGGAGTCGGCCTGTTGTAAGCTTTTCTTAATATGGGCATCCTTATCTTCATAATACCAACTGATAACTGTGACTAGATTCCTGGGGCTAATCTGTCCCTCAGATTCTACATTTTCTTTAGCTTGGCCACTTAACATTTTTTTTTTCCCTTTCATTGGCTTGTGTAGTGTTTCTGCTGAATGAAAACAGATTCGTTTACTTTATTGCAACAATGTTTTTCAACAAACCATTTTCTTTCTCTCTTACCCTTGAGTTCTTCCTAAACTTGACCTGTTTGCTTTCTCCCAGGCACATATTGTCCTTAAATTCCATGGCCACATCCTATCATTTGAAGCTGGGCTTGTTTCTGACCTAGAAGTATTTCTGCTGTCTTTTATGTAAGGTACTTATCTTAGTATGTTTCACAGTGATCTGGGAATGATGTACAGCATTTGATTTTGAATAAATCAGTGTTTAGTTATCAATGTTTAAAATCTTTTACTTCTTTTTTGAAACATTTAAGCTATTGACTCAGTTGAGAATTTTAGGAAATTTAATTTGTTTTTAAAAGAAAGTAGTGTTAAGAAAGAGTGTGGCTTTGGAATCAAACATATGACTTCAACCTACAGCTCTGCAAACCGTAGTTTAGATCTGGAGTGACTCCCAAGGATTGGTCGCAACCTACGATGCTGTCAAGAGGTGGTAGAACCTTTAAGAGGTGGGGCCTAGTGAAAGGTCACAGCCCCTCAAAGGGGATATAAGGCCCTGCTCTGTTCCTCTCTTTACTTCCCAGATGCTCAGAGGTCAGAAATTTCTGTCAAATGTCTCCACCATGATGTAGTGTGCCACCTTTTCACAGGCCCAGATTGGTGGGACCCATCTGTCATGTACTGAAACCTCCAGAGCTGTGAGCAGGAACATGGCTTTCTTTTTTAAGGGAAACTGAAAATCACTTATTGGCTACATGAGTTTGAGCTACAGTAAGTACTTAAGTCTTTGCACCTGGTTTTTGTTTCTGTTTTTCATCTGTAAAACAGTGATACTACGCACCTTGTTGGGTTGTTAAGAGAATCAAATCACATGGTGCATGTAAAATTCCAAGCGTACCAACTGACACATGGTAAATACTCAGTAAATGATCGTTTTTATGTCAGGATATCTCAATGTCCTTTTCTGTTCCCAGAGAAATAAATAGAAACTGTACTTTGTTAAAGCACTCATGTTGCCTTCTCAAAGATTTAGTGGTGAAAAGGTATTGTTTTCTAAAACAATTAAGTATCTTTAATAGCAATTTGTATGCCAAGGAAAGAGTAGTGGGAGAAATGTGCTCTCATGGAGAAGAATAAACCCTTAATTGCACATTGTACTTGTCTATTTGACCCTTTGTAATAGGCAAAATTGAAGATCAAATATGTCTGGCAGGGAGTTTTCCTTTTCCCACTCTAAATGCATATTATACTTACAACAACTCCTTCGTTCTCTGGAAACTATCAACTGCTTTTCAATCAAAGTCCTCTCTGTCAAGATCACTGTCCTAAGGCAAGTTGAGCCAAGGCTGTCTTTCTTCATGACCTTGTACTCCAAGCTTAGATTTTTCAAATATTTTCATTATTTTTATTTCACACCACTTTTTAAAAACACAACTCTGAATCAGATATGTATGAATAGAAATACAATGCTTCTTTTATTTTAGGGTAAGGATTCCTTCAGAAGCCAGTCAGGCTATAATAGAGAGGAATTTTTTAGTATATATTAAAGGGGGAAAATTCTTACTTTGCTGATTTACAGCACAAAAAGTAGTTGTTCTACCTTATTTATTAGTCAAGATTTACCAGCACTGGTAGAAATTTAATATTGCTTATACCCAGAATACTCTGTGATACATTTGCTGAAAGAGAAAACAGTAAGTTACATATGCTTAAATTTTGAAAGGATTATTTCATTCTTGTGTGTGTCATAATTGCTTTTTTAAAAATCTGCTATAGTTTTTCCCCTCAGATTTTTTTATCCCTCTTTCCCTAGCACGTACTATTTTCCTCCAATAGTATTTTCTTTTACTACAGTATTATTTATATTTTCTTGTAGACCAGAGCATTTTAGTTTTTGTAGTTTTGCTTATGCTTTTTTATTATAGTGGAATTTTCCAAGCTCTACTGGCAAGAAAAACACCATTAACTTTAACCTCTCATTAATTTATTCCACCTATGCTATTTTAACACCTTAAATTTGTTATTTCACTTTTCTCCTTTATTCCCAGTTGGTGATATTACTTCCTCCTTGATTCACATTCACAGCCACCAGGCAACATTTCCTCCACCTTCCTCCCCTTCCCTGGAAGTCCCATTTTATACTTGCTGTCTTCCATCTCAGAGTGACACAGGCTTCTCCCACTCCTTGCCCACTCTGTTCTTGGTTTTGCTGCATTTCTTTGGCTTTTTTCTTTTCTTCTTCTTTGCAACGGAGTTTTGATATATTTCCAGGCTGGTCTCAAACTCTTACCAGGTTCAAGCAATCCTCTTGCCCCTGTCTCTCAGGTGCAGGGACTATAGGTGTGGGCCATGGTCCCGGGCTTATTTTGCCATTTATATTCCTTTGCTTTTCAATTCTATGCCTCTACTGCTTTCTTTCCTTTTAGATGACAAAAATGCTGTCTAGCCATAGTCTAAAAAAATCTGACAAAAACTTCCCTGACTCTTGTACTGGGTTATTTGTGGTTGCCTCTCCAAGGTCCATTTGTCTTTTTCCCGGAGGCCTGGGTTTCTCTTTGGGGGTCTGTGTGGTTTCAGAGAAGTGACTTCAGAGTACTGGCTCGGGAATAGAGCACTGAAACCCGTCAAAATGTTCCAGCCACTCGCTTGAGTGGAGAGAGGGGTTGGGTGAGCACGTGTCCTAAGGCCATCCAGTCAGAGTGACTCTTACAGCTCTGCTGAGGTGTTGAGACTCAGCGGTGCACACCCCTTCTAAAAGTTGCTGAGTACACATGTGAGGTCTGGAGTTGTGGCTTGTTTTACTACCGCAGTAGGAAGCAGGCCAAAGAATGATACCACACAGACAGAAGGACAGAGAAACGGAGTGGGAATTCAGAACACACTACTCACAGAGTTTACCTACCTGCAGGATCTTATCGTTATGGGAGCAAATGAGTTCCCATTTTGAGATGGATTTTCTAAAACTTGCAGTTCAAACGCCCAACTTATTGTGGTTGTTAAAAACCATAGCCACATTTGTTTAATACTCCTTTCAGCAAGTGAAATTTAATGTAATCCCCTTCTCTTGTGACTTTCCTCTAGGGAAAAAAAAAATGTTTATGATTCTGAGACTTAAGTCAAAGAAAGCTTGGTGACTTCCTCCTCATCCTCCCCCGCTACCCTCCATGCCCCCATCTGCTCCCCTCACCCCACCACTTGCTCCAAGGGAAACCCCTTCCATGTAAGAAAGATACTCAAGCACCCTGAGGGGGTTTCACATGGTGGGTAACAGAGGCTTCTGGCCAACAAGCACAGAAAATGAAACCTTCTGCCAAGAAAAGTAACAGTGAGCTTGAAAGGAAACTCGATGGCCTTGTCAAGCTTTAAAGTGAGTCCAGCCTTGGCTGACACTTTGCACCCTGTGAGAGGCCCTGAGTCTCACAGCGATCACAGAATTTCTACTTGCCAACTAATTGCAATTTTTCAGTTCTCACCCTGCATGACTTCTGGTTATTGTACAACATTGAATAAACATATGAGTGTGTCTCCAAGCACACAAAAGAATCTTCTAAGTAGTATCACATTTCAGAAGGTTTGAACCAATGTTAACAGCTGTCTTTAAGTACTGTTCTGGTGTGAAATGGGAACACTCAAAGCGACAACCACAAGGGAACTCATTTCTTCCCCTAGACTGTAATGTGAGGAACAGAGGATACTAAACAATAAATAATTTTAAAAATCTCACTTGGATTAGAAATGCCCAAAACTTCAAGGAAAATAAAGTTTCTCTTTCTAACTTTTACATAGTATTTTTGTTGTTGTTCTGGCTAAGGTTACATAAAAAGAAATGTGTATTCATCCACCAAATTTCAAGAAACATTTTTAGAGTTTAGAGTAAAAATTAACAAAACAAAACTTCCCCCTGTTCGGGAAAAGACAAGTAGAAAATCATACTAATTCAGGATTTAAAAATTAACATTAGGTATGTATATATTTCATTTTAAATGTAATTAATGACATGTCTATATGTATCTTGACCAATGAAACAGCTCCAGAGAAAACCTCATAAAAATTTCCCCTTAAAAGCATATACATGTTGTGTGTATTTCACTAGGAAGTGATGTAAGGAAAGTTAACTAGATTTTGAAAGCAATATACAATGCTGTAATTGATAGGCATTTAATTGTTTATGGCATATGCTTGCAAGGATTTTTGTGTAATTTTCATATAGGATTAAAAATCACTTCTGAAATCAACCTTTTCTTGTAAAAGAAAATAAAACCTGTCATGTTTCTGTAGCCCTCACCTCATAAGAAAAATGTTGAGCTACAGAAAACAGTGGTCTTCTATAAATTGTATCATTATATGCTTATAGAAAGCACAGACTTAGATTTTAGTTTAAATATTGTTGACTTAAACTGTTCCAAAAAGATTATGAGTGCTGGGGTTTAGCTCAGTGGTTCTGCTGCCTGCCCTGCAAGTGCAGAGACCCGAGTTTTCTCCAGTACAAAAA
>NW_022900927.1:40593522-40605473 GCF_012274545.1 Fukomys damarensis
AAAAAAAAAAAAAAAAAATTGTGAGGCTATTGAATTCCCATTCCCAATTCTTAAATCATGTCATTCATTGAAAGACTCAAGCTTTTGATTTACTTGTCACTGTGTTCACATCAGTTACTCGATTCAATTACAGAACCAAATTCCACAGTCTCTTAAGGGGTGAGCATGAGCAGTTAGGTTTTGTGCTGTTTAGTTTGTTTTGTGCTGCTATAGCATAATATCTGAAATTGGATAATTTATAAAGAACAGAGACTTATTTCTTACAGAAAGTTCAAGGGAACTACATCAGGTGAGGGCCTTCCTGCTGTATCATCCTATCTCAGAGAGGAAAGAGAAGACTCATGGAAGACAAAGAAGGGAAGGAAGGGAAGATGGTGTCACTCGGACTCATCTTTTCATTAGGAACCTACTCCTGAGGTAATGGCACTAATGCATCCATGAGAGCAAAGCCCTGTGACCTAATCACCTCTTCAAGTTCCCATCTCTCAAAGCTATTGCAGTGTGAATTAAATTTCCAACATAGAAACTTTGTGTGTGTTTGTGGTGAGTAACACATCAAACCATAGCAAATACACTTTTATATCCACCTGAGTCCTCTGTAAAAGAGAGCCAGGCTGTCCTGCACCATCTTTCATCCAGATTCATCTGTAAAATCAGAAACTGGGAAGAGCCAAAGTATATGCCATTGGCTGTTCTAAAGCCAATGTCATATGTTTCAGTGAAATAACAATGACTATTTTATGTTTTTTAAATGTCACCATTATAGGAATATTTTCTCTAGTGCATACAACAGCCTTGTAAGTTTATTATCTTGCTTTCCATTATACATAGGAAAAAAACTGAGATTCACGGAAATTGTCCAAGGGAACACAAGCTAGTAAGCAGCAGAACCAGGACTCAAATCTGAATCTAAACATCACATTCTTTCCACTGTAATTGAGGCCTTTCAACAGTGAGTGTTTCCTGTCATCCTAGAAGAACAAAAAGTACCTTTGCTTGAAGACCCTAAGTACTGCTAGATTAAGGGAAATCTCCAGAAAACCAAGTATAAATCTTTTCAGTCTGAGAAGGTCGCCACACCATGGGCCGACTGTAATGAAGGCTAAGACAGGCAGTGGTATCATGCAGCAGCCTAGCTGGTCTAGAAATGGAGCCTCTGCAGAGGGGAGGTGGAGGATGAAGTACATGCAAAGAAGCGACCTCATTAAGAAGCCTTCACTTGGATGATCTGCTGTGGACTAAAGCCCTCCAGATGATGGATGAGCATATTACAATAACACAAAACTAAAAAGTGTATCTTGGAGAATATCCAGACAGCCATTTATCGCACCTCCTCTGTGGGGCATAAGACTGGCATAAATCCTTACACAAAGCAGAAATGAAAAGATTGAATGAGGCCTTGCCTTTGCCACTATCTATCTTTGGAAACCTGGGTGAGTTATTTAACTTCTTTGAACTTAATTTTCCTAAAACAGTAAATTTTCCTAAAGATGAACCCATCTTTTCATTAGGAACCTACTCCTGAGATAATGGCATTAATCCATTCGTGAGAGCAAAGCCCTGTGGCCTAATTACCTCTTAAAGGTCCCATTTCTCAAAATGGTTGCCTTCGGAATCAAGTTTCCAGTGCAAGAACTTTGTGTATTCAAGTATGTGTGGGAGGAGGAGCTCATTAAACCAAGTATAAGTATTGTTGATTGTTAAATTCCACTTAGCTCTTCAGTTCTGAGCTTCTATTAATAGTAGTAATTATAAAATATACTGTAGTCATGCAGTTTTTGACAAGGAGAGGAGTTCACATGCATCAGTGTTCTTAGTTGCAGATAAGAGACTTTCTGAGAAAGTAAATAATGCTGTGGAGCCAGAATCAGGGCCCAACCCCAGGATGGTGGTTTTAAAGGAGACCCCACTTCTTCATATGCCTGCTACTTACTATCTCTTATGCTAGAGCCTGAGAGCAGAACCTCTACTTCATCTACAAGGAGAACTATTGTTTGTGACCATGGCCATCACCTTTGTATTGTTCTTTTTCCTTCCAGTCTGGCTTCCAGTAGGCTTTGGTAGAAACTAGATTACATGCAGAACTGGAGGTTCTGGAGAGTCTTGGAATATTTTGCTTTCTAAAGTCCTCTGAAGTACAGGAAACCATGTTCAAAGATTAAGCGTGTGTTAAGAAAGCATGTGCATAGTGCTTGGTACAACTTGTTACATGGCTGTACAAAAAGAGAGAAGAAAAAAAAACATAGGCAAACTGTGAGCCAATTTTAAGTATAAGTCATGTGTCCCTTAATGACTAAGATTCTTCTGAGAAATGCATGGTTAGACAGTGTCATTGTGTTAACATTACAGCTAAGAAGGCTACACTGTTGGTAGGTAATATAAGCTTATGGAACCATCATTGCCTGTGTGGACCTATGTTGACATTGACTATATATAAAAATATACAGGACCAGAGATGTAGCTCAGTGGTAGAGAACTTGCTTAACTTTTACCAGGCCCTGGGATCAACCCTAAACACTGAAGAAAAAAATGCCTGAAGGTATAGACTAAACTTTCTGTGATACTTTTCATTGGTGAGGATTAATGTATTCTTTTCTTTTTGGTTTATGATACAAGGTAGTATCTCACCCTTTAGTGTCTTGCAGGCAACTGTCTTTAAGAATAACTTTAAAGGATAGGCAAACTATGATTCCAACTCATATCCTTTTATCCCATTTCTAGAGATATTTGAATCAATACCTTAATGGAGACAACATAAAAGTTATTTCTCCAAGCAGTAAAGGAGCCAAGGCGTTTATTTACCAACCTCCATCAGTTTTAGATCAAAGTCTTTTCTGAAGAAGTTACTTCTCAGCTCTTCTGTCTGCTAAGCAAAAGGCACAGGGTCTTCAGTCAGAGATATGCTGTGGGTAGCATCTGGGAGTCCACTGGTGAGTCCTGAGAGTCAAGTTGCTGGCCCATGGGTGAGGATTTCCTGTGTATTCTCCAGGAGATTACTTCGGAGGCTGGAGGGATGTAGAAATCTCAATACTTGAGGGAGGATATGATGTTTCAACTGAACCTTTAGACATCAATAAATACACAAAGGAAAAAGCCATTCCAGATATGTGGAATAATTGGAACAAGGACTCAGAAGACAACCCTAAAGATAGGTAAGATAAGTAACATAATCTGTATGTTTTGTTTTTTCCCTTACTATTTCTTATTTTTATTATTGTCTATTATTTCATTGTGTTAACTCAGTTTAGCCATTACACCATCTTTAAACATCTAGGTTGTTTTTCAAATTTATTGGAAGAAATTTTCATTCAATTAACAAATATGTATTTCACAAGTACAAAGGTGGGCAAGTCAAATACTTTCCAGTGTGGAGAAGACTTTTTAGTGGGGACTGGGGGCACTGTTAAAACAGTTATGGCGGATGAGCTGGGGAATGGTAGTTCACAGTGGTTCTTCCTTGGGAGAACAGTCAGGCAAATCAGGTGGCTGGCTGTGAGGTCTTTGCCGGCAGGGCAATACCCAGGACTTGTGTATGTAAAGTAAAGCTTGTTAATTATTAGAGAAAATCCCTCACAGAGTGTAAAAGGGTAGTAAGACAACTCGAGTTTAGATTCCTATAAAAGAATCATTGTGATTCCCACCACTCTTTCCTCTGCAAGTTTCTCCATGTCCTAAGACATGAAATTTATTTCTCAGGTGTTTTCTTCTGTGAGGTATTGATGCAGGAGGAAATGCTTCTTTTGAAAATGATCAGCTAAGGCCACACTTTCATGTTATGATTAGAATATTTAAAGTCATTTCTTTAAATTTTTGAGACATTGTTTGCTGCAGGAGGCTTCACCACCATTATCTTTGTAGAAACACCTGCAGAGCCTTCTGTTACATTTCAGTCAGCAGTTGCATAGATGTTTTATCTTGTTAAGTCGTATCCGTCACTTAAACAGTTCATGAATCATTTATATGCTTTTGATGTAAAGCTACAGGTTAAACGTATTCACCTTAGATTTAGTCTCCTGACAAATTTGGGGAGCCACCTTTAAAATTTATTCCCAAATTTTTATTTTCTTACTAAGATCCATGTTTAAGGTCTGTTCCTCTCCTGCCTCTTCTCCTTTTTGTCTCCTCCTCTGAATCTTCCTCCTTCTCTTGCTCCTGCTCCTTCTTCCCTGCCTTCTCCTCTTTCTCACCATCCTCTTTCTCTCCTACTTTTTTTTCATAACTAAAATCAATAACTGAAATTTTCTCAAGGCCATATTAATACAAAAGCTAGTGAATGATGAGCAACAAACTAGAAAGCATTTTGGGGTTTGTGTGGTGGGTAGCAGGCTGAGTTCATTCTTCATCAGCTGAGTGACTCATGCCCTGAGTGACACTTGACCAGCAGAATTAAAAATTACTCCAGCAATGGAGCTTCTTCTGACAAATAGCTAACACGGAAAACGGTAATATTACAAATGCCAGAGCCTGCTCTAGTATTGCCCAAACTGCCTTCAGAGGGGCATTAGATTTTTTTGAATTGCTAATAGGTGTTTTACAAAATAAAATGATTCTGTTGTTAAATAATTTGAGAAGTATTTCATATTCTACCTTCCTTTTGGTAACGTCCTGAAACACATTAGCGTATTACAGCTTTCTAACACTATTTATCATGCAAACCTTTCATAAAGTAGATACTTTCATAATTATAAGTACCTACTAATACTTACAAGTGTTGTACAGCATCTCATTTGGAAAAGATTGATGTACATGTGTTCCAAAGAGTTACTTCCCTGGATTTACAAGATAAGAAGGCACAGGTAGCTTCTTCTGTGTGCCTACTAATGGATTCCAACACTATTTAAGTACTTATGACTCTTTCTACCAGTAATAGATCTTGTCCTGGTTATCAGTGTTGTTCACAATATTGCTAATAACACAGATAAACTTCATCTGGTATTTCTTTAGCTCAGTAGTTTTAACACAGTAGGACTTGGATGGTAGTGAGTGAAGTGATCTGTGTTTTAGCAAGCCTAATCAGTTAGTTCTGACACATGCTAAAGTTTAAGAACCAACAGCTCAACATAGTCAAGACTTTTGCTTTCTGCTCAGAAAAGATAACAAAGACTAGATTTGTCTTACCTGAAAGAACCAAAAAATTAGGCAGGGTCTGTGAAACAATGCTTCTCAGCCTTTTTACTTAAGGCATCACAGGATAGTGATTCTTGAGAAACAGCTAACAAAGGAAACACCTATGAATGCTCCGGCTACTTCCCGGGGATACCTTCCAGGTTGAAGTTAGAGTGAGTACACCTAAGTAGAGTCTGACCATCTCTTTGAGGTAAGATATGTTGGGAGTCCAGGGAGAGCAAGGTAGCTAAATTTTGCATTGCACAGTAACAGGCAAGAGAGAGCTTCAGAGAATGAAAAATCCAGAGTTGCAGAGGGTCTACCTCAACTTCTTAATATAGTACTGATCAGTGCTTTAGTATCAGGAAACTATCCAAAGCTGGGAGAAATCCATGCAAATAGAAGAAAGAAAAAAAAATCCATACAGTTCATACAGGGCTGGAGATAGTTTATACTCCTACCAGCCAGACAGGATGAATCTTCTATGGAGTAAAAATTAGTGTGTCCATGAGGTAAAGTGCCTATAAGGTATTGTTTCAGTAGTGAGGCAAAATTAGCTCTCAAGTGTGGGCATCTCTGATCCTAACTAATAAAGCTCAAAAGCAAGTCTTAAAAGGATCAAACAGTTTCCAAATAACCTAACTGTATCCCAGAACAAAGTTTAAGAATATTGATAGAAATACTCATAAGGACAGGTATCAAATAAATGTTTATCAGGCACATACAAGTGAGCACACACACACACACAAATGGGAAAATACAATCCACAGTGAGGTGAAAAATCAATAAATAAAAACAGATATGGAAATTGATACAGATGATAGAATTAATAGGAACATTAGAACAGTTGTAATTATATTCCACATAATCATATGGTAAAGAAAGTAATATTTACCCGTGTTTAGGTAGATACATGGGAAGTATAAAAAAGAACCAAACTGAATTTCTAGAGAGAAAAATACAATGTCTGAGATGAAAAATATAATCGATACAATCTAAGATCTACAGAATACAAGATTAAATAAATATATAGCTACAGAAAATATCCAAAACAAAAGGAAAGAGGAAAAAAAAGATGGGAAAATAAGAATAGAATATGAGTGAGCTGTGGGGGAATTTTAAATGATGCAGAACATGTAATCAGAGTCCAGAAATTTTCCAAATGGCATGAAAACTATAAATCTATGAACTGTAAGAACAAGAAACATGAAAATAACACCAATTCATACATAACTTGCTTAAAACTAGTGATAATGAAATGTTAATAGCCAGGAGGGGACTCTACAGTATATAAGGGGGGTGTGTGATAAGAATGATGGCAAACTTCTTGACAAAAACAATGCAAGCTACTGGGCAGTGGAGCAATATCTTCAAAGTACTAAAGAAAAAAAGTCTGTCAATGGAGAATTCAAAACCCAGCAAAAACATCTTACAAAATAAAGGTGAAATAGTTTTTCATAGATATAAAAGCTGAAGGAAATTTCTCATAGCAGACTTAAATAAATGTTAAAAATAAATCCTTAGGCAAAAGGAAAATGATGCCACAAAAAATCTCTATCTTGGGGAAATAAGATACTTCCATGACAAAGAACACCTGAGAAACTATGAATACCAAACCAGCACTCCAAACAATTCTAAACAATATCCTAGAGAACGACAATGAAGGTCACAACACCGTGAGGCCCAACACAGCAAATCAATTAGGCAAGGCAAGAAACTAAAGAGAGAGGGGGAAAAATTAAAGAGTTAACAACAGGACAATGACATGACAATGATAAGTCAGGCATATCAGTAATAATCGTCAATGTTAGTGGCCTCAATTCACCAATTAAGAGAAATAGACTGGCAGAATGGGTTAAGAAGCAAAATCCAACAATATGCTGTATACAAGAAATGCACCTAGTGCAGAAAGAAACCCATAGACTGAAAGTGAAAGGATGAAAAACAATTCTCCATGTGACAGAAGCCCAGAAAAAATCAGGGGCAGCTATCTTATTCATAGACAAAGTAAAATTCAAACCACAACTGATTAAGAGAAACAAAGAAGGCCACTATATCCTTGTAAAGGGAACAATTCAAGAGGAAGAGATGACAATCATAAATATATATGTACCAAATATTAATGCCCCCAACTATATAAAAGAAATATTAATTAACATGAAAAACCAAATAAGCACTAATACAATTGTAGTGGGGGAACTAAATACCCCACTATTATAAATAGATCATCTAGACAAAAAAATAAAAAACAAAATAATAGAACTGAACCAACCTTTTGAACATAGGGACTTAATAGATGTTTATAGAGTGTTCCACCCCACAAAATCAAAATATACATTCTTTTTGGCTGCAATGGGTCATTCTCCAAAATAGACCACATACTAGCTCATAGAACAGGTTTAAATAAATGCAAAGAAATCAAAGTTATCCTATGTATATTATCAGACCATAGAGCAATTAAGCTGGAGATCAATGGCATAAAAAAAATGTAAGAACTTAACAAACATGTAGAAATTGAACAGCACTCTCCTGAACAATCAATGGGTCACAGAGGAAATTAAAGAAGAAACTGGACAGTTTTTACAAATAAATGATAATGCCAGTACAACATATAGGAATATATGGGACACAATGAAAGCATTTCTATGTGGAAAATTCATAGCAGTGAATGCCCACACTAGGAAAGCAGAGTGAGCTCAAACAACCTAATGATGAATCTTAGGCTCCTTGGAAAAGAAGAGCAAGAAAAACCCAAAGCTCATATGAGGGAGGAAATTATAAAGATTGGAGCAAAAATAAATGCAATGGAAACTAAGAAAATGATACAAAAAAAATCAATGAATCAAAGAGTTGATTTTTTGAAAGAATAAATAAAATCATTAAACCCTTAGCCAACCTTGTCCAAAAAAAAAGGAAAGAAAAGGCTCAGATCCATGTAATTAAGAATGAAAAAGGTGAAGTCACAACAGATCCAGCAGAAATCCGGAGGATCATCAGTACCTACTTTGAGAACCTGTACTCTAATAAAATGGAAAACACAGGAGAAATGGACAGATTTCTAGATAGTTATGAATTACAAAGTTGAATGAAGATAAAACTAAACACTCCATTTACAATCAGTGAAATTGAAAATGTAATTAAAAGTTCACCAATGAAGAAAAGCCCAGGTCCTGATGAATTCACTGCTGAATTTTACAAAACATTTAGAGAAGAACTACTGCCAATGCTCTTTAAACTTTTCAATGAAATTGAAAGGGAAGCAATACTTCCAAATTCATTTCCTGGAAGCAAGTGTTACTTTGATTCCCAAACCAGGCAAAGGCCCAACCAAGAGAACTACAGGCCAATCTCCTTAGTCAACATACATGCAATAATCCTTAATAAAATATTGACAAACAGAATTCAGAGGGTCATCAAGAAGATCATATACCCTGATCAAGTTGGATTTATTCTAGGGATTCAAGAATGGTTCAATATACATAAATCAATAAATATAATACACTATATTAACAGAGACAAGTACAAAAACCATTTGATCATCTCAATAGATGCATAAAAAGCATTTGACAAAATCCAAAACCCATTCATGATAAAAACCCCTGCAAAAAATTGGAATAGATGGTCTCTATCTCAACTTAATAAAGGCTATCTATGAAAAACCAATAGCCAACATCATATTAAATGGCCCAAAACTGAAAACCTTCATGTTAAAATCAGGAACAAGACAAGGATGTCCACTATCACCACTCCTGTTCAATATAGTTCTGGAAACATTAGCCACAGCAATTAGACAAGAGAAAGAAATTAAAGCAATAAAGATAGGAAAGGAAGAAGTTAAACTGTCATTATTTGCTGACATTATGATACTCTACATAGACAACCCAAAAAACACTACTAAAAGACTTCTAGATTTAATTGACACTTTCAGCAGAATAGCTGGATACAAAGTCAACACTCAAAACTGAATAGCCTTCTTGTACACAAATAACAGACTCACTGAGAGAGAAATTAGGGAAACAATTCCTTTCACAATAACAACCAAAAAAATGAAGTATCTAGGAATCAATCTAATGAACGAAGCAAATGACCTCTACACTGAAAACTACAGCACTCTGAAAAAAGAGATCCAAGAGGATATAAGAAAATGGAAAGATAGCACCTGTTCCTAGGTAGGAAGAATCAGCAGTGAAAATGGCCATACTACCAAAACTGCTATAACAGATTCAATGCAATCCTGATTGAAATTCCAACAGTATATTTCACAGAATTAGAGGAAATAATCAAAAAATTCGTTTGGAACAAGAATAGACCTAGAATAGCAAAAGCCATTCTAGGCAACCAAGACATGCCAGGGGGTATAACAATTCCCAATTTGAAACTATATTACAAAGCCACTGTGATAAAAACAGCATGGTACTGGCAAAGAAACAGACCTGAGGATCAGTGGAATATATTGGAAGATACAGAAACAACTCCAGATGTACTTAGCTACCTCATCTTTGACAAAGGATCCAACCATCCTCACTGGAGGAAAGACAGCTTCTTTAATAAATGGCTGGATTTCAACCTGCCAAAGATTAAAACTAGACCCTTATTTTTTACCATGCACTAAACTAAAATCCAAGTGGATTAAGATCTAAATATTTAAAAAGAGTCACTAAATTTGCTGGAAGATAAGTTAGGCAGACCTCTTGAAGACACTGGCATAGGAAAAGACTTTATGAGCAAATCCTCAGTATCATGGGAACTAGCACAAAGAATCAACAACTGGGATCTCATCTTATTAAAAACCTCTGCACTGCAAAGGAAACCAACAACAGAGCTATGAGACAACCTACAGCTTGTGAAAAAATTTTTACCAGCCACTCCTCAGATAAAGGACTATTATCTAGAATATATAAAGAACTAAAAAAAAACCAGCCCCCCCAAACATAAAGACCCAGTTCAAAAATGGGCATCTGAAACGAATAGATATTTCTACAACAAAGTAGAAGTCAAAAGTAAATATATGAAAAAATGTTTCACATCACTGGTCATTCGAGAGATGCAGATGAAAACTACACTGAGATTCCACCTCCAGAAAGAATGGCTGCTATCAAGATACCAACCAATAACAAATGTTGGCAGGGCTGTGGGGAGAAAGGAACCCTTCTCCATTGTTGGTGGGTGTGCAGACTGGTGCAACCATTGTGGAAATCAATATGGAGATACCTCAAAGAACTAGGATTAGAGGTTCCATTTGACCCAGCTATCCCTGTGCTAGGTATCTTTTGAAAAGAAAAGAATCATACCACAGTGATATATGTGCACCCATGTTTATAGTGGCACAGTTTGTAGTAGCTAAAACTTGGAAACAGCCCAAGTGCCCATCAGTTGGAGACTGGATAAAGAAGATGTGGATAAAGAAGATGGAGTACTACTCATCCATAAAGAATGATAAACTAGAGCCATTCATAGGAAAATGGATGCATATTGAGGCTGTACTCTTAAGTGAAATAAATAAGTCACACATGTGTAAATACCAAATAGTTTCTCTGGTGTGAAAAAACCAAAACTGTAAATAAGATGCAGATGGTATAATTGACAATGTGAAATAGGAAGAAAAGGCTAAAGGTGTAGGGAAAGTGGGAAGGGTAGGGGAAAGGAAATAAGAGAAAAGAAAAAAATATGAGAAAATGAAAAAATGGAAACATTGTTTTTGTAAATAGGGAGGGGTGGAAGGGGTGAAGGGAGGGCAGGGTTATGGGGAAAAAATGAGAGCCAAGACCTGTCATGTAAAGGTACAAGATCCCAGTGATGAAAGTAACTGTACTGTATACCTAAAAAGTACCAAGAAACTCAATGAAAAAAAATCTCTATCTACAAAAGAAAGAGAGAGTGCTATTCATAGTAAAAAAGATAGATAAATAGAATATTTTTTATTTTAAAAATATGTTTAAAATATATTTGAATGTTTAGCCAGGTTGGTGATACATACCTATAATCCTAGCAGTTTGGGCTAATTTGCAAGACCCTCAAAAAATAAAAAAGGGCTGGGAATGTAGCTCGGTGTGAAGGCCCTTAGTTCAATCTCCAGTACCACAAGTGTATATACATACATAAATTTAAAAGGAGATTTGACTACTTAAGGAAAAATTAACAATATATACACTGCATTTTATAGTTCACAGTATATGTGTAAGTAATATATATAACAAGAACATAAAAGCTTGAAGTTTGGGGAGCACAGTAGTAAGGTTTTTATACTATATATGAAGTCTGTTATTACTTGAAAGTAGATTGTAGTAAGGTAAGGATGTATGTGAGAAAACCCTAAAGCAAGAAAATACTTATAACTAATAAGCCCACCAAAGAAATAAGCAATCATAAAAACAATTCAAAAAAAGACAATATGAGAAAGAGAACAAAGAACAGATGGGTCAAATAAAATACAGATAGTAAGATGGGGAACTTAAACCCAGGCATTTCAATATACACTTAGTCTAAACTCTTAGGCAAGTAAACAAGTTTACTTTGATCTCCTATCTGCATTAAATTTCTCCCACAAAGTTGTACAGTGGAAGATTAGAAACTTGAGCTAATTGTGGTTACAACAGGAAAGTGATCTTGGCAGCGATCCCTTTTCTGACTTAAGCATATCACAGAAAGATGTCTGACAAGTTCAGCCAAGAGACATTGTGCTGAAGGCACTTTTCATTTCTTTCTTCACAGAGCACTTACATAATTCAGGTTGCTGTAGCATAATAGCCTGGGCACCGTGTTCAAAAGGGATTTGTGCAATAACTATCCCCTGTCTCACCAGGCTGAGGCTTAGAAACAGTATTAAAAAGACTTTCCTTTGTCCT
>NW_022900927.1:40610441-40637255 GCF_012274545.1 Fukomys damarensis
GGTGGGGGGTGGAGTGGGGGGGTATAGGGGAGTTGTGGGGGTTCAGGGGTGCCTGCCTGGTGCTGGAGCGATGGCGGCTCCTGGTCTGAGATTTGTTATTTTAAAGGCTAGTGATAGAACTTTACTCTTAAAGTTATAGTGGCCTTGGAAATTTGTGATCCCTGACTTTAAGCATATATTAAAGGCATGAGGAAGTAAAGATATATACCAGATTGCATACCCCAAAGAGAATTGCCACCCTAGGTCCCACCTTATGTGTTATTTTTACAAGGTAATGGTGATACTTTTCCCTTGAATCTGAGAGGTCTGAGATCATGGCGGAAATAACTTAGGTAATATCCCAGGTCAAGTCATAAAGAGTGATATAGATTATGCGTAGTGCCATTAGACACTTAATCTTGAAGCCCAAATATCTTGTTGTGGGGAAGCCTACACACAGATACCAGGTGTAGTGTTCCCAACTACAACTTTGGCTGCCTCCTACCTAGCCAATAGCCACAAATGAATGAGGACACCTTCAAAATGCTTCTGGCATTAGAAGGTGTCAAACTGCATGAGAAAAAGACTCCAAGAGAGATTGCCCACTGTTACGCCATGTGTTTAGATGTCCCCCAAAGCCTCACGTTTTCTCAGAGGTGTAATCCTGAAATTGATTTGTGGTGCACTGCTAGGCTTAGGGACACTAGGATTAAGGGTGTGAGTGCTACCTGCCCTAAGTGGCTTAGATAGAGTATAAAAGGGATAGAAAGAAGCTGTTAAAGTCCCTTGTTGCTTTTGCTTTCTTCTGCCTCCATGAACTGTTGCCCCTCTGCCATGTGCCACCCTACCTTGGAGCCAGCTGATTATGGACTGAAACCTCTACAAACTGGGAGTTAAATAAACCTTTACTCCTTTAACTTTGGGTGTTAGGTATTTTGTCTCAGCAGCAAGAGATAAGTAACTGAGACACCCACTGAGCCCTGTAACCCTCCAGAATAGTTAGTAGCAAAATGACTTTTATAGTTTTAATATACTAAGCTTTAGGGGGTCAAGAAATTGTGCAGCAATGGCTGACAGAAACAAAATAGAAATGATATTATTTTAATTCTTAAATAGGCTTTTGTAATGTGCATTAGTGACAGCTGTCTATACCTTGGGGAAGGAAATTTTCTTCTGATTGCACAGCAACAAACTGAGAAGTCAGGTAGGACTGTTGATTATGTAGCAGTTTGTGATCATCTTATATTTTAGTTCAGTCAAGAGTAGTGGGAATACCATAGAAGACTTCCAAAGCTAGGGATATATGTCAAAAATCTAGGACATAGAAAAAGCCTTTAAACTGTATACAAAATCTGGTATCATATTTTATTTTTTAAAAAATTTGTGTGCATAAATAAGTGCATTGAGGGCACAGGATTTTGTCTGTTTTGTTTATGCTGTGACTATCTATCACGCATGCTCTGTGGGGAGGTTTTAAGGTTACAGGTATATCTGTGTGATTGGCAATATCTGCCTCAGATCAGGGGTGGAGGAGAGGAGGTATGGTTGCCTTGTGAGTACAGGAGTTGGTCAGTTATTGTTTTCTTGTATTATACCTAAGCTACTGATTCAAATTAGCTTTTCAGGGTGAACTGAAAATACAGTAGGCAGAATTGTGACTCTCAAGGATGTCTGTGTCCTAATCCTTGTAACGGGGATAATAGTCAATCTTGACTAAACTGAGAGATGAGTGTTCCTTGCCACATAACTGAAAGTCTAGTTTAACTTCTCATCCATTGTTGTTAAATGAATATGTTTAGTCACATGACAAGGGCAAAGTAAGGAGGAGGGTACAGTGAATTTGCCAATCAGTTAACCTTAAAATGGGGAAAGAGCACTAGATTTTCCAGGTGGGCTAACTATAATCACACGGGATCCCTAAAAATAGAAGAAAAGGAGGCAGGGGGACTTTTTCTGTGACTATGGAAAGGATGACAGGAGAGCTGGTAACCAAATTCTCCATGAAATTGAATGAAGAGAGGTGAGAATTATGGAAAGTGGATTTTAGAAGCTAGGAAAGGCAAGGAAACAGATTCTCCTCTAGAGCCCTAAGAAAGGAATGTAGCCTGCTGACACCTTGATCTTAGCACCCTGGGATGCATGTCAGGCTTCTAACACACAGAGCTAAGCTATAAGGTACTAAATTTGTATGTTTAAGCCACTGAGTTTCTGGTAATTTGTCAGAAATTACTAGAGAATTAATATACAAACCAAAGCTTACTCTGTCTTTAGAAAGGAAATGCCATTCCACAGTGCTCTCCCCACTGTGACTCCATCTGCCTCTTCTAGATAGCACATTAAAATTCATTGCTAGTTTCTTCTATCAATTTCAGGGTCAAAACTCTCAACCTGATATATCTTATCAAGCCATACGAGAAGCAAGCAGTTTAACACGACCAATGAATGGCTTGTCTCATCTCCTTTCCTCTAAAATATTTTTTGTCTATCCAGTAATACCACAATTCACTGAACAATTACAGTTATATGTTACTTAATGATGGAGATCCATTCTAAGAATGAGACATTAGTTATTTTCATTACTGTATGAACATCACAGAGTTTTTATACCAACTAAGGTAGATGATGACGGTATGGTCTCGTGGCACCACCACTGTGTGGTCTGACCAAAATGTCATCATTTGGTGCATAACAGTGTAGAAGAAAACAAAATAAACATTTGAAATTGAAGTGGTGGGAGGAGAGAGATTATCATTAGGTAGAATTGTTGGCTATGCTTTTGAAGAAAAACTATAATCACTGAATATTAAATTTATTTAAGTGACCATGTATTAAGAAACAACTATCATTGCATATACATTATTTCATTTAATGTATAGAACAACCTTAGGAGTTATTATACCCACTTTACAAATGAGGAAATCAAGGCCCAGTTCAGAAATTAACTTGTTTTGAAGCTCAAGTAGGACTGTAGAGTTTCTCTTGATGAATCCAATAACATTTTCCTTTGGAGTAAAAAGATCTGTTCCTTGTCATCTTATTATCTGAAATCCATACTTTAACGACATTCTATAGCCTTTGAAGCTATGGGAATGTGTGGATGAATAGCTTTTTAAAGGGTAATGGCCTTAATATTCGCTGACAGCCAAAGCAATATCTGGAGCAATGCCTCTCAAATTTTGTAATATTTTAGATGCACCTGAAAAACCTTTAGAAGTCTCATTGTCTACACTATTCTTGACACAGATTATGTTCAGATATTCAGAGTGGATGTAGACACTAGCATTTAAAAAAAAAATCCCAAGATGATTCCATGTTTGGAAACTCCTAGTCTACAATTTTGGTAAATATTTACCAGATATTTTTTTTTGTAAATATGCACCCATTTTTGGTAGATATATCTGCATTTTTGGTAGATATACCCCCAGCATTTAACTGGTTTATTAATTGGAGACACATTGAGTTATATAAACATAATATATACACTTTTATTATATACTAATTAACTTACTTTGAGAATTTATCAAGAAGTTACTTGCTCACAGTTAGAAACAAGGACATTAAGGTTTTCTTAAACTATATATTTGTTTTTAATGAATTCTGGAGTTTTTGAGTCTGTTGGTGATATTTTCTTTTTTCCTTGTCTGCACATATTTTGTTCTAATCTTTATTCTTCTATCCTTATTCTGCTTACTTTTTCTACTTATATCATTAGTGCATGTTTAAAGAATGTCTTTCTAGTTTATTACTGTTAAGTTGGTCATATGATATTGACACTGACAGAAATGAAGAGGCAGGAAACCTTTTAAACTGAACAGTAAATAAAGGAAATCTAAACAGAGAAATTTCCAGTCTTCTGATGTGAGTTCTTACAGATGGGGCAGAAAATTTATATCCCAAGGGACCAAGCAGGAAATCTAAATAAATTAAATAGATCAGCATGTTTAAGGAGAGAATGAGAGGGGCGGGAAAAGGAAGGGATAGACAGGGTTTGGGGGTGATGAGAAGAATAGTGTTCTAAACAGCGTGTCAATTTCTAAAGAAAAGCCAGTTAAGTGTCCATAATTTTTAAATGTGCTCAAAAATTTAAAAAAACAATGTCAAACGAAACAAGTTTGTGCTTGGAGCTCCATCACTGACCTCCTGCTTGCAATATTTTAAGCACAATGATGGATATTCAGGGGTGGATATACTTTAGTGAGTATCCTTAGAGTCTAGCCTTGATTAGAATGACAGCAGATGGTGTAATCCTGTTTTTCTTTTCTTTTTTTGAGAGAGAAGATTGGCTCTTTGGCGTCAGTCATAAAAATATAGATTGTTTTATGACATTATTTATCATGCTCTGTTTACATTGGAGCATGATTAGTATACATTTGCTGAAATAAGAATTTGATTTTAAAACTAGGGAAATTGTAAATGGAAAACTACTCATCCATAAAGAATGAGAAATTGGAGTCATTAGTTGGAAAATGGTATATATTGAGCATATACTCCCAAGTGAAATAAATTAGTCACACATATATAAATGCCGAATAGATTCTCTGGTGTGAAAAACTATAATGGTACATAAGATCCTAATGGTATAATTGACAATGTGCAATAGGAAGAAAAGGGCTAAAGGTATAGGGGAATTGGGAAGGGTAGGGGAAAGGTAACAAGGGAAAAGAAAAAAACCATGAGAAAATGAAAAAATGGAAATAAAGTATTTGTAAATAGGGAAGGGAGGAGGGGCTGAAGAGAGGGCAGGGGAATGGGGAAAAAATGAAAACCAAGACCTGTCAGGTAAAGGTACAAGATCCCAATGATGAATGTAACTGGGGATATTGTAAGGTGGAACAGTTCTGCATTAGTTAATGCAATTACCTAGAGTACTATTTTTACGTGGTCTGCATAGCTAATATTTATTATCTTTAATAATATGAATCAGTATAAAATAAAGATATTAAGACCGATCAGTGGCTATGCAAGAGCTCATGGAATTGTGATAACAATGGCTTTTGAGGGTAAGGGACAAGGCTTAACGTGATCAAAGCCTTAATGCAGGAAAACCAAATTTCTATTTGTTTGTGGAAAATTGGTGAAGTTATTTACTCAGAAGAGGTTTTGATATGGGTAAGGAAATCAGAATTCCATTTTTCTGAATACTTTTATCTCTCGCTTTATTCTAGTCATTATCAATCAAACTCAAAGCAAGCGTTCCTTTTTTCTTCATAGCCTTGTTATTTGCAAAACATGTGTAGACCAAATTCACTGCTTCTATCACATTCTTCCCTCACTGCTGTTCAGCTTTCATTTCCTCTGCACTGCGTGCTTTGAATCATAGGAAGTAATCCATACTGGCTACAGCTGATCGATTCTAATGCTCTAAAGAGTGTGAAGTGGCTAGAAGCATGAATTTTCTTTTACTTCTAATTTCAAATTGGCCTACCTGCTGACTTGCAAAGTGCCATTTCTCAGTAAACTTACTGTTGGTTTCCTTTCAGTTCTACTGTCTGGTCAGTTCCCTAAAGTCTGGTAATGGTAAACTCTTGAATCCATGGAATAAAAGCAAGGGCTAAAAAGACCACCTTTTTGCTGGGTGTGATGGTGCATGCCTGTAATCCCAGCACTTGGGAGGCTGAGGCAGGAGGATCCCTGTGAGTTTGAGACCATCCTGGGCTGCATAGTGTCTTCCAGGTCAGGCTCAACTATATAGTGATACCCTGTAATAAAAAAAAAAAAAAAAAAAAAAAGACCACCTTTTCTCCATTTGTTGCAAATATGGCAGCAGCTCCCAAAGGGTGAAAAGGAAATGGTGATTAAAAACCCCTCATTCTGTAGCATCATAGAGAATGAGAGCTGGCAGAGACTGAAAATACATCTGGGTGAGCTCTTCTTATTGCAGTGTCATTTGGCCAAAGTCACACAGCTGGCCAGCAGAGGTGCTAGTCCTAACCTACCTGTCTTGACTTTCACTCCATTATCCATCTCTTAACAGCTTTCAAGACATTTCTGTATTTGGTCCTTTTAATAGTACCATGTAGTAGGCATTGTAAGAATTATTATCACATTTTAGGAATTATTAAGCTGAGATTCCGTGGTAGATAGATATATTCAAGTTCAAATAACTAGAAGCTAGAATACACTATCCTATTGAGGACTCTTTTTAATTACTTTTTTATTTGATTGTAATAAAGTAGATATTAATAAAGAAAATATAAAAACAGTTCAATGAAAAAATAAGTTTTCACAACAAAAATAGAGGATAACAATGATAAACACACTGTGTATCATGATCTTAAAAATCTATTTTCAATTGCTAGTCTACCTGAATCTCAACTTATTTCCTAATAGTACTTGTCTTACTTTTCTCTCATTGCTGAGACAAAATATCTGACACCCAAAGTTAGGGGGAGAAAGTTTTATTTGGTTTACAGTTCATAGAAGTTTCATTCCATAATCAGCTGGCTCCAAGGCAGGTTAGCGTGGCAGACAGGACTTCCAGAGGAGAAACAGTTCATGGTGGCCAGAAGACAACAAAAGCAAGAAGAACCCTTAACAGCATCTTTCTGCCCCCTTTGTCTTATTCAGACTACTTAGGGCAGGTAGCACTCATGTCCTTAATCCTAGTGCCCTGGGGCCTAGCCCTACCGTGAATCAATCACACACTCCAATTTCAGCCACCTCTGAAAAAGCATGAGACTTTTTTTTTTGGTACCAGGGATCAAACTAGGGTCCTTGTGCTTGCAAGGTAGGTGGCGCAACCGCTGAGCTAAATCTCCTGCCCTAAAAGCATGAGACTTTGAGAGAACTTCTAAAGACAGGTCATAATGATACTATACCTTTTTTGCATAAAATACTTTAATTATTAACAAAGTATCTCACATTCAGTATAATTTTTTTCCTTTATTGGTACATTGTAGGTATGCAATACAGGTATATGCATAACTGGGATCTTGTACCTTTACATGACTTATCTTGGTTCTTATTTTTTCCCCGTTCCCCTTCCCTCCCTTCACCCCTTCCACCCTTCCCTATTTACAAAGACTTTGTTTCCATTTTTCAGTGTAATTTTGAGCAATTTGTTCCTATTTCATAATATCTGTTATGTATTTTGGTCCTTATTTATATTTTCAGTTTCTCACACCAGAGAGAAAGTGAGATATTTACACGTGTGTTCAATTTGTTTCACTTAAGAATATGTTTTCAAGGTGCATCGATTTACCTGGAAATGTTTTAAGGTTATCCTTCTTTAGGGCTGAATAGTACTTGATTATATATAAATCAAGACCCTTTAAAGGTTGAGAAAACTCCAGCCAATTCCATTTCTTAAGACTTCCAATAGTCTTCGAAATGGATAATACCTGAACAGAGTTCCATTTATTCTAAATGTTTACATTTAACAAACTGCTGTAGTTTGGCTCTTGAATGTTTCCCACAAGGTCATATATGGAAGTCTTGGATCTTCATCCTATGATACTTCTGGAAGATGGTAAAAGTTTTAGGAGATGAGGATGTTAGGAGGAAACTAGGTCATTGGGGGCATGCCTTTGAAGGGGTATTGGGGCTTTAGTCCCTTCTGTTTTTATTTTCTTCCCACTTTGCATGAAGTGAACAGTTTGCTCTACCACATGCTCCTATTGTGATGTGCAGCCTTAACACAGGTCCAAAAATAATGATTCAATCAACCACATACTAAAACCTCTAAAACCATGAGCTGAAATGAACCTTTCATCTTTGTAAGTTGATTCTCTCAGGCTTCAGATAGACGGCGCAAACTTTCTTTTAGCACAGCTCTCAGCCTACAAATTGACCGAAGTGTCAGCTCACCTGTATTTGTCTAAAGGCTGCATTTCAGATGTTAGTGAATGCGCAGACCAAATTATCCTTGTACATGAACTCTAACTCTGGTAGAGGAGTGTGGCTCCTGATCCTTGGTGGCACGATGGGAGAGAGACAGAAGGAGATACACATTAATAGAGAGATAGTAAGACCACAGCACTTCCTAATAGTAACAAAACAGAACCTTTGTAGAGGAATAAAGGTGTGGGTGGGAGTAGTAAGGGGCATAGATTATTGGGTGTGGGTGGAGGGGTGAGATACAATGAGAAACAGGTATTTGGTGGTTGACCCTGGTTCCTGACACACAGCTCCTAAAACCTGTGGGATCTCAGAGTGTCAAGGGTATCTTTTGATTGCTACTGAAGTGATTGGTAGCTGGATGTCCTTAGCCAGCTTCAGGATCAGCAATGCTTGTCAGAAAGGCCAAGCCATGATCTTGGGCATGTGAGATGGGTTGGAAATTGAGTTCAGTCACCAGTGGTCAGTGGTTTAATCAATCAGGCTGTGCAATAAAACCTCCGTAAGATCCCCTAAACAACGGGGTTCCAAGCTTCTGTGTTGGTAAACACAGTAAGGTACTGGAAAGGTGACATTCCTAGAGAGGGCTTAGAACTCCACACCCTTTTCCTCATACCTGGCTCTATGCATTCCTTTTACTTCGAAGTTCTGAGTTGTAATCGTTATGATAAAGCAGTGAATGTAAGTAAAGCACTTTCTTGAGTTCCGTGAGCTGTTTTAGCAAATTACTGACAATAAGGAGTATATTATGGGAACCCCAGATTTTTAGCTCATCAGTCAGAAGTAACCTGGGACTTTCAACTGGTGTCTTACCTGGGGGCTGTTTTGTGGGGCAGAGCTTTAACCTGCAGAGCCTGCAATAATGTTGGGTAGTTTCAAAATTGAATTGAATTGTAGGACATCCAAATTCTTTAAATTTGGACAATTTGTTAGTGTCAGAAGTGTTGCGAATAAAAGCACCCTTTGTGTGTGTGTGTACACGTTGACCGGGAGGGAGTATCTAAATAACCCTTGACTTCCTCAGCTATTTTGGATTTAGGAAAAACTGACCGACCAGCTGACTTCTTTCACAGAGACAATGCTAAAACCTCAGACACACGGCCCTTACTTTTCTTCCTTTCCTTCTCTCTCCCCAACCCCTTTCTTTCTCCCACTCTCCCTTCCTTCCTTCTAAAAATATTTATTGAGAACTTACTGTGTTCCCGGCCTTGGGAGCTATACAGGAGCTGAAAGTTCCTACTTATATAGTGCTTAGAGTCTGCTAGGGAGAAGAAGAAAACAAGTAAACAAGATAATATGCGATACACAATCAGTGATATAATGGAAACAGAAGCTGAGCAATGAGTTAGAGTAATTACCAGGCCAGGACTAGGCATTCTTTTTCCAAAATATTTCCTAGTTTCCCGAGTGCCTCACTTATCTTGTGTACTCTGCTAAAGCCTTAGTCAGAGATAGCCAAATTTGAATCAGCCACTCTATGTAAATAGCAATAGTCTAGGGAATGCTAAATAGTGCATGCCAAGATTGGTATATGCATACAGACAGACACAGGCACACCAGAGCATGCAAATGCACAGGAGAGATAAAGCAGCATCCTGATAACAGAGCAAGAGGAGAGCAAGACTGGGGCTTGCTCGATGGTCTTTTCAAGGAAGTTACCTGGGGAAGGCATACAAGTATTACACTAAGGCTGCCGTTGCAAAATGGCTTAAAACCTCTTTGTGTTTGCCTGTGATGGAGAATGCTGCAGTGCTTTCTTTTGATTAATACTATTCCTAGCGAAATACGTCTTGAAAGATAAATTTGAATTTTGACAGGAACTAAAAATGTTTCAGCACTATGTTGGCTTTTTGTTAGTATAACAAATATCTAAGACAATCAATTTATAAATAGAAGAGGGTTATATTGGTTCATAGTTTAAGAGAATTTGGACTTCTTTGGCTGAACCTATTGCTTTGGACCTATAACAGAGCAAAACCACTTACCTCACAGTGGCCAGAAAGTGAAAGAGAAAGAGAAAGAGGAAGGGACTGGAGTCCCCTAATCCCCTTCAAAGGCATTTTCCCAGTGACCTGAGGACTTCTTCCTAGGTTCCATCTCTTAAAGTTTCCACCACTTTCTAATAATGCCACAGGCTGGGGACAAAGCCATTAACATACAGGCCTTCAGGGGACATTTCAGATCCAAATAATATAGGTGGCCAATTCTGAATAACATCATTGAGATTTACAAAGTATGAAGTTAATCTCAAAGTGTTTTTAAGTGGGAGAAAGAGGAAAGGATGGTAGTTAGGATGAATGTTTCTAGTTTGAAAACAACTGTTTATTTTGAGAAAGGCAACACTGTATTTGAAGAAATAAATTCAGTGTATTTGTTATAAATCCACATCATTTCTGCAAAGTAAAACATCTTAACTTTTGGCTAGATATCTAGAGAACAGAAATTAGTTGCTTGGAGATTACTGGTTTATTATTTTTAGTTCATTTTTGCCTTGTATTTAGCGAAGTCTATTAAAGGAATTCTGTCCTCCTTTTGTTGCACATTGTGGCCTTAGATAAAGAATTCTTTAAATTCCTTCCTACTTACCATCCCAACTTTTTTCAGACCTAGCTGTCGACCTTAGGAGTAAGTAAAAACTGGAAGATTCTTATTGTTTTCAAGGAATTTCTGGACTGGATCATTTTAAAGCATCATATAATGGCAGAGCAGAAGTTATTATATCATTTAAATGATTAAAATGGGTGTCTGTATAGAACTATATATTTATATAGCTGTGACCTTCAAAGTTATAGACTCCATAGAGGAATACTTTACTAAAGCCTTAGAGGGAATATGGGGAAAGCTCATGTTTTATTTTAAAATTCAGGGTATTTTTTATCATATCCAAATAACCTCAAACGTTTTGTGTGTCTGTGTTTCAGTGCTTATGAAATCATGCAGCTATTTTTAAATGGTTTGGTATTTATTTTGGACACTAATCCAGATTGTGTTCACTACTTCAGTTTTCCATTTGTCAGCTACTTCTACACTGTTAGATGTTTATCATAAATGTGATCCATTTGGTCAAGACTTGAGGATGACCCTTCAGTAATTGTTGATGTTTTTGCCTCCAGTCATTTCAGAGATGATTTTTAGGACTTATTTAAGGAACTAAAACTTGCTATGGATGGATACTTTCTTGTAATTATCACCTTCCATAAATCAAAGAAAAAGCGTTCTTTTTTTAAAAAACTTAAAACAGCTACTTTAAGTGCCAGAAGGTATAGTTTAAGACTTGATTTTTAAATTTTTTTCAAAGAACTTTCACATATTCTACCAAGTCCTGTGATTGAGAAGAAGAAACAAATTCCTACAGTTTTCAGATTAGAAAATAGCAAGGCTAAATTTACCTAGTGTCAGGTGGAAAATTAATAGTTGTCCCAAGACTGAGTAATCTGTGCAGAACAGGAATTCATTGGCTCCTGCTTCTGGGGACTGGGGAGTCCAGGATTCAAGGGCCACACCTAGAAGGACCTTTTCCCAGAGGCACAATGTGTCAGACAGCATCACGTGGTAAGAGGGAGCCAGAAGCAGCCCAACTCACTCATAAACAAACCCATTCTTAGAGAAACAAATCTGTTTCCATGATAGGGACATTGATCCATACCTATGAGTAGAACTCCTTGACCTAATCAGCTCTTAAAGGTCCTATCTTCCTATATTTTTGCACTGGAGATTAAATTTCTAACACATAAACTTTACATTCAACCTGTGGTAAAACAACAGCCTCACCTAACTCCCAGTTTGCTTCTTGGCTCTCCTGCATGTCGATGCAAAAAGAGAGTAAGTGGCCAACCAGGTAGCTTCTCTAATACTTGAGAAAAGTAATAGTTTGTATCCCCTCTTCTGTGCTAGGCCAGTTACCAGCTTCTTTCTATCTATGTCCACATTAAAATATCCCTCAACTTGAGATTTTATGATCTCCTTTTTTCTTTTCAGTTGGGCATGTTGGTGTATACCTGTAATCCCTATACTCAGGAGGCTGAGACAGGAGGATTGCTGTGAATTTGAAGTCAGTCTCTGCTACATACTGAGTTCAAGGCCAGCTTGAACTACATAGTGAGGCCCTATATCAAAAACAACAACAGCCCAAACCAACCAGTAAATAAACAAATAAATTTTAAAAAGTATATATTTAAGATGTACAACATGGTTTTAAAATACTGATAGTGAAATAGTTGTTATACTCAGGGAAATTAACATATCCATGTCACACAGTTACTTTTTCTTTATGATACCAGCACCTAAAATCTACACTCTTAGCAACTGCCTTGAATATATCAGTGTAAAATAAAAATGTATAAAGCCTTTTGTTCAAAAGGAGGGTCAAAGCGCCACTAAAGTTACTAAGATATAAAGCTTTCTTTTAAAAAAATGTTTGTTAATTATAAAGCATAATAAGGGCTAACAGCGATACATGAGTAGCAGCATAGACTTACAAATTGCAAAAAAAGAGTATTTTTGGTGTCATTTAATTTCTGTTTATAAGCCTGTAGATATTTGATTTGAAATACTTATAGAAGTTTGCAAAACTAGAGAGTTTAAACTCTTTCAAGAATTCTTAAAAACTAAAAGTGTAAATAAGATCCAAATTGTATAACTGATAATATGAAATAGGAAGAAAAGGGCTAAAGGTATAGGGATAGTGGGAAGGGTAGGGGAAAGGAAATAAGGGAAAAGTATGAGAAAAGAAAAAAAATGGAAACAAAGTCTTTGTAAATAGGGAAGGGTGGAGAGAGTGAAGGGAGGAGGGGGTTACGGAGAAAAAAATGAGAACCAAGATCTGTTATTGTAAAGGTACAAGAGCCCAACGATGAATGTAACTGTACTGTATACCTGAAAAGTACCAGTAAACTCAGTGAAAAAGAAAGAATTCTTATAATGCCATGATGTACTCTCTTTCCAAGTCCGTGCATACACAGTTTTATTTTGTAGGATTTTACTATGAAATTTACCACCCGAGGGCTGACCATTGTAGTGCCAGCGCTCCAAACAGAGGAACTTAATGTTTCCGCAGATGTGTCAAGGACAGGCTCTGGAAAGGCAGCTGGCTTCTCACTGTGGGTCTTAGCACAGAGCTCCTTCTCTCTCCTGTTATTGTCGCCAGATCAATTGCACTACCAGTCTAGGCCAGGTTCCATCCCAGCTATGGTCACAGTCTGTGCGGCCACTTGTGGCGGCCTTAGACTGCCGTGTGTGTCTGATGCCAGCCATGACGGATCTGAGCTCCTGCTGTATCAGCTGCTGCTACACAAATGCCTCGAACGCACGACTGTCCGGTGTTACTTCTGCATGCATATGCACCATTACCCCATTGCTTCTTCACTTTAAAGATAAAATAGTAAGAATATTAAGACAAAGAAGAGTATTAAACCGTGTCACCCCCCAGCAAATATAAATCATGTGCCATGAAGCCAGTGCTAATTTAATCGCTTTCTCAGCAATTGCTCCACTTCAAAATCAAAGGTTACTCAACAAGGTTAGAACTCATCCCTCTCCGTTTTGCTGCCTAGCTTTGTGACACTCTCCAGTAACCAACCCCACCTGCTCTCTCCTCAAGACTTGCCCCTCTGAGGCATCCTGTCACCACTCTTGGATACCACCTGCCCTTGGTTATCTATGAACACTGCCTGCTTTGAGGGTACTCATTCCTGTATCAGTTAGTCTAGCATATTGCTTTTCCTCTCTGGTCCATTTTACTAACTCTGGTTTGTCCTTCACTCTTCTTTGTCCCACGTTCTTTTTTTTTTTTTTTTCAGCTTTAATTGAGTTTATTGGTACATTCTAGGTAAACAGTACAGCTGCATTCATTACTGGGATCTTATGCCTTTACATGCCAGGTCTTGGTTCTCATTTTTTCCCCTTGTCCCTGCCCTCCCTTCACCCCCTCCTCCCCTCCCCATCTACAAACACTTTATTTCCATCTTTTCATTATCTCACGTTCTTGATGCTTGGGGTCATTTTGCAAATGAACTACATGCAAGTATGTCTTTGTCTCAAGCACTGCTTTCAGAGAACACAAATTCTAATAGTGTAGTGCTTTGAGCTGCATTTTTCTCTTTTTCAATTTTTATTTTCTATTAGCACGTTTGTAGTACTTAATGATTATATTCCTTGCAGGAGGTCAGTACGTGTACACAAACACATCTTAATTCTTTTTCAACCCCTTCCTCTCTTCTTCCTTCCTCCCTTCATCTCAGTCCCTTTCCTTTCTGCAAAAGATCACTCTATTTTCTATTATCTATTTTTCATCTTGCTTTTTATTTATATATTGGGCTTCTCATGTAAAAGAAACCATGTGACACTTAGGCTGCATATCTGACTTATTTCACTTGCCATTATGACCTCAAGGTGCATCCATTTTCCTTGATGCAATTTTAAATTGGGACTAATTTTACTCACAAGATGATTAACTAGCCTACTAGCCTATCTGAAGCTCCATTTTCAGACAGTAACATTCATTCAGTCAACAAATACTCATTCAACAATTACTCTGTACCAGGCACAAGAGGGTAGAGAACAGAACACAAAAGTCCCTGTTTTTGTGATGCTCACATGATAAGTGATATAGGTTTAAATAAAGCAGGGAGAGGTTACAGTTGTAAATAAGGTGTCAGGGTGCTCTTACTGAGCCAAGACTGAAGGATGAAGGAACCATGTAGTAGCCAGACAGAAGAATGTTTTCATCAGAAGCCAGGACAAGTGCTGAGGTCGCAGTGTGACAGTGCGGCTGGCTGTGCTCTAGAAGCAGTACGGAGGCTGGCGTGACTGGAGGGCAGGGGTCAAGGGCAGAACTGCAGCTGAAATGGACAAGCTAGGCCAGGTGTAGGGCCTTGAAGGTCACTATAAGGGAAGCACTGACAGATTTTCTGAAAAAAAAGGAAAAAAGGGAGCATCCCTGCCTAATAATCCATATAGAACAGCTTTGCATATGGAAATTTTCTGGGTACCACAAATTCAAATACTCTCTAACTTCTTTCTTGAGGCCTTCAAAAACAATTTGAAGCAGGTTTATCTAAATTTTTTCTTTGGTAAGATGTTCAAATTTTACTCCTGACATTGGTGTGATACTCTTTGAATTCTCAATTTTGGAAATATTAAATTTATGTATTTGTGTTCAGCAACAAATATAAATTACATGTACTGTTGTCTTCATTCTAAAGTGATCTTTTGTTTACTGTAGAAATACTTTACATCAATCACTGCCTACATTCTTTGAAGACTGGTTTCTGATGTTGTACACATAATTATTCTCCTTGTTTGAAATGCATAGTTTCCACCCATTTGAATTTGCATTTTGATGTTTTTTTCCTTTGTTTTTCAATCAAATATCATTTTCTTGTTAGCCAAGTATGTAAAACAAATCTAAACTGAACTATTTTAGCTAGGAGATATGACATGAATATCACATCAAATTGTATATGGACTCAGTTATTCTCTGCCATAATTAAGTCAGGATGGCGTAAAATTAGTTTTCTAAGTCTTTAGTCAGTAGTGTTTTTGTACAAAAATTTGAAGATCATTTGAAATAGTCACTGAATCCAAAGACAGCATTTTCCCCTGAACTTTAAATGAGTGCTGGTAATGAGCAGAAAAGAATATTCATGTCCCAGAAGGCACAGTTTAATCTGTGTCTTTTTTTCCCCAGCTGTGTACCTTAACTTCTTGCTCTCCTTTTTTATGCTTCTGGCGCCTCATTCTTTCTTCATAGTCTATTTCATTCTTCTAGGCCACCCACCCGCCAAAGTTCACCAAGTTGCAGCTAGGAGGGTCCTGGAGGTCCAGATTTCAGGCAGGACAAACTGTTCTACTTCTACTTGTTCCTCCCAGAAAGCTTAGTCTAATTGCTAAAGACTCATTTCCCAGAGAGCAGAGAACTTTCCCACAAGAACAAAATGTTCTTCTCACTTGGTCAGATTAATGACCTGTGAAATCTGCAGTGCAAAATGCTCTAAAGAGGGTGTAGAAGTAATTCATGCATTTGTGTAGTTGAAAATTTATTCTACTCTTAGGCTCGTGTTGTCAACTGCACGATGGCAGAGGTCAGGCCCTTTGCTGTTTGCTGTTGTTTTTCCAACAGTAAATGAAATGCCTAGAATAGCCAGCATAAAATTTCTATTTCTTGAATAGATGTGCCAAGGACATACTTTTTCGAGAGTATGGTGCTATTTTTAAGTACAAAATTCTGTTTGTTAAAGTCCTACCTGAAAACAGCAAAGTGATTTAAAAATTGACATTGAAGTTGTTGACTCTTGGCAAATATCTGTTTAAAACAATAAATCAGTACCAAATTGGACAGAAACCAGAGTCACTTACAGCAGATGGCCTCCGTAGGCAGCTATATACTATTGAATCTTTCCATGCAACAGACCAAGTTCCTTTTGTTATACGGGGGACATTTGGAAAATAATCTTGGTGACCTCATAGGAGGTCAAATGTTAATGAAACATTTGATGAAAGTTGAGGTGAAGTACACATCTTTTATTTTTGCCCTAGAGCAGCCATTCACCGTTCTTTTCTAAGTGTACCTTGATTTTAGTTAATGTACTCTCAAAGGTGTTAACTCTCTTGCTCCAGCAGATATGTGATTCAAACTCCGCAAGTCAGAGCATTACAGTTACTCATTTAGGGATGGGCCGATGAGCCAATCAGAAACAATGCAACATACCTAGGGAAGGCAGTCTTTCCCCAGTGATGCAGAGTGCAATTATGAAGATAACTGATTTTGATTGTGTCACGAATAACAGGAGAGTCTGTTTGGTAGCAGTGGAACTAACATGAAAGAGAATAAGAGGGAGAGAGAAAGAAATAGGTTTGAATTTGGGTTATGGTAATGTAATTTAAACTTTTGATCATTTTATGGCTAAAGGCACACATATCTCTGGTACCGGGGATTCAACTTGGGTCCTTGAGCTTGCTAGGCAGGTGGCAGAACCACTAAACTAACTCCCTGGCCCACGACTTTTCTTTAATATGAATCAATAAGTCCAAAATTTATTGAAGTCAGTTGGGCCATGTTGAGTTTTGGATCTTTTGTGACCAGAAGAGTTAAAACTGACACATATGATTAAAAGCAAAGGTCTGTGTATAGGTCTATTTTAAAATTCCTAATATAATGTGTTTTACCATCTTTGTTTGGTTTCCAGATCAAACTTGGCAGGAGTTTTTCTTTGTTTGTCTTTATGCTTTTGGTTTTGTGATCCTCCAGTGCTTTTTTTGTTTTCTCTTTCAGTAACTTCTAATCATATCTTTATTATTCTCTTTCTTGTACTTCCTTTAGTTACACCCATTTGTATTTTTTATTTCCTGTGTTAAAAGAATTTTCATTTGTCTTTTTAAAACTATGTAAGACTGTAAATATCTTTCTAAATCCTCCTTTATTTGCATCTCATAGGTTTTAATATATAAACATTTTTAAGTTGTTTAGTTTTAAACATTTTTGTAACTTCCATTCTGATTTGTTCCTTGATCTATAGATTTCTGACAATTACATTTTAAAATTCCCAAATGTGAGCATTTGAGGCAGTTATCTTTTTGTTAACATGCTGTATTTTAAGGAGTTGTGAACAGCAATATGGTGATTTTGATGTTAAATTTTTTTAGTAATGTTCAAATTTGCTTTATGACTCAGTGTAAGGTCAGGTATTATAAATATTTCATGTACTTGAAAATTATTGTGTGTAGGATTCATATACAATCTGCTCTCTGTACCTATAGGTTCCTCATCCATGGAATCAACCGTGAATAGAAAATATTTTTTAAAAATTACATCTATACTGAACACACAGTCTTTTTCCCTAACCAGTACAGAATAACTATTTACATAGCATTTATATTGTATTTGGTATTTTCAGTAATTTAGAGGTTTACGGTACATAAGATTTGTTTAGGTTATATGCGAGCTACACCATTTTATATAAGGTACTTCAGCATCCTCAGATGTTGGTATGTTTGGGAACCAATATCCCACAGATGCTGAGTTATGACCACATATATTTCCACAAGCTCAAGCTTCGGTATTTTGTTTAAATCCATATTCTTTGTGTTTGCCTCATCTCTCTCTAAGCTACTGAGAAAGAATGTTAAAGTCATTTATTGTAACTGTAAATGTATAGATTTCTTACAATTTTGAAAATACTTTAAATATATTTTAGCCCTGTAGTTAGGTAATTACATACTTAACATGGTAATATTTTTAGATGAATTGTTTCTTTTTCATTCTATAATATTTTTGTCTTAAAATCACATTCATATTATAATAATATAGCTGCAACCAGCTTTCTCCTGGTTATTATTTTAATCATTTATTTTGTTTGTTTTTGTAATGGGGATTGAACGCGGGACCTTGTGCTTGCAAGGCAGGTAGTGGAATCACTGAGCTAAATCCCCGGTCCTATTGTTTAAATCTTTTATGATCTTTTTTTCCTCTGAGTTTTTCTGTCATCATGTCTAATTTTTTATATTTTTAAAAATTTTCTAAATTTTACTAACAGGATAATCACCAAAACAAACAAACAAACAACCTATATGACTAGAAAGGAAATGGAAGAAAATATAAAATAATAAAATGCTGAGAAGTAAAAGTAAGCCCAAATAGGATAAATAGAAAATAATAGTGTGATGAGAGATTTAGTCCAATAATATCAGTAGTTTTAAAAATTGTCATATTAGATTTTTTTTAAAGTCCAACTATATTCTCTGAATTCCTCCTTTTTATCAAGTGAGTTTGGACTGTCTCACCCTAATCTAGAAAATTCTTACTTAAGCTGTGCTGTCATATTGTCTTCTGCTTACAGTGTTAGTTGATATCATCATACCATACAAGGAATATTTCTGTACTAAGTGGTTCAATGTCTCATATGAGGTTTCATATGGCTGATCTCTCCTAGGGTTAGTGCTAGGAAAAAGTTTGATCTCTTGACAAACTCAAAGCTTTTTCGTATTAAAATTATGTAAACTGACAATTTTCTTTCCTGTCTTATATGCAGTTAAGTTTATGGATAGATGTGATTATTTTTAGTGATTATCATTAGTCTTAGTTTAGTTTTTTCTTTTCTTTTTGTACTGGGGATCAAAGTTGGGTCCTTGAGTTTTCAAGGTAGGTGGCAGAACCATTGAGCTGAATCCCCAGCCCCTAGTCTTAGTTTTTGATAGAAGTAATTTATCCTCCCAGTTAGGCAACAGAAATTGAGCACTAAGCATATTTGGGAGACTAAGAAAACAAAGGATACAAAAATACAAAAAATTACAAAGGCAGACATATAAACAAGTGATAATAACTTATTTTATAAGACAAAATATGATGTTTTCTATGATAGAGATTTATGCAAAGTGTTCTGGGAACATAGGTAGAAAGATTCATTTTACCTGGAGCTGGGGAGCCAAGAAGGTTTTGCAGAAGTGACATCTCAAACAGGGTTTTAAGCACAAATCTAATGTCATCAGAAGGAGAAAAATAGACTAGAGAAAATGTTGGCCAATATAAAAATAATGTGAGCTACATAGGAAATTTCAGATTATCTTGTAGCCACATTAAAATGGTAAACAGAAACAGATGAAATTCATTTTAATTGTATATTTTCATATACAGCTAGCTTCAAATATCTACTATATCAGAAGGGAGGGCAGGGACAAGGGGAAAAATGAGAATCAAGACCTATTATGTAAAGGTACAGAATCCCAATGATGAATGTAATTGTATTGTATACCTAGATTGTACCAATAACCTCAATAAAAAGAAAAAAAAAGAAAGCAAATAAAATTAAGCATTATTGCTGAGATATTTAACATTTATTTTTGGTGCAGAGTATTTGAAGTACAGTATTCATTAGATGTTTAGATCATATGTCAGTTTTCATCAGGCATGTTTCAAGTATTCAGTAGCCACAGATGAACACCATATTGGACAGCTCAAGAGTACATCATTTTAATAGACATAGACAAAATGGCACTTTGGGAAGCTACCAAAGTCTGTGTGCTTAGAGAACCAGGGGAGTGTGGGAGTGTGTCTGGGTGTGTGTGCATCCTTGTGTGTACATGTTTGTGTGTGTCTTTTGGGGAGTGGTAGTAAATGGAAGAAAAAGGGGCCAGAAAGGTAGATAGAATATGAAACACGCTTTGACCTTGTTATGTCAGAACTTTGAAAATTTTCAAAAGAATGACATTTTCATATTTGCATTTTAAAATTTTAATTCTGGGAGCAGTGTGAAAGAGCTAGAGACTGGTGGCTAATTAAGGAATAGAAATGACAACTTATTTAAGAGATGATGAGAATGTAGTAGGTTTGGAGTTTTGAGAGAGTGAGGCTTTGATAGATACTTTTCAGTTACTATTAACAGAAATTGAGCCAGGTGTGGTGGCGCATGCCTGTAATCGCAGAACTCAGCTGAGGCAGGAGGATCACCATGAATCTGAGGCTAGCCTGGGCTACACAAAGGCTGGTCTGAACTGTAAAATGAGATCTTGTCTCAAGCAAAACAAAATAAACAACAACAAAAAAATGTAACAATAATTGACAACTATTTGGCTGTGGGGAGTGACAAAAAATAAGTGAAAATGTCATCAAATTTTATCTTGGATAATTGTAGATACCAATATGTGGGAGGGGATTTTAAAAAATAAGGGCAAATTTTGAAAGGACAGTAACTAGTTTGATGTGTTTTTGTGCATATTGAGTTAAGTTTTGTAATAGGCATTTGAAAATACTACCATGTTCAATAATGGGAAAGGCTGCATCATAAAAATGATAATCTCTATGAAATTGACATCCAAATTTAGTATAAAATTAGTTATAATTTCAATTTTTGAGTTGACCAGATTATCTTAATTGTTTGGTGTAAGAATCAATATGTTAACATTTCCATGAAAATACTGAAAAGGCAGAAGAAATACTGAAATACTCGCTCCATCAGATATTAAATTGAGTATATGTTAAATGATATTAAAACTTACATAATCATATTGCATCAAATATGCACAAGAAAAGACGTGAGTCTTAAATACTCAAGGGAGGGTTGAAATGAATTTGTAGTATTGCCTGTGTGCAGAGTTATAGGCAGGCTTAAAGGAACCAGTGCAGTGTTGGTGGGAGTTTGAAAAAGTTTGGTGACTAAGTTAAGAAGGAATCAGCAAATAAACAGTCTGACCTCTCTGTCCTGACTAGTGATTTTTTGCCTGTGCCTTCCATTGGCCAAACCAGTTTTAAACCTGGAAGAAAGTAAGCTTGGGTGGTGTAGACCCTTGGGTCAGCTCCCTGGGATACAGTGCTATGCAAAGAATGAAGCTGAGAGACCAAAATAAGGCTCAGATATACACATGGAAAGTTCACAGTTGGAATTTCAATTCTTTGGGTTGAGGAAGGGCTTTGAAAAAAATGAAATTAGCTAGACTTGGAATTAGACTCGGGAGATAACAGTTGAATCACATCCTTTAAAAAGTAAATTCTAAGGGAGGAGGGGGTGAAGAGAGGACAGGGGTAAGGGGAAGAAATGAGAACTAAGACCTGTCATGTAAAGGTACGAGATCCCAATGATGAACGTAACTGTACTGTATACCTAAAATGTACCAATAAACCCAATGAGAAAAAAAAAGTAAATTCTGGATGGATTAAACAACTAAATGTTAAAAATGTGTTTATAACTTCTGTCAAGAAGATTTCTTGCTGGGGATATAGCTCAGTGGGGCCACGCCAACCTGGCAAGCTCAAGGTCCTAAGTTCGATCCCTGGTTTCTACAAAAACAAGTAGTTGAAGAAGGACTTCTTAAGCAGGAAGGTTAACCCAAATAAAAAGGTGGAATCAATTAGCTATATCATATTTTAAAAAAATAAGACTTCTGAATGGAAAAAATCATTACTAGCAGTATAAAAATAATAGCAGACTGGAAAGTATATTTGTAATGCGTATGACAAAGAGTAGTATTCCCTGTCTTTAAAGTGCTACAATCTGTTAATAAGGAAGATAACCCAATTTAAAAAATGCAAAGAATATGAATAGCCATTTAATAGAAGAGGAAATGTAAATGATCACAAAACCTATGAAGAAAATGTCTAATTTTATTTTTAGTCAGGGAGATTTAAAGCTAAATGAATATAATTTTCATCCTTCAGATTGGCAATTTTTTTTCATTATTTTTCTGTTACTGGAAAAAAAGACTACATTTCTATCATAAAAACACCAAATGCAACAAAGGGCATATAATTAAACAAGTCCCCCTTTTATTCTAAATCTGTAGCCCCTTGATTTCATCTTCAGAGCAGCCACTAAGAAGAGTTTTATTATGTTTTTTTTTTTTTTTCAGAAATAGCCTCTTTATATCAAGTATTCCAGTGAAAGAATATATAGTGGGAACCAAGACCTGTCATGTAAAGGTACAAGATCCCAGTAATGAATGTAACTGTACTGTCTACCTAGAATGTACCAATAAATTCAATTTAAAATTTAAAAAAAAATATATAGTGGGACCTTGACTTATGAACTCAATTTGTTTGACACAGCCTGTTGTAACTCAGGATTGATCAACTGCAGGCTCAGGCTCCTCTACACAGCCTTCCAAGTCTGTCTCCTGTGTACAGGCAGATCTCAGTGCTCTCAGAGAGACACTGGCCCAGGATTTTTCAATTAACCCCACATAGGAAAGGATGTTCTAAGGTTCCTTTCAAAATCCGTTAAAAGTTAAATCTGTATCTGAAGGCAGGTGGAAGCACAAGTGGCCAGTATTCAGGCTGAAACCCAATACTTTGTTTGTAAGTTAAAACTAACATTCTTGTCCTAACCCAAGTTCATATGTCAGGTTGATCACAACTTCAGGGCTCACTGTATGTGTAATTTCAAAATTGCACATAGGAACATGCTATACCCATTATTCTGGACATTGGTTTTCTGTTTCTTATTAGTCTATATCACTAATATTTAGAAATATATAGTACTTTATAGTTGGTATGCCTCATAATTTAGCAGACCTTTAGGCTGTTCCATTGTTGCTACTGTAAACAATAGTTCAAAGACTATCCTATGTATTCATTTATACCTGTAAGATAAATCCTGAGATATGTTGGCTTGATGAAAGAATTTTTGCAACTTACATTTTATGGCTATTAGCAAACAGCCTTCCAAACTGGCCTCACTGGACACTGGTTTTGCTCCCAGAAACTGTGATGTTGAAGGATCTGCATTAGCTATGAACGTGGGTGTGTTACCTCTGGGGAGGCCTGAGTGGGGGGCTGACTTTGGCTTTTTCTTTATACCCCCTTGGTTTATGTTACTTGTTATATCACCCATGAATTATTTTCTAATTGTTTTCTGAGGTTCAGGGGACATAAATGAGAACAAGTCACAGATTAAGGGTATGGGTATGGTGAAAATAGCCTTATTCGAATACACTTTTTTATTTTAAAATTTTTTGGAAGTTGCAGCCCTATAATGAATGTAAGTATGAAATACTTCAGTGTAAGGCTAAAATGTAAACTCCAGAGATATCTTGGCTTAGATAAACCCTTAGGGAGGTGAAAGCTTATTATCTCTACCACTTACTGGCCTAATTCCTCTCTTTTATTTTTCCCACCCCTAATAGATGGGAGATATTAGTGCCTTTTTCTAACTGTACACTTGAACTTGTTTAGACGGAGATTTATCTGGGCCATTAGCCTCAGTGCACCACTGACTTGTCCTCATTCACTGAAAACTAGAAGATCGGTTTAAATGCTTACTCCATTTTAAAAACTCTATCCTTTCGCCTTTTCGGTAGGTAATGCAGACTTCTGGAGGACTAAGGCCCTGAAAATGTAGAGCACAAAGGAGGGCGTTTATCAGGGATTTCTCCCCAGTGTCTGCTGTGCTTTTCTGCCCATACAGGAAAGTGCTCTGTGTAGAACCAGCCGAGAAGGACCCTGCAGCTGTGGAAAACACTGTGACCTTAAGGCAAACAGGGAGGTTCCAGTCAACCTCTTGGGAGGGAGGAAGCAGCAGTGCCCGGGCTTCTAAGAGAAGATGGTAGTAACTAATGATAAGAACGGGGAGGGAGAAAAACAAGGGCTGGGTGCTCATAGATTTCAGAAGACCGACAAAATAGATTTTTTGTTAAAACATGTAAAAGTATTGAACACATTATTGAAGATTCCAAAATGTAGTATATCATCCTAGTGGGATAGGGAAGAGACAGACAGACCGACAATCAATGAGCTTGAGATTGATTTCTTTTTCTGTGTAGGAAAAAAGCCAGACTTTCTAACTTGGCAAACAAGATACTTCACAATATCCTGTGTTACTGAAATGTCACCAATTACCAAGGGTAGGAAATGCTTAAAATGAAAATGTTATGAATTCTTTCTTCTAAGAACTCACTGGCCATCACAGAGAAGAATGAAAGCAAGTGATTATGATATTTATGATAAATATAACACAGAAATAGCTCAAAAAAAGAATAATTTTTCCTGTGGGTTCAGGCAGATTCCTCTAGGTGGTGACATTTATTTGTTTAAGTGACAGGATCTCATTATGTTACTCAGACTGGCCTTGTACTCCTGGGCTCAAGTGATTTTCCTGCCTCAGCCTCCCAATTAACTCGGACTATAGGCACATGAGATCCTGTCCAACTCTCTGTGGTTTATATTTGTTTATATACATGTAGTATTAGGAACTGAATTCAGGGCTTCACAAATGCTACGCAAGAATTGTACTACTGAACTACAGCCCCAGACTAATTTTTAAATTTTACTTTATTTTGAGACAAAGTCTTACAAAGTTGCCCAGGCTGGCCTTGAACTTGTGATTCTCTGGCCTAAGCCTCACAAATAGCTGGCATAGCAGGATTACACCACTATGCCTAGTTTCTTCTATGATTTTAAAAGAGAACAGAAGGCAGACAGGGAGAGAGCCTGGGAGGGCATTTTAGGAATATTATATGCCAAGGCAAGGCGGAGTCAATGTAGTTTTCATGATTTAGCTCCTACCCTTCAACTCCAAATGATACCTTTCATACTCTTGTGATGCTGGAGCTGGGATTCTGCTCATATAATAGGGAAGAGGTGGAGACACAAAGAGGACTGCAGTTAGAAGGGACTTTCTTCTATTTGCTCTCTCTTTTGTGCCTAGGAGAAAGCACTTCACTTGGGTATAGCAGTTATTCGTGCTCCTGAGAGGTTCCAGTGGCCCTGCTCATCAAAACACAGAATCCCAGCTTAGCGGGTTTCCTCCTGGGTTGGAAAAGTACCGAAGTTTCCCCAGACCTCTGGACAGTGGCTTCTTTCTGCTGTTACTATTTCTGTGGCACTTTGGAGTTTCTATTTGCTTTCTGGATCCCACACATACCTGTTAACCAACTCCTTATGTTAAATTCTTTCTGTTAAAAAATAACTGATATGGCTTCTGGTTTTTGATTAGACACTAACTGATATACTTCTACTCAGTTCTCTATCAACTTGTATCTGAATCCTATGGGATATGGTAAGAAAATTTAAACATTATGTTCCACAAACCAATATTGTTTTATATCCCTTCTAGGGAGTATGGCACAAAAACTTACAGTGTATCTTCATTTGATCACAGAAGTTTTCGGGTTCTCTAGCAGAAAAATTCTAGCCTGGGACTCAGCAGAATCAGTCATTATTTTTAGGGGATAATATAATGGCAACCAGTTGGGAAGGTCAAAGCTGGAGAAGAGGAAAGTTTGACTGATTCCAGGTAGATAGCATAAATAGATAAAAAATGAATAGAGCAGTTTAAATAACAGACAAGGAGGGAGAGTAGAAGAGACGAAGGGAGAGGCAGAGGACGGTGGGGGGGAAGGGAGGGAGATTTTCATGGTAAACTGGACACCATGTACCTTGTCTACAGAGGACAGCCGCTGCTTAGTTCTACCCTATTACTGCCCGTGGGAGAGTCAGGTTATTATCTCCCAGGCTTTTGAGAAATCTAATTTTTTAGGAGACTTTAACTAGTAACTAATAATTTCTAAAAACTGTGCAAGTCAAAAACATGCAAGTAAACCAATATATTTTATTATTATAGATCATTAATCGCTTTCTCAAATCCGCAGGAGCTAATAAGACTTATTCATGAGATTCGTGGCGCATTAGAGATATTTGATCTTAGAAGAAATCTTTGTAGGGAATTTTGCTTCTATGTTGGCAGTGATAGGTAAGAGCTAGGAGTACACTGTTTATATTTGTTATCGTTTAGATCTAAAATGTCCCCTGAAAGTCTTGTGTTTGGAGATGGAGCCTGATGAGAAGGAATGCGTCATTAGGTGTGTGATTTGGGAGTGCATTCTCTTCTTCTGGTACCAGGGGTTGAGCTCAGGCATGGTGTCACTGAGCTAAACTGAAAGCCCTGGGAGTGCATTCTTGTCCCCAGCTCCTCCCTTCTCTCTGCTTCCTGGCTACCACGCAGTGAACAAACAGCTTTCTGCCTTAGAGCTGACCGACCACGGACTGAAGACACTGAAACCATGAGCTGAAATAAACCTCCCTTTTAAATTGTATGTTAGTATTTTATCTCAGTGATAGCAAAATAGCTAATACAATATTTATTCATGCCTCCTTATTAGACTGTGAGCTCCCTGGAGGTAAAGATTATGTCATACATTTTTGTCTCTCAAGCCCTTTGCTTAATGCCTGGAATATAATATGTGTTCAATAAATCTTCCTGAATGGCTGGCTGAGTGGGCAAGTGAGCAATTTTATTAAACAGATAATATAGTATGTAATAACAACTTGCAATTTAGGACTTGTATCCTAGTCCTGCCTTTGTTAGTTGTGTTGCTTTGAGGAACGACTTATTTCAAGTTGATTTTCTAATCAGTCAAATAGAGACACTAATATTTTTCAGTTTTCTGTTTCTGTTGTTTAAAGCTATTTTATTTTACTATTTATTCTGAATTTATTAAGATAATAACTGTGAAAGTGTCTAGGGGAGATTAGCTAGTCTTGGGTTTGTGGAAGGGGTTCATTTTTTTTTTTTTTTT
>NW_022900927.1:40638058-40675929 GCF_012274545.1 Fukomys damarensis
GGAAGGGGTTCATTTTTTTTTTTTTTTTGGTCATTCCACACCTTGCTTTATTTACATTTGTAGCAGAATTTGGACTAAAGCCTGGATCCAAATATGTTAGTTCAGTTTTATTTCACTTCTACCTGCTGGCAGTTGACAAGCATATATCAGGATAGAGTTCTGTTATTTTATCATTAACACTGAATTTTATTTCCCTCAGAATGACTCTGCTAACATTCACCCACTGTTTAATGGGAAAAACCTTCCATATTTTCACATCAGTGAGTCTCAAGTCTTTAAACATATCTTAAAAGGGTAAATTTTTGATGAATTTTCCATTTCTACAGTATCTAAGATTATGATTTGAGCAAATAGAACCTCTTCTGTAATGTACTTTTTGGATTTCTTCCCAGAAGTCACTTACTTTTCCTATTTTCAAATTATTTGAAGTAAGGAAGCTAGTGCTTTCATGAAGTGCCAGTACTTAATGTGCTTGAGGTGTTTATGTGATGTGCTGTGAGTGCCCCCAGATAGGAAGCTCTTTTTCATTATTAACTCTCCATGCTGCCAAGCATCTTCCTCACATATGGCTCAAAGGGCCGTCTCTCCCTTGTGTTTGTCCTTGGCTGTGATTCTTCAGGAAAATGTGAGTTAGGTCCATCAATAGGGAGCAAAGTCTAATTTACTTCAGTGTGCCAATTCTGTTAAATTGATTATAGGTATGTATGCTTGTCTATAACTTAACTTTGATTGGGATTTATGAAAGCGTTAAACTTTTCCAAATTATCTTTATCTACTTCTAAGTCTTCTTTGCCACCCTCTACTCCCACCCTTATATCCAAACTATAATTCTATATCTCTTTCTTTCTTAATTTTTCTAGGCACCAGGGAAACAGATCTTTATAACATCCTAGGAACCATAATAGTGTTAGTTAAAAGCTGTAGTTCTCATAGCCCCTGTCACCATGAAGTTGTTCTTTTTCCCCCCTCATAACTCTTGTGAACTAAGAACTTTTTCCAGGAAAATATGCTGGAAATTCTACAGATCTAGTGAACCCTTCTCCTGACCCCAAGCTTTTCCTAGATTATCTTTTCTGCCTACTAATGTTATCAATTAACTGGTTTCAGTTTGGCAAACATTTATGATTCATAGATTTAGCCAGAGTCTTGCTAGGTACTCGGGGCTAGCGTTCATTCACAGTTTTCTCATCCAAGAGTAAACCCAATGAGGTGGTAATGGAGAACATGGATTTTAGTAGTTCAGTGCAGTAGATGTCATAGAGGGGACAATTATTCCTGTTTTGGGTGGGGAAGTTAGGCAGATTTTCAATTCAGTTTTGAAGCATGAGTGGTACATAGCATGAGGAAGAGAGGGTAGAGAGAGGAAGGGAGAGAGAAATGGAGGGAGGGATGGGAGGTAAGAATTAAACGACAGTCTTTCAAGGATTTTTAGCAGGAGAATGATATACTTTGCTTTAGAACCAGTTATCTGAAGCATTGTGGAGCATAGATTAAAACTAAGAATAGAAAGGCTCAGAGTAATCAAATCAATAATCTTGCAGCTCAACATTCATAACTATTTTCATAAATAACTGGTTATTCGTTCAACAGTAGGAGTGGGGTTATAAATTACTAGGTACTGAGGAATAGTCTAGGGAGGGCTTCAAGTTTAGAAGCACAAATCCTAATTGGGGGTGACTGCTACTTCTAGTAAGCATTTTTCTAAATGAGTCAAGATTATTTAAATATTTGAATATACCCAGGGAATATGCATCCTCTAACATGTTGGAAGAGGAGTAAAGAGAATAGGAAGGAGGAGAATGCCTCTGAAAATACTAGTAGCATCATTGTTTCCCTTTAGAATTTAACAAGCTGATTCTCTCAGAAATGCGAAGGAAGAGACAAAGCAATTTGGAATAATAAGTATCAAAATACATACTTTATATTATCTAATTTTAAGAACTTTTAAGCTACAGAAATAAGAACTGTGATTGTATGAATAAGAATATGGGTCGATGGAATAGTACAAAGCCCAGGTGTACACCTACATATTATAGCTTGAAAATTACTTTTAACAAGTGTATCAAGGTAATCAATGGGATGAATGGTAGTTTTTTTTAAATGATGCAAAATCAAGTGGTTATGCATGTGGCATACATTGCAGTCCTTTTATCACAAATACATTACCTTGAAATTATCTTGAAGTGGATCATAGACTTAAATTTTTTCTCATTGAGTTTATTGGTATATTTTAGGCATACAGTACAGTTATATTCATCAGTGGGATCTTGTACCTTTGCATGACAGGTCTTGGTTTTCATTTTTTCTCCTTTTCCCTGCCCTCCCTTCACCCGCTCCTCCCTTCCTTATTTACAAACACTTTATTTCCATTTTTTTCATTTTCTCATGGTTTTTTTTCCTTTTCTCTTATTAACTTTCCCCTACCCTTCCTATTTCCTCTACACTACACTTTATCCCTTTTCTTCCTATTTCACATTGTCAGTTATATCATTAGGATCTTATGTACCATTATAGTTTTTCACACCAGAAAACTATTTGGTATTTATACAGGTGTGACTTATTTATTTCACTTAGGAGTATGTCCTCAATATGAGAAATTAGAGTCATTCATAGACTTAAATTTTTAAATTAAAAAATAAAGCAAAATTTCATAACAAAATAATAATAGTTAATACACTGTATATCATCTTCAAAGTAGTTACTCAGAGTACAAGACATAGACCAAAAAGATTTCCACAAGGAAGAGACAAACAGATAATGCAAAACTTTTTTCAGTGATCCAAGATAAACTAGTCATATAAATGAAACAAATTAGGATATATATTAAAATATTTTGAAACCATGAAATAGGTAATTTGAGGAAGTATTGAAACTTCTCCCTAGTTTTTATTTATTGCTCTTCTATTTTGCTCTTTACTTGTATACATATATTTCGTGTTTTTTCTAAAAGATAAACCCATGACACTTAAATGTAAAAGGTAAAAGTGGGCCAGGGATTTAGCTCAGTAGTTCTGATGCTTGCCTTGCAAGTGAAAGGTCCTGAGTTCGATACCTGGTACAAAAAAAAAAAAAAAGGTAAAAGTATAAAATTTTTAGGAGAAAAAAGAGGAGAAACATATGATGTAGGGTACAGAAAGACTTACTAGATAGGACACATGATGTACAAACTTGTGATGGTTGGTTTTACAAGGTATAATAAAAAACATGGTGAATGTTTTAAGTTTTTCAAAATTACTACAATAAGAGACACATTGCCATTAATCCCCTGAAAATACTTCCCCTTGTTTGAAACACATGTATCCTATCATTCTTACCAATTTCTGAAGCAGTTCTAGAACTTTTCTTTTGTGAGTGAATAGGAAGGGAACAGTCAGGGCTTGACCAGTCGTTGAAGTGAAAATTTACAAACAGTGGGAAAGGAATAGGATGTGACCAGTCCATCCGGGTTTAATTGGTGCTTCTCTAGAAGAAACAAACTTGCTGAGGTTTTATGATAGGAGGCAGTGATTGTAAATTAAAACAAGGTACCATCAAAATTAGGACCGTATCTTTCCATAGGGACTCAGAGCAAGAACGAGAGTTATTTTCCTGAATATTTGCATTCCAAAGAGACAACTCTCAAGTCTCTGAGTAGAAAATCTTGGGTCTTAGATTTACATCTCCAAGGTCAGAGAAAGGATTTAAAATTGTAAGCTTTCTAAAGTAACTGCCCTATCTCCACTGCTGGTGGGAGTGCAGACTGGTGCAACCACTATGGAAATCAATATGGAGATACCCCAGAGAGCAGGGACTAGAGGTTCTATTTGACCCAGCCATCCCACTGCTGGGTATCTCTCCAAAAGAATTAAAACAAACATATCACAGTGACATATGTGCACCAATTTTATAGCAGCACAGTTTGTAATAGCTAAAACTTGGAAACAGCCCATTTGCCCATCAGTGGGAAACTGAATAAAGATGTGTTTTTTCCAAAAAATGGAATACTACTCAGCCATAAAGAATGAGAAGTTAGATTCAATCATAGGAAAATGGATACATATTGAGGATATACTCCTAAGTGAAATAAATAAGTCACACATGTGTAAATACCAAATAGTTTCTCTGGTGTGAAAACCTATAATAGTACATAAGATCCTAATGAGATAACTGACAATGTGAAATAGGAAGAAAAGGTCTAAAGGAATAGGGAAAGTGGGAAGGGTAGGTGAAAGATAATAAGGGAAAAGAAAAAAATATGAGAAAATGAAAAAATGGAAATAAAGTGTTTGTAAATGGGGAGGGGAGGAGGGGGTGAAGAGAGGGCAGGGACAAGGGGAAAAATGAGAACCAAGACCTGTCATGTAAAGGTACAAGATCCCAATGATGAATGTAACTGTACTGTATACCTAAAATGTACCAATAAACTCAATTTAAAAAAATAAAGCAACTGCCCTAAGAGGTGGTTTGAGATCCTATCTACTTCTGGTTTTAATAAATAGTAAATTCTCCTGTTGATATTGAGCTTTCTTAGGTGGCTCTTTAAGAAAGACTAGGTCACCCTAGGCATGTGACCTTGAGCTGTTGGGAATGATGCCAGTATTTTTTCAAATCTCTCACTCTATGTGTGTGCGTATGTTGCAGGGTAGGGGCTGGACGAAATCATTTTTTTCTCAGAGTACGCAATTTCCATAGTCCAAGCTTGATGCCTAGTCAGGAAGAGGCCTCAGAAGAGCTTGAGTAGAGTATGGACAAGGGGAGACTTTCCTCACTTGTCATCATAAAAATACTAATTAGCTAAGATGAGATGAAAATTACTGTAAGATATTATTACACATGAAGATCACAAAAGGCATGATGTTGAGTGGTACACTTCATAGAACAGCTTCGCAATTCTTTGTAAAATTAAGCATACATTTACTACATTACTGAGAAATTTTGCTCCTATGTATGTACTCCAAAAGAAAAAAAAGTCCATCAAAAAGTGAATAGCTAGGGGTGGGGATTTAGCTCAGTGGTTCCACTGCCTGCCTTACAAAGTACAAGGTCTGGAGTTCAATCTCTGGTACCCACAAAAAAAGAAAAAAAGAATGGCTTAACACAGTCTGCTTAAGTCCATATGGTAGAATACTACTCTGCAGTAGAATGGAAGGCATACACAAGCTCAAAATCGTGCTGAGTGAAAGAAACCAGACAAAGAAGTGTGTGTGTATATATAAATATATTTATATGCACTATGATTTCACTTATATAAAATTCTGTAAAGTGAAAACAGATGTATGATGACAGAAAGCAGAAGAATAGTTTTGTGATGTTTGATTGATTGTGTCAACTTGCAGATTTGCTAGAAGTGGAAAACTTTGGAGATGATAGAAATGTTGATATCTTGATTGGAAATGATACCTTCATGAGAAAACTCATCAGATTTATTTATTTATTAGATACTGGGGCTCTAACTTGAGTCCTTGTGCTTGCAAGGCAGATGAGATCTTATATTTTAAAGATGTGCATGGGGCCGGGGATTTGGCTTAGTGGTTCCTCCACTTGCCTCGTAAGCACAAGGACCAGAGTTCAATCCCTGGTACCAAAAAAAAAAAAAAAGAAAAAAAAAGTGCAATTTATTACATGAAAGTACACTTCAATAAGGTGCAAAAATTAAAATTTCAAATATTCATTAATAGAAATACTTTTTTAGTTAAGGGAACAGAAAACTTTTGAAATTATCTTAATTTTTTTTATAATTGTGGTCTCTGATTCTGGAGTTACAAACTTTTCCTATAAAAAGCAGTCAGTATGTTTTTTAAGCAGGCTACCTACATGCAGTTTCCGTAGCATCTTTTCATCCTTTTTAAGGTAAATCTTGAAAACTATAAAGACTATTCATACCTTACAGCCATGTAAAACAGATCATCTTCCAGATGTATATCAGTGCAGGAGGATACCTCAATCATTATTCATAATCAGTTTTGTTTTATTACTGATTTTTAAAATGGGCTTATCACCATAATCTCACTTGATGAATGACACTACAATTGTAAGGTTTATAGAGCTGATGGTTCTTAATCTTACTGCTCAACAGAAATCGACTAACAGGGAGTTTAAACAGATTGCCGCTCAAATAGGACCACGAAATATTAACTGGAAGAGTCTGCTTTTAGGAAGATCTGATAATTTAAGAAGGAAATTAAGAAAATGTAACCATCTTAGCTGTGAGATACTTAAAATCTCATTGTCATTTTTGAATATTGCTATTCATACTCTTAAATAAGCTTGGCTTTGCTTCTGTATAAAATGTATTTTAATCATTGGATGAATTTGTAGACAAGTAAAAATCTATAGATTTTTTTCATATTAAGTCCTGATTTGATTTGAACTATGGGAGTGTTGATTTACAATATCTGTGACACCAGAACAGTTTGTTTTTGTAATATAAAATTCCATAGCACATAAATAGCATGGACAGTGTACTTCATTAACCTGGTGTAAAACTTTATGGTCATATTTATTTCTCTATTTTGTATAAAAAGGAGAAAACTGTTATGCTCACTGTTATCTTTAATTTCCCTATGAAAGTTTAGATATAATTTTTAATACATTTTAAAACAATTCTTTAGGTGATGGATCTGTTACCTAATCATGATGATGGTTTCACCAGTATATGCATATGTTCAAACTCATCAAATGTATACTTTATAACTATGTGGTTTTGGATATCAATTATACCTAAATAAAATTGTTTTTAAAAGTAGCACTTTCTAAAATCAATTGTAAAAGATATATACATTTACATGATTGCATTTTACTTAGTATAAAATATGAAGAAAAACTCAGCCACAGATTTTTAATTAGAAACCCATAAAGCAATAAAATTAGTAATGGTATAAAGTATTTAAAAATCTTTATGTATAAACATACATATATATTTCATATGTCCCAATTATTTATATATTAAAATATATCCCAAAGTGTCAAGTCATGAATTGAACTTTTTTAATAGATATAACCTTTTTTCATAGAAATAATAAAATAAAAGATACAAAAAATTTTTCTTAAAAATCCCCCAATTTTTTACAATTAAAAAATAATAGAGGACTCAGGGTTTAGCTTAGTGGTACCACTACCTGCCTTTCTAGTGCAAGGTCCTGAGTTCAATCCTCAGTAGGAAAAAAAAAAAGAATCAAATTTCATCTTCCTATTTATTCCTATTTACGACATTAGAAAAACCAAAAATATTTGGGTAAAAGATTATCTTTCACCATGGAGAATTTTACTCATATATATTGAAGAGCATGTTTAGAAAGTTATATGAGAAACTTCATTTTCTTAATAAAATGAATTACTAGATATCCTTTCATGAAACCCTATTATAATTTTTAAAAGGTTTCTTATTCTCCTTAGATTAAAATGTGAAAATCAAAATCACATGTTAAGCACAAGTTACATTATCTTCTTTGCTACTTTTTGTTGTAATTTTCTTGGGGATATATAGGAACAAGAGATAATTTATCTAGTTTATGGAGAATAGTAATTTCCCATGTAATTCTACCCAATTTTTGTGGGGACTCATTTTATGCTAACTGCGGCGGTTAGTAAATCATTCAAATGAATTCACTTTGGGATAGGTGTAATTAATAACCAAGACTTCCATACTCATTCCTGCAAAGCTCTCCATATTAATCAAATGGCTCACATTTCTAAAGGTGGAAATAGCCATCAGATTTTTTGGTAGGAGATATATATATATTTATATATTGTTTTAAGGATTTTTTGTAGGATATATATATATATATATATATGTATATGTATATGTATATTTGTTTAAGGCTAAATATCTTGGAAGCATAATGATATCTTTTCAAATGGTTTTGTAATTCTATGATGCACAGGGTAATTTGCCACCAAAATTGAGTTAAACAATTGTGCACTTCTTTGAAGCAATCTAATTCTGAGAACAAAACAGGGAAAATGACAAATACTGGAAAAAATGAAAGAAATTTCTAAATTTCAGTCTTACTAGGAAAAGACAAAGGGGGAAATGTATTCAGGATATTTATTCAGGGGAAACTTTGAAGAATCTTATGTTTTGTAATTCTTCCTTTAAGACATTTTAGTCTTCTGGGGAAGCTGGCACACTACAATTCATTAATGACCCACCCCACTGTATGAAAAAAAAATCAGTGCAGAGCACACAAGGTGTTTTTTTTTTGTTTGTTTGTTTTTTTATAGAATTGATTTATGCTTCCTTTAGACCTTGGTTAGTTAGGAAATTTTATATCAAAGACATTCTGGTTATAATTTTGACATTTCTTGTGAGTTGGGTCACACAAGACAGATCTTCTAGTGAAATCATAGTTGTAAGTGCAAACCACATTGCATAAGTGTATGCATGTATAAAGGTGTATTCCTAACATGTGGAAAATTACTGGATATGCCTGTTATTACATGGCTTTAGACAGTCTGAGCTCCAGTCTGGGTTGGCTGTCTTAATTTTGCTCTACCTGGGACTCGTAGTCTTTGGTGGTGGCATGCTGAGTTTCTGGGCCTTCCAGTAGGAAAAATCATGTAGATGGTGTACATTGTTGAGTGTGCCTCTAGAAGCAAAGGCTACCCATGCTTGCAGGCAGTTTTTGGCATGTAGACATGCGGTTTCTTTCTGCCAGCATGGTCTGACGTCACTGTGGCTTGGTGCCTCTGGGAAAGATTTGTTAGGCAACTGCTGCTACTGGTAATTTTTCAAATTGTTTAGATGTCCAGATATCATAACAGAGCCCACCCACATGCACACGCACGCGCACACGCACATTCTCTCATACACTAACACCCATGCCCTCATACTCCATAAGGTGGTACATACATACATAAGGTGTATGTATATTTATACATACACCTATGTGCACACTCACATACCCACACTCACACATACCACACACACATTCATACACCCACACAGCCTCACACTAACATCCATGCACAACTCTATCACACTGCACTCATAGCAAAAAGAGAAATCTTTCACATTACTTACTTTGTAGTGACTGAAACCTTGTGGATGCTAAGCAAATACGACTATGACAGGAGAGTTGGCTATTGTAGTTTTAATTAGCAGGAGAAGAAATAATTGTTGATTCAAATTTTACCGTTTCTTTCTGCAGTGTTTGGGGATGGAATCCAGGGCCTTGTGCATACTAGACAAGTGTTCTACCACTGAACTAAATCCCCAGTTCAAAATCAACTTTTTAAAGACAAATATTAGATCTATAAGTTATGTATTTTTATTCTGGTCCAGTGACTGAACCAGGGCCCTTTAGCACTGAGATAATCTGCAGCCATTACTTAACTCATGTATGTATTATGTATGTATGTATCTATTCATAGACAAGATCTTGTGGAATTTCCCAGACAGGACTCAAATTTATAATCCTCCTGCCTCAGCCTCCTTCAGTCCTAGGATTACAAGCATGTGTCACCATTCCTGAGTATGTCTACAAGTTTTAATAAACAAAACCCAGAAAACATAGAACTTTGATCCACACACTTCCATATTTAATTTGCAAGTGAATAAAATGATAACTAATTTCAGTAGAAACACTAGCATTTCAGAATCTAGATCAATAAACATAAATTCCTGCTCCCCAGTTTTTCTCATCCAAGGAAGAATCCTGAAGACAATTAGTCCTGAGAGCCATCAGCAGGAAGCTTATAACCCCGGCATTCAGGATTATCAGGCTGGCCAGAAGGAAGAGTAGAACTGCTATATTTGTTCTTTTGACTCAAATATCTTATTTTCTTTACTTGCAATTCAAAATATTGCTATGGTATTTCACATTCTCCCACAGAAATGTCAGGGCATCTGAATTGAATTTTTTAAAATTAAATAATACTCCAAAAGAAAGGATAATTATATGAAACAAATTATAAGATGGCCTTGAGAAAAGCTTAATGCATACTTTCCTTGCTGGATTAGTGTGTGTGTGTGCGCACTTATACACGTGCATGTTAAATAACAGGAAACAATGCAGCCTTTGATGATTATGACAAATGTCTTTGAAGGCTGCTGTGGGATCAACACACTGTGAGCTCTTCTGACTCCCATGCTTCAGACATGAAATGCTTGAGTTTGTTTTTCTCGCATTCGTCAGTTCTCCAATTCTCTAGACACCAACTGTTGGCCCATAATCTTATTCAGTTCTGACCTTCACTGCTTGGGATTAGTGCCAACTACACAAGTTGAGTCCTGTGGGACTTCAGATGCCAATTTTAAGTTCTGAGTCTCCCCTATCTCTAACTGACAGACCACAAATTGAGATTTCCTAAGATTCCCCTCCTTGGGTTCAATAATTTGCTAGAATGACTTGCAGATCTCAGAAACATTTTTTAGCTACTACTTTCAGCTTATAAAGGGTACAACTCAGAAGCAGCCAAATGGAACAGCTTCCTAGGACAAGGTAAGGGTTTTGGTTTGTGGAGCTTCTATGCCTTTTCCATACACCACCTTCCCAGCATCTCAATGTGTCCCCCAACCGAGAAGCTCTGGTGCCCCATCTTTGTGGTTGTTTTTGAGAAAGAGTCTCTCTATGTAGTTCAGGCTGGCTTTGAACTCACTATGTAGCCAAGGCTGGCCTCAAACTCATGGCGATCCTCCTGCCTCAGCCTCCCAAGTAGTGGTATTATAGGAGTGCACCACCATTCCTGGCTGGAACACCATCTTTTAAGAATGTACGTGGAGGGTTCATAACATAGGTGTGTTTGATTAAATTATTGGCACTGGAGAGAAAGTGTATCTTCAGTCCCACTTTCCTCCCCCGGAGGGGCTGAATGTTCTGACACTTTAATCACTTAGTTCCTTTGGTGACCATTCTCCTCCTGACACTCTCCCAGAGCTCAGCAGGTTGCCTTATGATGTGTGACCAAAAGAGACTTTCTGTGAATACACAGATACGTTTCTCTCCCCAGTCACTCAGGAGTGCTTTAGAAGTTTAGAAGCTGGAGTTTTAGAAATTCCATGCCAGTTTAGTAGCTCTGTGCTGCACAAAAACCAAATATAGATTATGACATTCTGTCCATAATACACGTGCTGTACCCTGGAGATAGCAGGTTCAAAGTGGCTGCCACCATCCAAAATAAACGCACGTTGAGAGAACCCCAGGTTGCCTATCTTGATTTTATTTATTTTCTTAAAATTAGGAATATTTCTTTTTCTTTATCCACTCATTCAGTTAAATTTTATCTTTCCTACTGGGGATGAAATATTTAATAAATAATCATATATATTAAGTTAAAGAACCATTAAACTGAATATAAAATTCAAATTATTTAAAAATTTCCCTGATTTCTGCCTATGATATTTACAATAAATATTAAAAGGAAACCTCAGAACTTCAGCATGGCCTTACAAAGGTCTACATGGTTCATTTTCCCCAGGCTGGGAAAGCACGGTCCTGGCTTGCTTTTACCTTCACATGTGTGCTATAAGGGAGTCAGCTTTTGTCTGTTTGACCAAATACCTGAGGAAAACAACTTAGAGGAAGAAAGGTTTATTTCAGCTAACAGTTTCAGAAGTTTCAGACCATGGTCATCTGTATCCATTACTTTTAGGTGTGTGACGAGGTGGAAACATCATGGTGTAAAGGAGGTGGGAGAGCAGAGCTGCTTACCTCCTGCTAGCCAGAAAGAAGAGTGAGAGACCTCAAGAGGAAGGGATCAGGGACAAGATATAGTCTCTGCAGTCACACCTCCGTGACTAGACCCCACCTCCTAATGGCCTGTTCTGCTACTTCATGGATGAAGTTAGTGCCTTCGTGTTTGAGTGACCTCTCTAAGCTCCTTGTCTGAATTTTGTTGCACTGGGGACCAACGTTTAATACATGAGTCTCTGGGGACACATATTTAAACCACAATGATTTCCTTTTAACCAAGCACTATTTTTGGTGTGCTTACAAAATACCAAGTTCAGAGCTTTGGGTTTCATAGCCTTAGTCTTGGTCCACGTCTCTGTCAGCTAATAACCTGTGCCTTCTGTGTGCGTGTTCTCATCTCCTTGGTCCTCATATCCATATGTTCATTGGCTTGGCATCTCTCTGTCACCCTCTCCTCCTCTGTATCAGGCTGTTGGCATTCAGTTCACTCTGTCCTGTTTGAAATGTCTCATGGGGATGTTCTGTACACTTCTTCATGTTAACCGCCATCAGCATCTTAACAGGAAGTCTAGACAATACTTTAAAACTCTTACATTTTAGCATCATCTTTATGACAGTTGATTATCCACACTGGAAGTTTCCCATAGTCATTTATCAGGGCCTGCTCTCATAATAATAGTATAGTAAAAATTGTGTAGGGAAAATCTGGGATTAAATAGATCTACATTTAAGTTCATATTCATTTACTAACTGAATAATCCCTTGGCGGTAGTGCTAATACTTATTGCACAGGTTTATTGTGAGGATTAATTAAAAAAAAAGAGTGCTTGGGGTATTATAGTTTCTCAATAAACATTGATGGGTGACACATCTACCTTCATAGTCCTATTCATCTATGGAACTCTGAAATAGGTGATAAAATGTCTAGCAGAATGGAAAAAATTACTCATTTGCCTTCATAATGGCAAGAAGTCTGAAAGTTTTGCTTTGTGGAATATGGAGTGGGTTTTTAGGAATTTACTCATGAAGCCTGCATTCTGACAATAGCAGCCTAGGGGAAAAGTCAGCGTCACCAGGTAGAGCTAAGGATGTGAACGATACCTGCAGGAACTCTTCAGTAGAACAACTGCGGGGATAATTGATTAGACTTTGCTGAAAGAAATTTCATGGTTTCTTGTTTTACAATTCAAAGAAATAAGGGTTTCTAACCGTTTATATTGTTCAAACTCTATTGGATTGTTTTTGTGCAGTCTTTTAAATGTAAAATATATGATTCTAATGGAAGATCAATAGCCAACATTTAAATGTGCAAATACTTGTAAACATTAACGAAATTTAGTTATCTTTCAAACTTAGCATAGGCTAACTAGTTCATATAAACTCACTAGTCAAGAGTAAAGTAAAATGAGAACATTTTTTCTTTGACAATTCTTAGATACTTAATATTCCTTGAAGCCGTGCACTGAGAGATGGATATGTATTATCTGGTTCAACAAACAAAATGTGTTTTCTCCTCTTACCTGCCTGTTCTTATTTACTCAAATTGAGGCTGCTCAATGACATAGATGCAGTTTCCCAGACCTGTTTAGGAAAGCACCATAAAGGAATATATTTTAGATTTACAAATATTAGTATACCATAAATACCATGGAAAAAAGCAATGGTTATTTGAAGTCACAAGTTCTAGCCAGAATAACTGACATGGACGGCTGCTGTTCCTGACATCATGCGGTTATGAATCTTTTATAGATGTTTGATATAATCGGAGGAAAACAAACTATAACCAGTTTCCTTTTGTTATCAATTAGGTGAGCAGATGTGACTGCTAAGAGGCAAGGTCTTAGGGGAACCATTGCTGTGTTACCAAAATTAAAATCGGGCTGGATGTTTGGGGCACCCAGCTCAAATCCCCTAATTACATTTACTGAAACAAATCATCTTTAAAAAACATGGCTACTGCTTTATTGGTAAAGATTTGGAAGATTTACCTAACAATCCACTAAGGATGAGGGCAAAGTGATTTCATGCCAGTTAGTATAATTTTATGCTTCTTTGGAGATGTTCCAATTGTCACTTTCTCCATCCAGCAGAAATGAACTTGCCCTGCGAATGCTGGCTTTGCTACTTGGCTCATCCTTTGACATTTTTCCAACATTCAGGTCATCCTTCAGATTCAATTCCACTGGGGAAGAACTGAAATAATTAGAAAACGACCTCGTTAGCTTCACATCCTATCAAATTAATAAAAGACCTTTCCCCTGTGTGCGGCCCTCTACCCAGTGTCCACATTTTTTATTAGGAACGAGGATTTCTTTGTCTAGCTTGGCTGGTGTGTTCTGGCCTTGGCCACCCTCTCTTCACTTTCCAAATAGAAACTTAATGCACATAAAATTAACAACAAATCTGATTATGGTGATTTGCATAAATCACAAGGCATTTTTATTAATCTCTGAGGGCTTATCTCTACAAGAGAGGATGAATAAACTTGGACATTAATTAAGCCACGTTACCTTTGTTAATGAACATTAGCATACATTAGGCATCCTAATGAAAAGGAGGGAGCATGCTGATAGGTAAGGCACTGTATTGTGAGTGCTGGCAGAAATGCTGCAGTTTTGTTGTGAGATTCACTATGTAAGGATGTCTTGTTTACTTTCATTAATCTAGATTTTTTTTCATACTAGGTGAAGCCAAAAAATTATGGACATATTTTATTTGAAAAAGTGAGGTTTGAAAGGAAAGGAGTATCTCCTGCTCCTGGTAAAAAACTCAATGAACTTGTCTCAAGGATAAATCACTCTGCATTCTTAATTGACTACTGATTACAGTAATTATCCTCTTCAATTGGCCTTAATTTTAGGTATACTTCCTACTCTGTCTCCTCTGCCCTTGTAATGGTTTCTTAGTATTATTGGCTTCTTTTTATTGATGTAAAGAGAAGTGTCATCCAAGAAAATTACAGAGTTTTAAAAGGATGGTAGGTTGGTCTTCACCAGGACTTTGAGGGAGGTAAAATATTGCTTCAGCATTTAACCTCTCTCCTCTACTCTTCTTTTTTCATCTTTGCTTTTCCTGCATGCCCACACATTTTGTGTTCTCTCTACCTTTTCTTTTCCCTTGTCCTAAGGTGTCTCCTGTTTGTCCCAAGTTCTTTCTCGGTGTAGGCTTGCCCTAGTGGAGTCCTCCTATTCTCCAAACCTCTCTCCATCTTTTCTCATCTCTCAAATCTATTGTTTTGTGGTCCACGGTTCGCTGAGCTTGTTAGGTCTCTGATTAAACTGGTAAACAAAGCAAATGTTGGTGGCTAGAATGGAGTGGAGTGGATTATTCCCTCAAATGTAGCGGTAACATATCACATTGGAAAGCACACAGGCTAAAGTCTCATGTTCAAGTCCTGACTATAGTACTTTTAACCTCCTGTGAGTCATTTAGCTTTTTTAAAGCTTCAGTTTCTATATCTATGGGATAAGGCTGACTGAGAGATTCAAATGAGACCATATAACAGCTGATATTTAGGTGTTTTCTACATGCCAGGCACTATTCTAAGGAATTTTCTTCTCTTACTGCTAGATAACCCGCCTATCTAGAACAATAAGCACCATTATGCCCTTTTTATAGGTCAGGAAGAAAACACACTGAGATGTTAGTTAATATACTCATCATATCTCTTACCTGGATCATTGCAGTCGATTCCTGACTGGTTCCCCTATTTTCATCTTCCTGCTGAAATTTGAGTCAGATCTTGTTGGTCCTCTGCTTAAGGGTGTCCCCTCTTACCCAGATAAAAAGCCAAATCCACCCTGTGTTCCACAGAGTCCTTGTAATTCAGTGACCTCTTTGCCGTTTCCTACTCTTTCCCTCCCTGGCTGCAGTCATCTATGCTGGCTTCCTTACACTCCTTCCTTCTTATTTCAGGCTCTTTCCCCAAATGCTCTTTCTCCAATTATCTATATAATTCCTTCCTCTGAGTCTTTTTCTCAAAAATTAACTCCTTAGTTGGACATGGCAGCGCACACCTAGGATCTCAGACTCTGGAAGGCTGAAGCATGAAGATTGGAAGTTTAAGCCTGGCCTGGGCAATTTAAGAATTTAATGAGAATTTGTCTCAAAAAAAAAAAAAAAAAAAAAAAAAAAAAGATCCAAAAATATGCTGCATACAAGAAACGCATTTAACTCTAAAAAAAAAGAAAGAAAGAAAGTGCTAGAGATACAGTTGAGTACAAAGTTCAATGCCCAGTAATGCAAAAGAAAAAAAAAAACAACTTTCTTATTAATCCTTCCCTGATCACCTTATTTGAGCTTGCAGCCCCATACCTTCAATAATTTATGTCTCCCTTCTCAGCATTAAGGATTTTTTCCTTAACACCTACTGTGCTCTAAAACCCATGCTTACTTATTTGTTTACTATCTGTCTCTTCCACTAGCATGTGTGATTTTAGAAAGGAGTTTTGTTTTGTCTATTGCTATATCATTAGTGCCTGGTGCAGTATGGCTACTAAATACTTGCTGAATGAAGAGTTAACTTGTCCTATGTCGTAGAGCTACTAAGCTCAAATGTAAGATTTGATCTTAGGTTCCCGAAGCTTTACCATTAAGCTTTATTGCTTTGTAAACTTTAAATTAGTAAACAAATAACAATTGTTATGCATTATTTAGGGAGATGGTGTGGTATTTTGGAAAAGCACAAATCTCACTAGCTCAAGCTGGGAATCCGGAAGGATTTGATTCTTTTCCTATTATCAAAGCACGAACTAAGGACATAGGAGTCACAAAAGGAAAGACCATCATTTGTTTTTCTATTGCTAATATCAGGTCGCACATGGATAAGTTAAGGTAAAACCTAGTCCAAGAGTTGACCTGGCTTTGAATCACAGACACTATGAGAAAGTTTTACAGCTAGTACATTATTCTTCTCTGCCCTCCCCCGTCTTAATTTCCTTTTCCTCCATCTGTCCCACAGCCTGCGGGCGGCACTCTTGGTCTTGGTCTCACTGTATTGGTGGCATTCAAGCGAAGAGATGTTGAGTGTCTCGCCTGGATCAGATCACCCCTCCCCAAACCCTTTCCACCCCTGAAATTATGTGCCTGAAATCTAAAGTCCTTCTATAGTGATAAATTATATTGGTGATGGTCTAGGATCATACGGCAGGCTGTTCTGATGCTGCCGTTTTCTGTAGGCACCTCTTAGTCCCTTTCTTGACCTGGTGGAAACCAGTCTTCTCAAAGAACAGAAGAGGAACACAAGAGTAAATCCTCATGCACAGCTGGGCACTGTTTGGAGCACAGGAAGAGAAATAATTAAAATACTCATGACGATAACAAGAGTTAACAACTTTAAAATGCAACATTCTGAGCAGAGGGTCACTGTCGCTGAGTGCTTTATATGAACCATCTTATTGGATTCTCACAGTCACTTGTCTCATAGATACGAAAACTGAGGGCCAGAGATGTAAAAAAAATACTTTCCAAGGTCATCTCCCTAGTTAGTAGTGTAGTTTTCAACTAGCGGTATACCATTTTATTCAGAGTAATAAACCTTCCTTTCAGCTTCTGGTTATTTATGTTGTGCAATTCACAGAAGGTCCTGTCTAAGGAATTCTTTTAAGCCTTGTTTGACTCAAATTCTTTCCTATTTTTCTCTAGACCATACATTATAAAAAAAGAGAAAAGGTTTTGCAATTGGCAAAATTTATTCAGTTACTACTGTGCATCTTTCTAAAGGAAAAGTCTACAGAAAACATCTTAGTCTTTTGAGCTTCAGTGCCCACTTAAATAAAAGATAACAGCTTGTTCATAGGATTGTGGTGATAATGAAATATAATACATATGAAACTTTTAATATTCTGGCCCTCTGTAATTTATCTAAAATTTAGGCTGTGTATAGTATTTCTTTTGATGTAAATACACATATTCTTCTTAGAGCCCTATGAAATGATGCAAGTGATGATTAAAGCATCTGAAAGAGAAAGGAAGGAGGAATCCTACTATTCAACATTTACCAAAATTTAAAAATTTTCTTCTCCCCCAAACTAGCACAGGGCAGTTTTCACAACTTCTGCCCCAAAATATTAGTTTTTCTTCATTGTTATCCCTCTGTAATGTCCTAATTTAGCTGCCATGTTTCCTGGGCCTGGGAGGATGACAGTTTTAGTATCTGGGATTTGGTAAGAATAAGTTTTCTCAGTTATATTTCTAAAGCATTGTTGCTGAGGCAAATACATATAACAGTAAAAGTGTTGCCATTTTCAGTCTCCTTTTGCCCCCTACCAGATTCTTCTTTAACTTGGATGGAAATAATTTGTTGAAATTTGAGAGTATATTTTCTCTTTTTGTCTTGCATTTTATGACTACTTATGCCTGATATTTCAAATGGACTGTGGGTTTATTGATTTAGTTTGGAATGCTTCAGACTGCAAGTAACAGGAAATTATACTCACCGTGGTTTAAACTAATAGAGATTGTTGTTCTTATAGGCAAAATATCAGGACAAAAGAAACTAGCTACTGCTAAGGGTTTGGTGCTTTATTCCTGGTAGACCTAAAGTCCATGCTTTAGCTAAGTCTTCATTGCACCAAGAGACATTTTCCAAAAACCTAGCTTGGTTATTTATTCTAAATACTGCAGGGGGACAGGATATTGATTATGCCCCAAACAAGCTGTATGCAGTGCAGGCTGTAAAGAGTCGAATCCATTATTTGGCTTATTGTAGGAAGTGAGTCTGAAGCTACCTGTCTCACGGAAGCTCCTCATGAGCAGCGCAGCCTAACATGACCTTCCTGCTAACAGCCATAGCTGACACCAGGGAAATGGCCTGTGAAGCAGAGAGGCTCAATGTGAGATAACATAGGAGCTGAGGTCGGAGTAGCTCACCCCAAATTCCATCCCACTGCTGAAACCTTCTTAACTAGAAGGACAGTGTTCTCATTGCAATCCTATATTTTGTCTATTCTACACCTGATTCGAGAATGCGTTGTCTTCTCCTTCACAAGCCTTGCTTGCATTAGTATCATAGTAACTGCATGATTGCATGTCCTCACACGTAGTTCCCCTTTAGCATGTAGTTCACCTTTATCCCAATTGATTACCAGTACAAATCAGTGGCTTGGACTAACCGGTGCCTTTGCTGGATGAGCAGCATTGGTTGTCCTGGCTCTCTGATTTCTCTGTCTCTTTAGTTTGTGTTTGTTTTTGTTTTTGTTTTTGTTTTTGTTTTTGTTTTCCTTAGCCTTGCACCATATCACCAAGCAGGAGATCAGAACCTACTGCAGAGGTCTCTGATAAAATACATTTACATTTCATTGGCCTGGACTACGTCAAATGGCCATGCTAAGCTTCAGGGAACTTCCATAGAGAGACTAGACATGAGATAAGGAGCCAGTTGTTGTGGTGCATGCCTGTAATTCCAGAATTCTAGGACGCTAAACCAGAAAGATCCAAGTGTGAGTCTAGCCTGAGCAACTTGGTGATTTACTGAGATCCTTTCACAAAATAGAAAAAAAAAAAAAAGGCCCAAGACTATAGCTTAGTGAAATGGGGTGGGGTGGGAGAGAAGGGAGATAGGATGAGATCTCATATTCCTCCACCCCTTAGAGACCAGAAGGATCTTGCCAAATCCTTCCTTATTGAATTTAATTCACTTCTGGAATTTAGAGATTACTCAGTATCTTTGAAAGTAATGGTTTTACAAAAAGGGATGGATGGATGGATGGATGGATAGAAGGAAAGATGGATGGCTTTTTACCTGCCAAGGATACAAAAGGCCATGCATACTACCCATTACAGGAGTGGTTATAAGTCAGAATGCAATGCATAGAATTTTCTGTGCTAAAACCAAGGGGAAAAAATTGATAGAATGAAACACATCTGAATTTTTGTAAATTCTTCCAAATGCTTAGAAAGTTCAAAGCTTCTCCTATGTCCTTCTGTGATAGTTATATTAGCTACAGTGTTAGGGAAACAATTTATGAGGCAATCCAGAGGAACCAGCGACCTGAAATAGATAAATATAAATAGATAAATTATAGTTTGCTGCATCAAAGAGCTTATTTATTTTTAGTCTAAAATGTTAAATTCATAGAATTAATGATTGCTAGAAGAAAGTAATCATAAAACAAAGGCCTGAGTAGCAACATTCATACAAAATCGGCCCCATTGACTTTACTGAGTGATATCCTTGAATCTTGGAATAGTTTCCACACATGTGGGCAGGATCCACTTTGTACACATGTACTTTGTGTTAAGTGACTTCTTCCCACCTTTGTTTTATGTCTTCAGTCCTTTTACTTTGTTTTTTTTCTCAACTATTTCTAATATATACTACAGTATTCTATTTTATTTATCTTTAGATTCTGTCTTAAATCCTTCATAAAAAGCCAGGATATAAACAAACAAGTAGTTGGTGATTATTCATAGCACTCTTTTTCCATGTCTATTTTTGACATTAAAAGATGCAATGAGCTGACTTTTTACATAATTAAGCACATTCAGAAAGTCACAGAATGTGAGACAGAATTGATGTCAAAGGTAATTGAAAGTGTTAAAGATTGCACTTGAACACAGATCCAGGCCTCTTTGAAGAGTGACACGTTATAAGTTCATGGGTGGTTTGTAGAGTGATGCCAAGCTGTGAATTTAGGCACCTCATATGGTGTTCACATTTTTGACTGGAAAATCTGTTGTTTCCACAATTCCTATTCCACTCTCCCCTCAACACTCCCCCTAATATTACTAGGGCATTTAAAACTTATGATTATTATCTCACTGGAATTTTTGCCTTCTGTTAGGTATACAGGAAAATAAGAAATCGTTTCTTCTGGTTAGATTTAGTCTGGACATATAAATGTTTCTCATTGCTTGTTACATTAGAAATGAATCTAGCCAAAGCACTATTTTTAAAAAGATCTATTCTTGAGACCAATTTGTATAAATTCTCAGTTTGCATTGTCAAGTGACTAGTAATGAATACTTAGGAATTGATGCACAACAGAAAAAAATATTACAACACCTTAACTTCTTGCAGATGTCCTAGATAGGAACATACATAGTTCTTTTGTTTCATGTTTAATGATCTTTAGTTTTGGTGGGACTGTCTATAAATAAATCCATCTGGTTTTTGATTTATGACCAGAAAAATTTCAACTAGAGGAGGGAAAAATCTGTCAGTATGAGGAAGAAAATGAGAATTGATAGAAACAGAGTGAAATTCTTGTTTTTGCTTAATGAAACTAAGAAAATGTCATTGAACAGTGAGCACAAAGGAATTTCATCAGGATACCAGAATCCTCTGATTGATAGGAAACTGACTCTAAAACCTGCATTTAAATCTCTCAGTTCTCAAATTAGGCATCATGTTTTGAGTATCACATCCCTATTGGTAAATGAGATTTATTGGTATACTTAGCAATTTTACAAAGCTTTATTGTATATTATCTGAGTATTCTGTTGTGTTCTCCATTTCCTTACTCTATTGAGTACTGTCCCAGAGTGTTAGAGAATGTATACTGATAAGAAAAATTGCTTCCTGACCCCCCTCCAAAATCACAGAATAATATGAATTCTTTTTGTATGAAGCTATAAGCCTTCAAAATACAAACATAAACTCATGATGAAATAATGACTCATGTTAAATGTTTGTCAACATCGCAGAGGAGCAACAGAAAGTTATGTGCCTCCCATTAGATGTTAACAATACCACTTTGTATCAGGGTTCACGAGCTTTACGAGGTGGACTTACAATGGCTACCTGCAGAGTCGGGGTGGAAAAATGCAAAAGGGCCATCTACACACTGGAGAAGTGGAGGATCTGGTCCAAAGTTGAAGGCCGGGAGCTCACTGGAGAGTCTGGTGTGAATCCATATCGGATGCCCAAGAGTTTGAGTTGGAGGGCTTAAGAGTCTGGGCTGAAAGCCTGAAGGAAATGGATATCCAAAGGTGATGGAGCTTCTCCAAAGAAGTGAAAAGGGCAGACTTCTTCTTTCCTATTTTATTACAGGCTACCAGACAATTTGTTGGTGCTACTCACGAGGGTGGGTCTTTCCTCCGCAGTAAGTGAGTCATCCATACACACCCAGAGCTGCATTTCACTAATGCTATTGGCATTTCTTGTTCAAACTGATGCTACAATGAACTATCACATGTATATAAAGTACATTTTTTTGGGAAAAAAAGTCAGGTATACCTACCTGTTCAAGATTCAAAATCTTACTACCAGTGTATGGTAAGTAAAGGAAAAAAAAGAGCAATAAAGAAGGAAAAGGCACCATGGAAATTTAATCAGTAAAATCAAGAATACAAGGTGCGATCAAAATATGCAGTGAATGTTTAAATTTAAAAAAATTATTACAGTGAAAGACACATGGCCATTACTCCTCTCAAAATACTCCCTTGTTTTGAATTTGTCCCATCATTTTGTCACTTTCCAAGGCCGTTCTCTTCGGTATCTTTATGAGGTGTGATCACAATATGGCGAATGGTGCTGAAGAGCACACTGCAGCAGAAAGGCAGGCTTGTAGAGACTCTAAGGCGTGTCCTCATTCACTGGACTTGCCGGGTCTGCTACTATGTGACTTCTTGCTCTTCCCCCAAAATCAAAATGGTCCTGAAAGGTAAATATTTTGAGTCTGTTTAGGACACCAAAGTGGCCATGACGGCACAGCTAAAGCTACTCATGAAAGAGGACTTCCAGAGCTGCTTCAGAAAGGGACAAAAACGATGGGATGAGTGTACTCACAGTGAAGGAGTGTTCTGAGGTTGATTCGTGGCAAGGCATCTCTCACTGTGGTTTTTTAAAGTTAAACAAATGCTATACTTTTCAATCACCTGGTGAACTCTGCAGGATAATCTGGTGTCTTCACAAATGAATTGCAACTGGAAAAATGCAGGAAACCTATAGAGGAAGAGACAATAAGTATCACACAAAGCAATGAACTTAATTGTTTGGAATTTAATTTGAAGCAGCCAACTGTTTTATTTTTTTAAGTGAATAAATTAGGGATACCTGAATGTTGGTGGTTGATTATTTAATACTATTATCATTTTTATGCATAGTGATAGTACTGAGATTGTATTTTTAAGAATCTTTACCCTTTTAGAAATGTATGAAAACCTATGAATGAAACAAGAAGAAGTGTGGAATTTGTTTCAGAGTAATTTTGCCACAGGAAGATAATGTTTAAAAGAAAGAAGTTTGAGCATGACTTGATAATTATTGCAAGTCAGTAGTAAATTTTGGTGATGAGGGTTCATTGTACGGTTTTCCTACGTTTATGTTTTAACCTTTCCAAAAATCAAAACAACCAAGCAAATTTAACTATCCCCACAACATAAATGCACACAAAAACAGAAAGCCTTTGTAAGAACTTGGAATTGCTCTGACAATTTCAAGCCTCAACATGAGAGGCTCTTTCCTTAAGCTTTTCTTGATCTCTTCATACTAGATTATTTTGCCTTCCTTTATAATCACATAGTACTCTGTGCTTACTCCTCTGATTTCTGACATTATTGTAATTCCTTAATATTACAATAATATTTTGAGTCAATGTAATAATATTTTGAGTCTTTTCTTTCCCATATTTCTTCTTATCCTTTGGCCTTATCTCATTCAGCCAGCTAAGCATTTTTTTGTTCACTGCTCTCAAAAAAGGGGTGACAGAGGAGACATACAGAGACCAAAAAAGGAATTGGTTCTTGATCTCTGTGCCTAAACCTGGACATCCTGAAAGTAGAAAGAACCCATGGAGACATGATTGATTTGATACATCGCACCAGGAGTCAGAAAAGAGCTAATTTGTAGACAGGATTCTCTGGTCTGGGGTACACAAAGATAGATGGAGTCTAGATGGGGACTGGAGCAGGAGAGTAGATGCAGGTTTATACAGACCCAGATTCCAGAAACCTTGGCCCACACTTCGCCATCTTCTAGTGAGTGCTGCTTGCACCAGTCCTAGGGAGCTAAATGGGAGCCATGTGTGCATCCACAGATGGTCCAGTCCATATCTTGGTATGATGCAGTATGGTCCAGTCCACATCTTAGCTGTCCTTCTCATTAGTGCTGGGCTCTTACTGTGAGGGAGGGAATATAACCTGGTGGAAAGCAGAGATAAGTAGGATCTAGAATGGTTGGAGATGTCTGAGCTCTGAACAAACAGAAAATCAAGAAATGTGAAACAAGTGCTAGAGTATCACTATTGTCAGTACGGTAAGTTCCCCACTTAACAACAAGCCCTAGGTAAAAGATGTACCTTGTTCATTCCATTTTTTCTTTCAAGTCTGCAAACATTCTTTTAGCCTTTTTTTTGTTGTTGTTGTTGTAACAGGGATCAAATAAACTTAGGACCTTGTGCTTGCGAGGCAGGCAGTGGAACCACTGAGCTAAATCCCAGGCCCTAGCTTTTTCTTAAGATTTAAACTGAGTGAGACTCAATGCTGAGGCTGATGCTACATCCACACACTGAGAAGTTTCTCTGTCTCTTGTATCACTTTACCTTGGTTTTTGGGTAGCATTGTTCCCTTCATTGGCACAGCAGACTTCACATGTTGCATGATCTTGTCTTTGTTCTTTAGAATTGTGCCAGTGGTTGGATGATTCATGTTATAAGAATAAGCAATGTCTGCCATCTTTTTACTTCAGCCCAAACTCTCAATTATTTTCACTTGATCTCTGTGCCTCCGTAGTTATTGCTTTGCATTTTGCAGCAGTCCCCTCCACATCACCACTGTTTTTCCTCTTGTTTCCAGATATTCTGAGCTCTGACTGAGCACTGTGCTACTGTAAGCTATCACACTGTACAGTAAGCACACAGCAGCACAACTGTGACAATGTCTGGCAGACACAAGCTACTTCCTAGATTTGTTTGCATCTACAGATGTTCATAATTTAGAGTCTATGAATGCTCATCTCCAATATTCATAAGTCAAGGACCTACTGTAATCAACATCAAGGCTGTAAAGTATAAAAGCGCTTCATTCTTAGGAATTAGGTATGGGAGACATAGATTTGGATATAGCCAAAAATGTGTTTTTTGAGAAGATAGAACAAAGACCTTGAATTTAACAAGAAAAAAACCTACAATGGTTGGTACAAGCAGATGTCAAAGCCCATGAGTCTGTGGCTTTTTGACTTCCTACAGCTGCTGGGAGCTTCTAGTAAGTATAAGTGTAGTCTGTCAAGTGATCTCTAGGCTCTACTTTAGAATGCTTTTGTGACCAAAGTGATTTTATCTTGTGTGAAAATTTCCCTGATTTCACAGTTTTCCTACTGATAAATCCTAGGAGATGTAGAATAATGGATTTCTAGAGCCCCAAATAGGATAGATGCACTTCCTCTCTCCACAAGCAATGCTAGATGAAGGGCAGGCTCTTCCTCCTATGGTGCTGGGTACCCCAGAAGGTATTGATAGCTCCTACTACTCAAACATAGTAGGTTTGATCCCAAGAGGGAAAAGACAGAAGATGGCATGAGCAGGGAAGTAACATTTTGCTAATATTACCGTAACCAAATAGATAATCTTATTTTCAGCGTCAGTCCAATTTGTTCTATGGATTAAGCTCCTAGACAATCATAAGCCTACATATCTTCACTTCCCAACTGCTATCTACTACTTCATTTTGTCAGTTAATCTTCGAAAATAGTTACTGACTTTAATGTTAAGAATGATCTCATTCCCTTAAGTAGTTGAAATAGTTAATGGAAGCTATAAATATATCAGTAGTTTTTCACTTTCATGCCACGGAGTTATGGAAATGAAATGATTTATATGTTCTGCCATATTACTAATTCAATGCATTATCAGCCAGTAACTATTCATGTCACTTTTACAATAGATGCACAACTTATCAATGTAATATAAAAATACTGTGCCTACTAAATGTTATAGGAAGGTTGTAATTTCTGAAATTTAGTTTCCTTTTTTTCTTCAAATTGTGCACATATGTATTTCATTTTTCAGTAAACATCTCTCAGTTTTTGACCATTCAGACCTGGATACATTTAAGAAAATTACTCCCTATCCCCCATTGTGTGCAGTCTCAGCAGGATGGAAAATCCAAGTATTTGCTTTTCCATTCCATACTATAAAGTGGAGGCTTATTCCATTAGATCCTTTTTCATATCACTGAAGAACAGCCAAGAGGCCTATGGTATTATCAGTCTCAGGCAACTTTTAAGTCTTGAATAGATTATAAAGTGTTGGGGGAAACAATTGGAACCTCTATAGGCCAATGGCAACATTTGGGCAAGTTGGGCAGCAGTTCCTGCTAGAAAGACTTTCTGGAGTTCTAAGACTCCTTCTTAAGTTGAGGACTGACTGTACTGATTGAAAATAGAGATACTGTAGCCCTGTTTTAAGACTCTTCCCAATTTGTGGCTCTCCGACCTTTCCATGAGTTTGTCCATTTGTACTTCCATTTGTTCAGACAGTTGCTACTGTAGAACTTAAATTGATCCACAGAGCTTGGGAAGAAGTCTTGTGAAATGAAAGAAATTTAGGATGCAAATCTTGGGACAAGAATATTACACTTATGGCTTTGTAATTAACTTGCTCTGAGAGCTAGTAGAAGTCTCCTCGCCTCTCTTCTGTAAAATAATAAGGGCAGAAAAACTTGAAGCCTAAGTTTCTAAAACTATAATTCCATGACTTGTATTGTTATTGGTTATGAACCATTATCAGAAAATAGGGACTAAATTTTAGTGGTTACATTAAAAGCACTCTTACTAAGAACGTTTTATAGAAGTTTCACTTGTTGATATTTCAACACACAAAGTGTTGTGTTATGGACCTGTTAGTTCTCCACTGAGCATTTACTCAATAAGAACCTCTTGGGTGGGGTGACCAAATATTCAAATATTCCTGTGATGAAGAAAGGGAGCATGTAACTGCTCGTTCTTGGAAAATATTACTTCAGCTTATTTGGCGTGTTTACGACAAAGCTAGCCTCAAAGATGACTGATGGAATTGGCTCTGGACCCAGATAATAAGAAATGCTGATATGTTACATTAAAGTTAAAATAAAACCCAGTCAGCAGATATTCCCTGTGAGCTAGGTACCCTGGCTTAGAGGCAGCTTGTCACTGTTGTAAATTTAAGGAACATAAATTCAATCTCTGATTTGGGAGTAGTTGTCACGAAACATTCCTAGTATTTCTAGGTTATTCCTTGATTTTGGTTTCATCGAATTCATGCTGTTCCAATGCGGACTGACATGTTCAGCGACCTATGGATGGTACAAACATCAAGTGCCAAATGCTTTGATCTGAAGTAGATTTTGTGATTATTATACTCGACCTGTATTCCATACCTCGATAATTCTGTCAATGACACCATATCAACACAGCAGCTAAAAGAATCTGGACAATTATTCAGATTTCTATAGTTTGTTTAGGTAGTATAAAACACTCACAAAAATCTATGCTGAGATCACAATAAATGACTTCTGAATGGTTTGCTTAGCTACTGAGATCAAATCATATCCACTTTATTTGGCTTTACCAGGGCCTTAGTCTCATAGGACAGATGGGCCACTTGGCTTAGCCTTCTGTGAGGCATTTATGTCAATGAAGATGATGATTTTTCACTTTATAGATTCTTGAAGTGGCTTTCAAGATCATTATGAATAAAAGTCAAAGTTGTTGAACAGCCCGCAGGGATATTCATTTCACTACCTGGTCTTCCCTTGTTCACTCCTTTCTATGCACACTGACGATGTTGCTGTTCTTGGAGCATGCCACACTCTTAACTTTCTCAGGGACCTTTCCTTATTTGAGTACAGACCTCTCTGGCATCCTAAAAGTTGTGTGGAGAAGCTCATCACCACTCCTGGAGCCCACCATTAAGCCACTAGTCCTGCATTCTGCTGCTGAGAGAATCAGAGGGTCTAATGGTGGGTAGTAGGCCTGATTGGTGCCAGAGTTTTGGTTTTGAGAGTTTTTATTTTATAAATGATTTAAATCTAAAACTTTTAAATTGACACATAGAAGTTGTACATATTTATGATAATGCTTAATGGTCAAATCAGGGTAAATGATACATTCATCACCTCAAATATCTATCATTTTTGTATTGGAAACATTCAAATCTTCTCCACTGGTGTGTGTGGGGTGATTGAACTCAGGATCTCATGGCTGTTCTACACCATTGAGCTACATCCCCATTCTCACTGTTTTGTAATATACAATTAATTGTTGTCAATCAGTTATCTTACTGGGCTATAGAACACTAATTCATTCCTTCTCTCCCACTGCACCCCAATACCCAGTAACCATTCCCTCCATTCTACCTTGACCACAACACAACAGCCTCTGATGATTATTTTAGTGTTACTTCTTCGAGACCAGTGTCTTTAGATTCTACATATGAGTGACATGCATGATACTATACTTGTCTTTCTGTGACTGGCTTGTTTCACTTAATATCATCATGTCTAGTTTTACCCATGTGGTTATGAATGGTAGCATTTCTTTTTCTTTAGTAGACTACTTTTCCATTTTTTACATGTACCAAGTTTTCTTTATCCATTTTGCGGTTGATGCATATGTATGTTGTTTCCCTTTCTTCACTGTTGTGAATCATCAGCAACAAACATAAGAGTATAGATATCACTTAGACACACTGACCGCCTTTCCTTTGGATGTGTACCCAGCAGTGAAGGTGCTGGATCACGTGGTAGTTCTAGTTCTAGTTTTGTGAGGAACCTCTGTACTGTTTCCTACGATGGCTGTACCACTTCACATTTCCACCCACAATGTAAGAGATCCCCCTTCTCTACATCCTTGCTGGCATTTATCTTTTTTGTCTTTGATAATTAGCCATTCTAACTGGGCGGAGATGGCATCTTGTCATGGTTTGATCTGCCACTGCACATTCATCAAAGCCAACTCTGTGCCAGTTTGCTGTGCTGAAGATGAGACACCATTCCTGCTGTTGTCATCCCCAGGGCTGAGTGCAGCATCACAGCCTGTTAATAATAATAACTAACATGTTTTTCACTGAATGCTCATAACAACTCCATGAGATGGTCACTATTATTACCCACATTTTATAGAAGGCCCAAACAGAGTCTTGGAAAGAATTGAGAGTCTTGTCCAAAGTCACAGGTAACATGCACAGTGGCTGCATTGTAACCAAAATGTTATGATTCCAGAAGCCATGAACATAACAACTCCAGAATTAATGTATCTAATGTGATCACTCTGTTAGGCTAAGGTTGGAATGGCCCATTTTCCCACCTATTTATCACTGTAAGTTCCCTGTGTTTTTATAGTTTTCATTAAGTAATTTTGTTCCGTTTTTGCTCACTGAACTAGGGGACAAATCTGGGAAACAGAAATAACTTCATCCCACCTGGACATTATGATTACAACTGACATCATCTGCACAACATTCAATAAAATGTGGGGAAGCCTGTCTGTGCAGTCTAAGTTAAAACTATGGGGGTGATGATTCTTTATGAGATGACTCAGTTTTAGGGTGGAAAAACATATGAAATCAGCAACCCAGGCCCTTGCTCTCGTTGCTCCCATTTGTAGTAGAAAACATGCCTATTTCGTTCAGCATTGCATTTGTTCTATGCTTCGGATTTCTTGGTGTGATTTCTTTTGAAGAGTTTTGTTGCCTAAATAAAAGATGGAGGAGAAGAAAAGGAAGAGGAGGAGGATAAGGGAGAAGGAGGCAGAAAAGTTGGAGTGCTGAGGAGAAGAGGGGAAGGGAAGAGAAAAGATGGGAAGGAGATGAGGAAGAGAAGGAGGAGAAGGAGAAGGAGAAGGTGAGGAAAATCCCAAAGCCAGAAAGTTGGTCTGGTCTGGTCTGGTCTGGTCTCATCTTCCCTCTTTTCATTTTTCGTTGAATTCAGGTATTGTTCTCAGGAAGATTTTGTCAAAAAATATAGTGTATTTTGACAAAAATCAACACACAGGTCTATTCCTCAGTTTTCTGGACAGGGGTTGATTTTCTGTCAAAGATGCCTTTGAAATATTTTTTTCAGGCTTTTTTTAAAGTACAGAGACAAACCTTCTTTTAAATCATTTCTGTCATTTTTTTATTGTTCCTCCTTCCTTTGTGGGTAAAAACACAAACTTTTAAAAATGCAGCTATTTCTGATATTGGTTAACAAGCTCAAATTTTTCCACAGAGATAGACTTTGTGGTTATTGGGGTCATGTGAAATTCTGATTTGCCAAAGGGATTGTGGCTCGGTCTGAAGCCCTGCCAGGACATGTAGATTTGGGGTGGCTGAAAGGGTGAGGAATTCTGCTACAACAGCTGCTATCTTTTAAAAACTGTGAGAGCAACATCACCTTGTGATTCCCAAAACTTTTTTTTTCATTCCCATTTTTGCTATAGAAACTGTATCTAAAGGGGAAAAATATGTAAAGATATACAGTTGAAATTATTTTTAACACTTGGTTAGGTACTTTTCAAATTGAACATTTTATGAATCCAAGATGAAATGTAAAAGGGTAAATATCTACGTGCATTTTAAAATAAGCAAATCAAAAGGTATCATATGAATGTGGCATAAAATGTAACATTAGAAGATAGAAATCTCGGCATATTTAAGGACCTAAAAATATCAGGAACATTTTCTTACTTTTCGTTTATTAAAGTTTTAACAGAAAAAAATATTTCAGAAAACTGAATTCTGTTTCCATAGTTGGATAATCTTGCACAGGATGTAGTCACTGAAATGATCTTTGTATGGTTCTGAGTTGATATCCCAGTAATAATTGGCACACTGTTTTCTTCATTTATTTTTTTACATTTTCATTCTATTTTGCAGCCTGTTTTTTCCTTCAAAGAGGTGGAAAATGAATTTCACAATGCCTGGCCCTGTAATGACCCATGATAACTCCTGAAATGTTTGTTGAATACATAAATGAATGTAGGCAATCACAGTCTACTGAAAATAAGTAGGTTGGAGCATTTATTTGAAGTCCATTGTTACAGTACTTTTAAAAAGGAATTCTATTTTGTGAGTTTGGCAACCTTTTAAAACTGAGTAAATACACAAATTCTCATACTTTATACACCTTGATTCTATTAAATTTATGGAGAAACCCAGCAGGTTATTTTGGCATGAACCTCTTGAAATTCAAACTTAGATTTCTTTTTTTTTTTTTTTTTTTTTTTTTTTGGTGCCAGGGGTCAGACTTGGGACCTTGCACTTGCGAGGGAGGCAGCAGAACCACTGAGCTAAATTTCTGGTGATTCAAACTTAGAGATAAAGCTCAAATAAGCTCAATGTAAATGAGCAACACTTAATTTACTATAACAAGTTTGTCCGTTTTGAAGTGTAGTAACATTAACTTTTGATTAAGGATAGCCCTTTAGAGACCTCAGCTCTAAAGGAAGTGAACTTATTTGGCCACTTTCAGAAGGATGACTACTTTGAAGTGGGAGCCAGTGAAGAGGATCTGTTTTCCTCTCTAGATATCCACTGTTGAGTTGTAGTTCTTAAAGATATTTCATCTCTGGAGACCAGAGAGCTGATATTCTGGCTTCAAAATACGTCAGTGATAAAATAGGACTCAACATATAGAATTGAACTTTGTAGACTATGCACACAATACTTTTCTAGAGAGTGAGCCACTCTCCCCTAAACTAATATTAAATGTAGGTTATGATGTATTACTCAACATATTGTAAACAAATCTTTTCCTTCACCAGAGTTAAAATATTAACATAAAAAGGGACTTTATAAGTCTAGCTTGTATAAGTATCCGCAAACTATATTGTTCTTAGTGACTTTATTTCCTTGTGACATGCCCTGTTTAACTGAGCATAACTCGAATGGTTGAGTAAATTTAACAAGAAATTGAAATTTCTGTATTTTCCTTTCTGTATTTTTGGATAATACTGATTTGCAAAGATGAAGCTGGGACTGGTAGGTGGAATTTGTAGGAAAATTGATACTGATTATCATCAAGTTGAATTTTATACTGGCCGAAGTTGTTTTGGCATAGAGGACACTGTTTTTGAGTTGTTGGTAGCAATGAAATATTCATTACTACATGGGTTTAAGTTTGGTTGAAATGTTGATGGCACACGGGAATATTATGAAGGAGATTTGAATACCTGGATGGTGTTTACAGTAGATAATTAAAGGACTGATCTAACCCTGAGATGCTATGACTCATTTCACGGTACACTGCTTTAGATTTATCTTCTGGACTTCATATGTGTACATCAAATTGCACACTTGTCATCTCCATGGAGTCTAAACGTCATTTTAAACTCAACATAGCTAATGCAAGAGTCTTCATTTCTTAACTTATTCTTTTAATCCTGCTCACCCTCAAATCTTCAGTCTTTTCCATATTATAAATGGCTCGCCTATGTAGCAGTTCAAATAATTTTTAAAAATTTTCTATGGCTTCTCATGTTACCTTTGGTTCACTTTGCCTAGAACTGTACTTTCTTCCTTTAAATGTTGCATGACCAACTTCCATAGTTTCTGCTCAGCTATCACCTCCCAAAAGATTCTCCCCTAGGAAGTGATTCCTGGTGTAGCACTCCCTAGTACCTTCATTATTCTTTTTCCTTTACCTATTCTGTTTTTCCTTGGTAAACTGAGATCACCATGGAATGTTTACATGTTTATTTTCTATCTCCTTAACTAGAATTTAAGCTTCTTTGGCAAAGAGAATTTGTTATATTCACTGCTATATCCTTGGTGCTAAGAATGATTTCCAGTTGATAATAGGTATTCAATGAAAATGTATTGAAATTGTATAAATAAATAACAATATATAATTTACAGAGCAAAATAAAGAGTAAAGGTATTGCATACATTGTGTATATACAAGTCAAAATAAGGAGGTGGGTGCCTGTAAATTATTCATGCTAATGGAAAACAAATTAAGTGCTTTCAGGCTGATTTGCAGAAGTACCTTCCCGAGGCAGCCACCTTCCTATGAACGTCACTTAGTCCTTACTGCACCTGTTCATTCTGGGCTTTCAGAAGAAACGTATGTTGCAAACCTCACCAGCATTCACTGTCATCAGTTTCCCTGGAGGATGTGGATCTCCACAAATACCAGATAGCAGAACTGGTTGGCACTGGTAGTTGCCAGCATTGAGGAGTAATCATTGGTTTTACTCCTAAGTCAGTACTGTGAGTGGAAAACGGGTACTTCTTTCATATCTACAGGGAAATCCTTAATTTCCCCTTTCACAGATACGATCTTCCCCATGCCAAACTCTCTGGACTGTACTTTCTATCCTGCATAAATATCAAATTTCAGGGTCTGTTTAAAGGCAGAAAACCTCCTAACTCCATTAAACTTAGATGGGATGACAGTCATTTTCAATATTGTTACAAAAATAATTCTTTTTAATTCTTTAATGAAATACTTTTTGTCCTGAACAATTTAGAACCAGTGATTTGCTTTTCCTAAAATTAATATTACTATATATTTTGTGTCCATTTTCAGTTTCTATTACTGACAAGAAAATGGATATTCCCAGAATGAATACATTTAAGTTTTTTCCTTTGTAAATGCTGGTGAGGAAGGTAATCAATTTTTATTTTTCTTTGAGCCTGAATATAGCATCTCTTGACTACTGCAGAATGTAAAACTTGTTGAGCATAAATTTTGGTGAGTATTATTTATTTCAGTTCTCAGAGACTTGTATATAAATGAGAACTGTGACAGAGAAAATAAAAATGTCTCTAGGGTTCTCAATAGACATTTTTTTGGTCACATTTAGGGTTATGCATTAAATAGGGAGGTGGATGGTGTACATTAACAGTTTAGCAACTTGTTAAATATCAGACTTTTACACCCAATACTTCCCCTTTTAGGCATTTCCCCTGTCAAGAGACAAGAGTAAAAAGACTTAAGCGTATGAATATTTTTATGACTATTTTTAATGTAGAAAAATTGGAAGTGTCCAAAACATCCATCAATAGGGGATTAAGTAAGTAACATTGTACATACAAACAAAATAATTTTTGTTATTTAACTTAATGTAGCTCAATATTTATTGGCATGGAAATATATCTGTGATACATAGTTGAGTGAAAAAAAACAAATGAAAAATGACTAAGTATACCATTTATTTAAAATTATATCCTATTTAGAAAGACATTCAATGAAGCCGGGCATGGTGGCTCACACCTGTAATCCCAGCACATGGGAGGCTGAGGCAGGAGGATCACTGTGAGTTTGAGACTAGCCTGGGCTACATAGTGAGTTCTGGGTCAATCTCAACTACATAGTGAGATCCTGTCTCAAAAAACCAAAATAAATAAATAAATAAATAAATAAATAAAATCAAGTCATTCAATGAAATGTTATTTATGTTTATTTATGGGAATTTTTTTCTTAGACCTTTTTGGTTTTTATGTTTCTAGTCTGTTTATATATCATTTTAATAAAATAATCCAAATTTATAGGCAAAAATTTGAAATGAAGTGAAATCTAATTGAAAACAATACTTCTTATACATATTTATAGCAGTAAACCTCACTGTAATCATTTTGGGACATACTTGTTTACTGTAAGAAGAGAATTGAAAATAATATTGTGTGAACAATTATTTCACAAAAATGAGAAATAATTTTAAAAGATAAATAACCGGATATAGAATGCCATTTTCTAGCTTTATTGAGGTATGATTTACAGATAATTGTATATATTAAAATTATAGTGTAATGTTTTAATATATGTGTGTATTGTGAAATGTCTACCACAATAACATATTTATCACCTAACCTAGTTACTTTTTTTTTTTTTTTTTGGTACCGGGGATTGAAATCTGGTCCTTGAGCTTGTGAGGCATGTAGTAGAACCACTGAGCTAAATCCCCAGCCCACCTAATTACTTTTTATGGGTATGTATTAAGAATGCTTGAGATCTACTATCTTAGAAAATTTCAAGTATACACTATTTTATCATTAACTGTAGTCCGCATTCTGTACATTGGGTCTCTAGGACTTATTTATTCATTCTATAACTGAAAACTTGTACACTTTCAATACGTCCTCCCTAACCTTCCCTGGTAACCATTCTACTGTCACTATGAGATTGGCTTAATTTTTTAAAAATGACTTTGCAGATGAATGAGATCATGCAGTATTTATCTTAATGTGGTTTTTGTATCTCTCTTGTTTCAGCTAGCATAATAGTCTTCAGGTATCTCCATATCATTGCAAAGAACAGGATTTTCTTTCTTTTTTTGAAGGCTGAATAATTTTTCTATTAGATCACTTTTTCTTTGCCATTTATCTATCAACAGATGAGCTGTTTCTGTTTCTTTTCTGCTGTTAATAATGCTAAAGTGATTATGAAAGTGCAGAGATCACTTTGGGACTATTTTCTGTGAGTACATACTCAGAAGTAGAGTTGCTAGATTATATTATATTTTTAATCATTTGAGAAATTTCATACTGTTTCCCATAATGGCTGCACCAATATACTTTTCCACTAACATTGCACGGGGGTTCCCTTTTCTCCACATCATCATTTGTTATTGTTTGATTTTTGGTAATAGCCATCCTAACAAGTGTGAGATGATATTTATTTGAATTTTCCTGGATAATTAATTAGTGATGTTAAACATCTTTTCATATATCTCTTTGCCTTTTTATGTCTTCTTTGGAAAATTTTTTGTTAAGGTTCTTTGCCCATTTTTAAGCAAGTTTGTGGATTTTTTTGTATTTTTTTCCTATTGAGATGTATGAGTTCCTTGTATATTTTCAAATATATAAGGATATTATATTTCATATAAATTCCTTATGTATTTTGGATCTTAGCACCTGTATAGTGGTTAGGGTGGAGTTTCAGTGTGGCTTGCTTTGTGATACATCCCAGGGACTGGAGGAGCACAGTGTAGGTATATCTGGGTAGGTCATGGATGTATGGCCTTGGGGTCTACGTCTGGTCCTTGTGCCCCTCTTCTCTGGGTCTTCTTCTTAGTCCCTATGAACTAAGCACCTTTGCTCTACTATCCCCTTTCTCCATGATGTCTCTGCCTAGGAGCCAGCTGATCATTGACTTTAAGTGAACAAATAAAATATTCCTCTTTGAGGTTATGTGTCAGATATTTTGTCCAAATTACAGGAAATTTGACTAATACAGTGCCTATTGATATATAGTTTATAAATATTTCTGTAGGCTGCCTTTTTATTTGTTTTCTTTGCTGTGCAGAAATTTTTTAGCTTGAAGTAACCACACATTTTTATTTTGTTTTGTTGCCTGTGATTTTGGTGTCAAATCCCATGGATTCATTACCATGACCAATGTCACGAAGCTTTCCTTTCATAGTTTCTTCTATGAGTACTCTATTATAGCTTCAGAGTTTATATTTAAGTATTTCATATTTGAATAGGTTTTTGTCCTTGGCATAAGGATACAATTTAATTCTTTTCCACTTTTCCCAACACCAGTTGCTGAAGGAGCTACCTTTCATTAGTCATACATTATTGGAACTTACGGGTTTCTGAGGTATCCATTTTGTTTCATTGGTTTATATGCTGTTTTTGTACCAGTACCATACTATTTTGATAAGACCCTGCTTTTTTCTTCTTTTTCAAGATTGCTTTAGCTATATGGAATATTTTCTAGTTCCATACAAATTTTAGATATTTTTTTGTTTCTGAGAAAAATGCCACTAGGACTTAGATAGGAACTGCATTGAATAGGCAGATCATTTTAGGACATTTCAATAACATTATGTAAATAATTTAATATTAATTCCTCTAATCCATGAACATGGTATACTATTTCATTGATTTATGCCATCATCATTTTATAGTTTTCAACATAGACTCTTTTACCTCCTTGTTTAAATGTTTTCCTAAGTATTTTTGATACTATTTTAAATACTATAGGCTTATTTTCTCGTGTTATTTTTTCACATAGTTCATTGGTATTCTGTATAAACATGATTAATTTTTATGTCAATTTTTGTATCCTGTAATGTTACAGAATTTATTTGTTCTAACAGATTTTAGTAGTACATTTAGTTTTCTCTATACAAGACCATGTCATGGGCAAGCAGACAATTTTATTTTTCCTCTCCAATTTAGATTCCATTTTTTTCTTTTTCTTTTCTTTTTTAAAACTTTTATTAATTTTATTAGTGCATTTAATGTATACAATATAATGGCATTCATTGTTGGAAATTTGTACCTTTACATAATAAATCTTGGTTCTTATTTTTTTCCCATTCCCCTGCTCTCCCTTCAAACCATCCCTCCTTCCCTATCTACAAAGACTTTGTTTCCATTATTTTTCATTTTCTCATAGTGATTCCATTCCCTTCTTTCCTTTCCAGTACCCCTCCCATTTCCCCTTCCTCTTTGTCTATTATCTTCCTATTTCATTTTATTTATTATACCTTTTAGTCCTTATTTACACTTTCAGTTTCTCACACTAGAGAAACTGTTTGGTATTTACACCTGTATGTCCTGTTGATATCACTTAAGAGTATCTCCTCAATATGCATCCATTTAGCTGTAAATGTCCCTAATTTATTATTTTTATGGCTGAGTAGTATTCCATTTTATTAAAACACACACACATTTTCTTTATCCAGTCTCCAGTTGATGGGTAATTGAGCTGCTTCCAATTTTTAGCTATTATGAATTGTGTTGTTATGGACATGGATGAGCATATATCACTATGGTATGATTCTTTTAATTCTTTAGGGAAGATACCCCGCAGGACAATAGCTGGATCAAATGGGACTTTCAATCCTAGTTCTTTGAGGTCTCTCCATACTGCTTTCCACAGTGGTTGCCCCAGTCTACGCTCACCAGCAGTAGAGCAGTGTTCCTCTTTCTCCACAGCCCCACCAGCATTTGTTATTGACTGATTTCATGATAGCAGCCATTCTCTCTGGGGATATCAGAAAATGAAAAGACATCCCTTGTTCCTGGGTAGGAAGAATAAACATAGTGAAAATGTCCATGCTTCCAAAACTGCTATATAGATTCAATGCAATCCCAATTGAAATCCCAGCAGCATACTTCACAGACCTTGAGTAAACAATCCAAAAATTCATTTAGAACAAGAAGAGACCTTGCCAGGGATTTAGCTCAGTGGTTCTGGTGCCTGCCTCCCAAGTACAAGGACCTGAGTTCAATCCCCGATACCAAAAAAAAAAGCTAGGTTTGGTGGCGCACGCCTGTAATCCCAGCACTCGGGAGGCTGAGGCAGGAGGATTACTGTGAGTTCAAGACCAGCCTGGGCTACATAGTGAATTCCAGCTCAGTCTCAACTACACAGTGAGACCCTGTCTCAAAAAACCAAACAAGAAAAAAA
>NW_022900927.1:40677432-40722264 GCF_012274545.1 Fukomys damarensis
CAGTGAGAGTCACAAGATAGAATTTGTGTTAGATTTTGGAGTGACCGAGAGCCAGAGGTCAGCATTTCCGCGTGTCTCCTGCTGCCAGCGCCTCATGCGGTCAATCCTGAGTGCGCATGCACAAGTCAAACTGTGCCGAGGATAAAGTTAAATAAATAAAATAAATAATAATAAATTTTCAGTAAGTCACAAGATAGAATTTGTGTTAGATTTTGGAGTGACCGAGAGCCAGAGGTCAGCATTTCCGCGTGTCTCCTGCTGCCAGCGCCTCATGCGGTCAATCCTGAGTGCGCATGCACAAGTCAAACTGTGCCCTGAGGATAAAGCAAGTGGTGAAAGAATTAAATATTTCTGTTTTCCAAAAAGTTATCTTGTATTTTGTTTTACCCTAAAATGTAGTTTCAAAACAAACAAAACAAAACAAAAAATATCCCCTAAAGGGCTGTTATTCAGGTGTGGAGCTTTGGGAATACGATTCACTTATTGTGCTGAATGTGTTGTGAGGAGGTGGGGCCTGGCTGGAGGAAGCAGATCCCCGGGAGGGGTGTTTGAAGAGTGTATAGCATCCCTTCTTCTAACTCTGGCTCTTCCCTTCCCTGTCTGCTTCCTGGATGCCATGATGCCAGCAGTTTTCTTCTACCACGCCCTTCTGCCATGACGTTTATGCTTTGGATCAGCTGACTATGGACTGAAACCTCTGGAACCATGGGAAATACTAAATCTTTTTCTCCTTTAGTTGTACGTGCTAGTCATTTTGTCTCAGTAATGGAAAGCTGACTAATTCAGGGCCAAATGCTGACTTGCCCAATTCTTGCACCTTGATGATGTCACCTCCAAAACTCCTTAAATAGTGGACACTGGCATTGTTCACTTACATTCCTTAGACCACTTTTAATTCTGTTCTGCCTCGCCCAGCTTTTATGTATTTTTTATTTAAGGGCACCTTTCTTCAAAAGACTTTCCTCAGGCAATTTACTGGAGCAGTTTCACCCACAGAAGTCTAGACGAGTTTGGAAGTTTATGGTCCCTTACCGTCATGTTTAACTAGTGAATGATCACTATGAGAGATGAAAGTTTAGCTTCTTTGGTTTAGGACAGAGCTTTGAGGCTACAGCGTGCACCCCAAAGATCTCTTGTGGAATCAGACTGAAGTTGTTGTCCCAAGAATTTGTAAAATTCCCAGCCTTCTTGGATTCATTTTCTCCTTTGTTATGCTTTTCTTGCTTCCTTACCAGTTGTCACAGAAACACTTCTCTGCACACAAATCTCAATCTCAGCGTCTGCTCCAGGGGAAGCTCACTGAGACAATAGTTCAAACATTGCTTTCCAACTACTATGATTTGCCAAAATTGAATCAAATAATAAAATATCCATATCTTCCACATTACACTACAAGCCCTTTACTCTTTGAAGGCAGGTAGGAGTCATAGTTTATTGTGATACTTTCTTGTATTCAGTAAAAACTTTGGAAATAAGGGTTTATACTGAGTGAGCTAAATTAATAACTAGAAGGCATAAGGTCAGGAGTTAGTATTGTTTGGGATTACAGCTAGATGTTTTATGTGAGAAACCTTTTCACTCATCATAGTTCTTGTGGATAAATTAGCCTGAGTTCCCTAGACAAAATATGCTTTATTTCTGTAAAGCACTGTTAAGGATTATATGGTAAAGATGCATTTCACCTTTAACTTGTCTTATTTCTATAGAATTAGATGAATAAGCATAGTACGGCCCCTTTCCTCAATTATGATAAATTGCCTTGTGTTTTATATTGTGTTAGAGAGCAGGAAGAGTGGTCTTTTTGTTGCTTTTTAATTTGTCTTTGCTTACATAGCTCTTCAAATTAGGGAACAAGTATGATTTATAGATGCCACGCTTGTAAGCTTATAATCAGTGCAATATGTCAATTAATTGAGGCCTTTTTAGCCTTCCTTTTCTACATAATGGAGCTTAGTCAGTAGTATGGGATTTTTAACTGGTGATAGTTTACTCTTCAAGATAGCATGAAAATCAGTTTCCCCTTGATTTAATTTAGATCTATACATCAAGAAATGGATAACTAAAGAAAAGGATTAAAGTGTTAAGCAAATATCATTAGTGATTCATCCTTAGAATCTAATAAATATTTAGCATTGTCCTGAAAAATAAAATCCTCTCATCAGATAAAGTTTTATTTTGCATAAATAATTTTCATAGCACAGTACTATATTTGTTGTTCAAGAAATAACTGGTCAGAACTGTAGAGTAAAATTTGTGTTGTGATTCACTATAAATAGAAATGTAATCTAAATTTTCATTCTTTTCCTTCATCTTTTTCCCTTTTATAACTTGGTAGTTTTGAGAAAAATACGATCTAGCATAAGGAGATGCTTTCTGCTCTGTACATCAGTCAATAAATATGTGTGAGCACAACACTTTCATGAAGATTAAAGATTTAGAAATTTATCTCCGAGTGCAACAGACCCACCCAAAGCATATCTGTTTTGAAGTGGGATTCCCTGAGATCTGAGGTCTGCCAGGGAGAGAAATCAAAGGTTTTTTTTAATGGCCTGCAGTACACTAAATATCTTTTTCCTTTTATTTTTTCAAGTACTCTTGGATTGCATATTCTTTTGGAGATGGCCCACTTCGGAAAACATCACAATTATACTAATTAATGTAATCATTTAACAAATACAAAGTTCTCACTGTAGCTCCTGGAACATTGTAAGTTCTCAGTAAATACTAAATATATTATAGGACCCAAGGTCTATTCCAAAATCCTTTCAGTCAAATGTATTTCAGAATTCAGAAGTATTTTGGATTTTAAAGCAGAAATAAGGTAGATGTACTTCTATATCTTGCATAAAGAGCACCCCCGAACCAAAAACAGTGCTGTTTCTTCAATAAAATGCAAACATTCACACAAACCATACTTTAGTCTCATGTTAATTTAGGTCAGGTTTTGTCACTATGCTCTTTTGAAACTTTTGTTTTTTGAAGATTACTGAATTGTGTCATTGCAGAAAAAGGATTATGAACCTGTATCATCATCAGAAGTTTTTAATTAAGACTTATTTCTGAAATCTATCTCCATTTTTGAATACTGCATAAATAAGCAAACAAAAAAAAGGATAAAGGATTTTTACGGTCCTCTAACTAAAAATAACTTTGTTTCTAAAGGATTTGTTTTACATGAGAAAGACTATGCAAGAAGCACAGTAGGGATTTATTTCATTAGAATTTGCCTTGAAAAGTTATATATTCTTTACTTTACTGATCGAAATGTCTTCAGTTCCAGACAAACCTAAGATTGAATTCTGGCTCTGCCATTGTAGGGAGTGGGCTGGCCAACATTCTCTGAGAATCTCAAGGAAGAACAGTTCAAACATCAGCATATAGCAAATAACAAAATCACTGTACGTACTTTATTATTTTCCTTTTGCTTCAAAGACTTTCTTCTGCATTTCTTGCAGTGCATTTTCTCAGATTTTGTGATCTAAAAATCTTTGATGAGGATGAGGATGAGGATGAGGATGATGATGATGATGATTGTATCAGGGATCGAGATCAGGTCATTGTGCCTGCGAGGCAGGTGGTACAACCACTGAGCTAAATCCCCGGCCCTACTTTTATTATTGACAGTCTTTTTTTTCCATAGCTATAGAATTTTAGGTTTGATTTCTTTCAGAACTTTAAAGTTGCCATTCCATTACCTTATTGTTTGCATAGCTTCTTATAAAAGTGTGAATATTCTGCTATTCACTCTTTATTAATAATGATTTTTTTCTTATGGTGGCTTTCAAGATTTCTCTTTATAATTTATCTTTAATAATTTTGACTTCTTTTTATTTATCTTAGTCTCACTGACTGTGCAGGCATTTGAACCTGAGTTTGTAGTGCTCGTTAAATTTGAGAACTATTTGGCCATTAATCTTTGAAATATTAGTTCTAACCTTGCCTTCCTTCTGGAACACTAATTGCATGGGTTAGAGTGCTTTAAATTGTTAATGAAGCTCTGTTCATTTTTCTTCAGTCTTATTCTGTATTTAATTTTGGATATTAAAATCCTACCTATTTAGTTTCTTTTTTAATTAAGTTTATTGGGACATTTTAGGTATACAGTACAGTTACATTCATCATTGGAATCTTGTACCTTTACATGACAGGTCTTGGTTCTCATTTTTTCCCCTTGTCCCTGCCCTCTCTTTACCCCCTTGTCCCCTCCCTATTTACAAAATCTTTATTTCCATTTTTTCATTTTCGCATATTTTTTTCTTTTCCCTTATTTCCTTTCCCCTACCCTTCCCATGTCTGCTATACCTTTAGCCCTTTTCTTCCTATTTCACATTGTCAATTATCTCATTAGGATCTTATGTACTATTATAGTTTTTCACACCAGAGAAACTATTTGGTATTTACACGTGTATGACTTATTTATTTCACTTAGGAGTATAACCTCAATATGTATCCATTTTCCTATGAATGAATCTAATTTCTCATTCTTTATGGCTGAGTAGTATTTCATTTTATAGAAAAACCACATCCTTATCCAGTTTCCAACTGATGGGCAAATGGGCTGTTTCCAACTTTTAGCTATTACAAACTGTGCCAATATAAATATAGGTGTGCATATTTCACCGTGATATGAGTCTTTTAATTCTTTTGGAAAGATACCCAGCAGTTTTTAATTTAGAATGTTACATTGTTCTGCTCAAGAAGCTTCATTGTTTCTTTCTATAATTTCCTTTTCTCTCCTCATTATTTTCATTTGAATTCTTGAATATACTGAGATATTTATCACAGTTGCTTTAAAGTCATTATCTGCTAATTCCATCATCTAGATCTCTTTCTGTTGACCAAATTTTCCTCCCATTTTTCAGCCACACTCTCCTGATTCTTCATAGGTCTGTTAGTTTTTTTTTTTTATTGGATAATTCACCATGTAAATTTTGCATTGCTGACTGCTGAATGTCATTATATTCATTTAAAAGATGTTGGACTTTGTTCTGGAAGGTGGTTAATTTACTTTATAATTAACTTGATACTGTAGAGTCTTTGTTTATTAAGATTTCTTAAGGGTAAGTCTAAAGTCAAGGCTTTTAAGTCAAGGCTACTGTTACCACTACTAAACCATGGCTCTTCTTAGATCTCTAATGATATGTGTTTCTAATAAAGTCTTATTTTTATTTTCCTGAATCCTGACACTCATCTAATTGATAGCTCCCTGGAAATTGTCTGTTCTCTGTCACTTATTCTTTGCCAGGCCTCATGGAGTTTCCCATTACAAAAGCGCAGATTAGTATGTAACAAAATTTTAAGAGAAACCCTTAGCAGTTTTCTGAAACTCTGTTTTTTAATAACTTCTTCCTCTGTCCCATAAATAATTAACTTCCAAAAACCTCCTCGAACTTAAGCTTAACTGTTTGATGTCTACCTCTCTGTAATGCAATCCAGACTAGGATTTATCTAATTTATTTGTCTTCTTTAGGGATCACAGTCTTGTGCTGTTACCTAACGTTTAAAGATAATTATTGTATATGTTTATCTCATTCCTTAGTTGTGTATGACAGAGAGCAATTCTGTAGCTTTTTCTGGTTTTTAGTTCTGTGACCTAGGCAAATATTTTAACTGCCCACTTCTCACTTTTCTCATTAGTGAGGATAATATTTAATTTATTGGGGGGCGAAGATTAAATGAGGTAATGTGTCAAATACTCTGCCCATTTTAGGTACACAGTAAAATGTAGCTGCTTTCAATATTTTGAAGTAGACAGTCATGTAATAAAGCTATAGAGAACTAGTTAGTTTTCAGATTGAAATGTTCTGTTTCACTGAATGATTTTTATTTCCTTTTTTTCTTTCCTCTGTTCTCCTCCTTTCACTATAACTGGCAAAGTTCCTTTATTTGTAGACTGGATAAGAGCGAGGACAGAGAAGCATAAACATAATGAAATGGTGAGTTTCTATGTGACGATAAACAATAAAATACAATGTAATGAGGCAATAATTGGAAAACTAGCTAAGCCTGGTTAAATTGCAACAAGAATTTTTATGTATGAAATAAGAAAGAGATCAGTGATGACTATGCATAAGCAAACCAAGGGGGAGCAATTGATAGGACTAATGTAATGAGCTTGTGCTTAGAGTGATTTCACCTTCAGCGATGGTAAGCCCTTATTCAAAGTAGCTAGAATGAGAGCACATGTTTTTTTGTCCTATATAATGCACAGCACATCTATAATACATATCTGTCCAGAGTTAGGGTGGACTCCATCTAGGTCAACTATATCAGTGCCTTGGCTCTGTCTCTTCTGCTTCTCTGTGATTCTTTGAGTTTTTCCCGATTCTGTTAGCTTTGTCTTCTAGACTGTCCTCACTTGACAACCTCCGAAGAAAAGAAATCTTCTCATTCAATGCTCTGTTTTGAAGAGTGGATGAATCTTTTTGTGAAGTCCCTTCTGAATAGGTATATACTCACCTTTGTTGGTAAGGTAAATATTTATTCTAAACCAAGAAGAGATTGGTTCTACTGATCATGTGAGATAACTAAACACTGAAGAATCAGTTACTGTGAGCAGTACCAGAAAAAAGAGGCTTTTTAGGATTCGAAGTAGCATGGGGGAAGTCATTTTGCTTTATACGAAACAGTTATGTGTATCTCCTTGATAGTTGGAAAAGGAAGATGAGGTAGCACCTAAACAGTATCAGAAATCTACAAAGAAGTGCAGGGCTTGGGTTTAGGGTACCTTTGTTGAATACTACTGGTTGCTGTGGAGTGGATGCCTATTCTGTCTGCTGGCATCTCTACTTTAAGCAGGGAGACTATGGCTCTAGAGTTAGACTTAATCACTTTGAAGTTTGTCTTCATTCTAAGTTTATTTTAAATTAATTAATTATAGGAAAATTTTAATGAAAGACAAAATGATTTTGGGGGGTACTGGGGAGTAAACTCAGGACCTTGTGTTTGAAAGACAGGTGGCACCACTGAGCTAAATCCCCAGCCCCCAAAGTGATATTTTGATCATAAGATTAGGAAGTCCACCAAATGTTCCTGATACATGAATCGTAAATGTAGCAGAAATGACTGGATTCTGAAGTAAGAAGGGGCTGTGCCATACTCAAGGAAAACTTTTATTTATGTGGAAAAAACGAGGCAGCTTTAGGAGCTGGCAAAACATAGATTTAGTTGAAAAATGAACTTCAAAGCCATTTTTTTAAAAATTCAAGTATTCCTGGCTAAAAGCATTAATATATTTATCTTTAATATGGAGAGTATTTGCTCATGTTCAAACTTTAACCAGACATAAAAAGGTGTTAAACTTTGTTAAATGCTTCATATCTTTTCTTTATAAAAATGTAAAGGCTAGGAGGAAACTTCCTCAGTTTAACAAAGTTCATGTATTAAAACCCTACTGCTAACATCATAATTAACAGTGGATTACTGAAAGTTTGTCCTTTAAGATTTTGAGAACAAGGCAAGGATAGCCACTCTTGACACTTCTATTCAACCTAGTAGTTGAAGTCCCAACCCAAGTAATTCAATAAGAAAAAGAAATTAATTACTTATGTTGGAAAAAAAAGTACATTTAGTTTTATTTGCATATTTTCTGATCTTATATATAAAAAAGAAATAAGTTGTGTACATGTACCAGCTCCCCATGAGGAGTATAAGCATTATGTACTGAAAACATGTACTAATAAAAAAAAGAAATGCTGGAAAAAGTTCTTGAGATGTATCTTGAACAGAAAAAGAAAAGCCTAAAGAAAAGTAGTGAATGAATTTGGTGAAATTGCAGGATACAAAATCAACCTACAAAAATAAGTTGTGTTTCTACACACTAACAAAATGAAATCTGGAAAATATTGTCATTCACACTAGTGTCAAAAAGACAGAACACTTAGGAAAAACTTTAAGTAGGTGAAGGAAATTTACACTGAAAACTATCAGACATTAATGAAAAAAGTTTAAACACAAATAAAAATATACTTCATGGATTGCAAGAATTGATATTGTTAAAATTTCCATAATACCAATGTGATCTACATAATACTATATGTAGTCTCTATTGGTTTATAAGCGACATTTTCTTACTAAAATAGAAACACAATTATAAAATTTATATGGAACTACTGAGGATCCCAAATAGCTAAAATACTCTTAAGTAAGAAAAAAGAAGGCTGGGGATTTAGCTCAGTGGCACCATGACAGCCTTGCCAGTGCAAGGTCCTAAATTCAATCTCCAGTACCAGAAAAGAAAGAAAGGAAGGCGAAAAAAAAAAAAAAAACTGAAGAAATCACAAATCTTGATTTCAAAATATATAACAAAGATATAGTAGTAATTAAAACATTGTAACACTATCATAAAGAGACATGTAATAGACTAATATAATAAAAGAGCCCAGAATTAAACTCATGCATATTTGGTCAACTGATCTTTAACAAAAATGCTAAGAATTCACAATGGAGAAAGAATGGTCTTGTCAACAAATGGTATTGGAATATCCACATGTATAAGTATGAAATTGTGCCTTTATAGTATATAGAAAAGGAAACAAAATGGATTAAAGATCGAAACAAAGGTCCTAGAACTATATATATCCTAAAAGAAACCATAAGTGAAAAACTTCATGACAGTGATTTCTTGAATATGACACTACAAGCACAGGTAACAAATGGAGAGTAAACAAGTAGAACTAGATTAAAGTAAAAACTATATCATGGAATAATTAATAGAGAAATTAATATATAGAATGAGGGGAAATATTTTCAAACCATGTATCTGATAAGGGGCAAATATCCAAAATATATTAGGAACTCACACAACTAAGCATAAAACCAAATACTATAACTCATCTTAAAAAAATGGACAAAAGATTTGGATAGACATTTCTTTAAAGAACACCAAATGGCTAACAAGAATATGTAAAGATTCTCAACATCACTTAACATTAAGGAAAAGCAAATCAAAACCATTACGAGGTTGCACCTCACACCTATTAGAATGACCATTTTTGAAAAACCAAAAGATAAGAATCATTGATGAGGGCGTGGAGAAATTAAGACCCTTGTATATGTTTGAATCTGGAGAACTTTATGCTATGTGAAATAAACCAGTCATAGAAGAAGAAAGATTGTGGGACTACACTTAGATGAGGTATCAGTAATAGTCAAACTAATAAAAGCAGAGAGAAAAGCACTGGCTGCCAGGGATGGGTAAGGAAAAAATGGGAAGTTGGCTCTTCAACAGGTATGAAAGTTCAGTTGTGCAAGATGAATAAATTCTAGAGATCTGCTGTTCTTCGTGACCACAGATAACTATATTGTATTTGTTAAGAGGATGGCTTTCATCTTAAATGTCTATAATTTTTAAAAGAAGACCCTTTGACTGTGTGGTGATCTCTTTAATCTTGTTTATATAAATTTATTCTGTTTTTAGTGTTCAGTAAAAGAAAAATTAAAGTGAAGGTAGCAAGAAAAATATAAATCATCCCAATATTACAACAGAATATTAATTTCTTTTTCCATTTTGGACATGCTTTGAAGGAACTGATAAGATATGACAAATGGGCTACATTGTGAAATTCAGTGTTTTCAAAGCTCTTCAAAAATTTCTAGCAAAACTACTATAAAGTTCAAGCTTTTTTCAAGCATTATTTTTGAGTGGTGACATTTATTCACCAATTTAAATATATACCATGTTCCAAAATAAGACTCAGCTGCTATTTTTCCAAGTTTATGAATACCAAACAATATTCTTAGTCATTCAAACAGAGGTAGTATTAATCTAAGAGCAATAATCAAAGCTGCAGATTTTTAAAAAATTAAATACAGCTTCAACATCAAGTATACCAGAAGACAGAAAATATACCTTGACTTAGAGGTGCTTTCTGCAAGGTTTAGTTAAGTTTAGGTGTAAGAAACAGGGAAAGGGAATGTTACCAGAACCTCTGCAGTGAGTCCTGTGAGCCATGACAGCATAAGGCAAATTAAAGAATAAAGACAGGAAATGAGACTTAGAGAAAAAGCTGGGTTCTGGGCCTGATCATTGTGCTCTGGGCAGCAAAGATGAAGGCATCCGAGCTTGCCACTATTTGTTGGGTTCATAGGGAGTAACAGATGATTCAGAGGGTGGTGATACTCCTAATTTGACAAGAATCTTATAATTGGGGGAAGAAGTGTCAGATGTCTTGGAGGGTGACAGTAATCCTATGACCATGAGGCTTTTATGCTGATGAAGATCTTCTGTCGATTAGGACAGTAAAATGAGCAGAGATGGTCTTACAAGAATAGGTGGGATGAGTTAAGCTGATAACCTGACCCTTCCCAAGTGAAACCTTTCTCTTACTACTTGGTTCTCAGGAAGCAGGATGTCTTCAGCTGATGTAATCTTGCCCTTGAATGTCAGTGTCACAACATCATGGAACCGCTGAGGCTCAGCTGTGACTGGAGGCAAAAATGGAGTTATGTTTTGTCACGTCATAGTAAGGCTGTAGGCAAGAAGACTTGGCCTAATTATAATGTAATTGTGAAATAATTTTTCCCCAAAATTATGTAGAATGGCTCATGACAATCAGGTTTAAGATTAAGCAGGAATTATCTATGAAAAACCAACAGCCAACATCATATTAAACGGCCAAAAACTGAAAACCTTCATGTTAAAATCAGGAAAAAGACAAGGATGCCCATTATCACCACTCCTCTTCGATATAGTTCTGGAAACATTAGCCACAACAATTAGACAAGAGAAAGAAATTAAAGCAATAAAGATAGGAAAGAAAGAAGTTAAATTGTCATTATTTGCTGATGATATGATACTCTACATTGAAGACCCAAAAAACTCCACCAAAAGACTGCTAGACTTAATTGACAGATTCAGTAGAGTATTTGGATACAAGGTGAACACCCAAAAATCAATAGCCTTCTTATACACAAATAACAGACTCATGGAGAGAGAAATAAGGGAAAAAATTCCTTTTACAATAGCATCCAAAAAATGAAGTATCTAGGAATCAATCTAACAAAAGAAGCAAAATACCTCTGCACTGAAAACTACAGCACCATGAAAAAAGAGATTGAAGAGGATATAAAAAAATGGAAAGATATCCCCTGCTCCTGGGTAGGAAGAATCAACATAGTGAAAATGGCCATACTACCAAAACTTCTATATACATTCAATGCAATGTCAATTGAAATTCCAACACTATATTTCACAGAACTAGAAAAAAGAATCCAAAAATTCATTTGGAACCATAAAAGACCTAGAATAGCAAAAGCCATTTTAGACAACAGACACGTGGCACCGGGTATAACAATTCCCAATTTGAAACTATACTACAAAGCCACTGTGATAAAAACAGCATGGTACTGGCAAAGAAACAGGCCTGAGGATCAGTGGAACAGACTGGAAGACACAAAAACAAACCCAGATGTACTCAGCTACCTCATCTTTGACAAAGGAGCTGACCATTCTCAGTGGGGGAAAGATAGCCTCTTCAATAAATGGTGTTGGAAAAACTGGATGTCAACCTGCCACAGATTAAAACTAGACCCTTATCTTTCACCATGCACTAAATTAAAATCCAAATGGATTAAAGATCTAAATATTAAAACAGAAACAATAAATTTACTGGAAGGTAAGTTAGGCAGAACTCTGGAAGACATTGGCATAGGAAAAGACTTTATGAACAAATCCTCAGTAGCACGGGAACTAGCCGATAGAATCAACAACTGGGCTCTCATCTTATTAAAATGCTTCTGCACTTCAAAAGAAATCATCAGCAGAACTAAGAGACAATCTACAATGTGGGAAAAAAATTTTACTAGCTGTTCCTCAGACAAAGGACTGTTATCAAGAATATATAAAGACTCAAAAAAATCAGCCCACCCAAATATAAAGACCCGATTCAAAAATGGGCATCCGAAATGAACAGACATTTCTCAGACAAAGAAGTAAAAGCAGCAAGTAAATATTTGAAAAAATGTTCCACATCACTGGTCATTCAAGAGATGCAGATGAAAACAACACTGAGATTCCACCTCACCCCACAAAGAATGGCTTCTATCAAGAAATCACACAATAACAAATGTTGGTGGGGTTATGGGGAGAAAGAAACCCTTCTCCATTGTTGGTGGGAGTGCAGACTGGTGCAACCACTATGGAAATCAATATGGAGATACCTCAAAGAGCTTGGACTGGAGGTTCCATTTGACCCAGCCATCCCTCTGCTGGGTATCTTTCCAAAAGAACTAAAAGAATCATATCACAGAGAAGTATGCGTACCCATGTTTATATGGCACAGTTTGTAATAGCTAAAACTTGGAAACAGCCTATTTGCCCATCAGTTGGAAACTGGATAAAGAAGATGTGGTTTTTCTATAAAATGGAATATTACTCAGCCATAAAGAATGAGAAAATAGATTCATTCATAAGAAAATGGATACATATTGAAGATATACTCCTAAGTGAAATAAATAAGGCACACATGTGTAAATACCGAGTAGTTTCTCTGGTGTGAATAATCTGCAATAATACAGAAGATCCTAATATGATCACTGACATTGAGAAATGGGAAGAAAGGAGCTAAAGGTGTAGGGAAGGTGGGATGGGTAGGGGAAGGGTAATAAGGGAAAAGAAAAAAATGTGAGATAATGAAACAATGGAAATAAAGTGGTTGTAGATGGGGAGGAGAGGAGGGGGTAAAGGGAAGGCAGGGACAAGGGGAAAAAATGAGAACCAAGACTTGTCATGTAGAGGTACAGGATCCCAACAATGAATGTAACTGTACTGTATCCCTAAAATGTACCAATAAACTCAAAGCTGAAAAGAAAAAGATTAAGCAGGAAATACATCTAATACACTGAGCACTTAACATTAATAGGTATTGTTTTAAGCAATTCTGTGTAATAATTCATTTAAACTTCACACCCACCCAGTGAAGAAGGTACTGTTATCTACTTTGTGTAGATAGAACAGTGATACAGTAAGGTTGGCTAAGTGATAAGCACAGGATCATGTTGCTGATGAGTGGTGTTAAGGCCAAGATTTGAACCCAAGCAGTCTGATAACTGATAATGTTTAAGCATACAATCACTGTGTAAGTTGATTCTGGCAGAGAAAGGGGATTGATTGCTGAGGAAATCAGCTCCTAATACACTCATGATCTTGAATGATTCAGCACTAGATGCAGGACTTCTGGAGTTAGGGAAGAGGTTAAGAGCCACCTCTTGTTGCTTAGTTCACAGGTGCCTTTGGATAGGTTCCTTTTCTCTATACTTTAGAATATTTATTCATCTGTAAAAGTGAGCCAACAGTTGCATCTAGGCATTTCCAAAATTTAATGTGTGTCATATTCGTAGATGGCTAAAACTATGGCATGCCCCAGGAATCTGCACTTTCAATAAGCACCTCAAGTGATTCTGATGCAGTCTGTCTTTGGACTCCTTTGGGAAAGGCTGAATTGTGTCCATGTGAGTGATGCAGTCATACTTGTGAGACACAGGACATAGACCTGGCACTGGATTGTTGAGCCTAAGTGTCACCTCTTATCTATTTCTGTGTTTCAGAGACAGACTTGGGTCAGGGCAGAGGAAGAGATCTCTGCTCTCAGAATATATTGCAGATAAGAGACAATCTCAGTAAGATAATGAAAAATGACAATATCAAAGATAACGAAGATAGTCAATATTCTGGCATCCTGTTTTAGGATAGGTATCATATAGAGATAGAAATAGGAGATTACCATTTCTTATTGTTCTCATCCCCATGTCCTTAAAAGGATTTAACTATGTTTGCCTTCAGGTTTAACAGATCTGTTCTCCTCGCATCCTCCTCTCTTCTCTGCTCATTCTCTCCCCATATTTCCTTACTTACTTGCGAATGCCAATTTCCTTTACTGGGAAAATCTTTCATATTGAAGTTCAGTGTAAAAAAAAAAGTTTAAATGTCTAGATGAGGTAATGTTTTGCTTGAATATGTTTCAGCAAATTGTCATTAGCCACTCAACAAATGCATATGCATACTTAATATTTCCTTGTTTTGATAAGGTAAGGGAATGAAGGGAGCTAGAGTTCTTAATGTAAAAGAGAGAGAAATCTGTAATGATGGGGAAGCTGGACAAGGTACAGCAAAAACACTGCAAATGAAATACTGACCTGTGTATATCTTGGGCTCATGCCCTTTGGAACGCCATAAAAGGGTAGTTTTGTCATACAATTGTAAATACAGGCAATCCTTTGCATATTTCATGAACTTTTCTTAAATCAATTTGAAAACATTTTCTTTTTTTGCTTGTTTGGTTTTCTTTGGTACTAGGGATCGAACTGTGGACCTTGCACTTGTACAGTAGGTGGCGGAACCACTGAGTTAAATCCCCCAGCCCTTAAAACATTTTCTTAAACTTAGTTTTTCATTAAGGCAGCACTATGCTGTATAATATCTGGGCCATGGAAATATAGTCTAAAAATCGATCTACTACTGATCTTGTCATAGGTAAATATTGTGGTTATATTTCATAACTGACTTAACAACTTTTACACAACCACTAAAATGTCTTAAAGGAGAAAATTCATTTGAACATCAAATTGGCATATCTTAGGAACTTATTACATATTTGAAAGTCTAACTCTGCTGCAGTTTCTAAAGTTTTGTGTATAAGATGGCTCCTGGTGTTTAAAAACATATAATGGATACCATTGTCAGTCTTTACCTGACTTTAGACTTGGAATGACTTAGAAAATGGTCTGATGCTTGAAAGTGCATCAGGAATCTTATAATCATGAGACTTTACAGAAAATGACATCTCCTAAAAGTGGAGCAGAAAGGCTGTGTGAGCCTGGGACCCAGACTGAAGCAATGAATAATTGTCCTAGCTCAGCACTGCTTATGTCTACATCTTGTTATGTCAGAAAATAAACCCCTATTTGTTTAAGTCATCATAGTTGATTTCTACTATTTGCAGACAAATGTATTCTTATTAATTAAGAAAAATCAAAATGATCCTGGGTGATAAAACTTATGAGAGTGGAGTGGCCAGAGGATTTTTGAAAAAGAACTATAATGCCTATGGCACAGTGTTCTTGATAGGGTTGCATATTTTCAGTAAAATTATCTCGTTAAATTTTTGTAGGGCCAGGGATTTAGCTCAATGGTTTTGCCGCCTGCCTCGCAAGTGCAAGGTCCCAAGTTTGATACCAGCTACCGAGAAAAAAATAAAAAGAAAAAAAAGAAAAGAAAAGAAATTGTAGGTGGAATCTTGTAGAAATTAGGTAAAGACTGAATTTCTCATTTGTATAAAAAGTATGCCCAATACTGAATACATGGAGTAGGAGTCCCAAGGTCAAGTTGATTCTAGGGACATAAATTGATGTGGAATTCACAGTAATTTTGGGGTGAGCTCTAGGCTTGCAGAAATTTTGTTATCTAGGGTTGGGGTTTGAACCAGCTATACTTGGCTGTTTAGGGTCAGAAGGTTTTGCTGGATAGCACTTGAATTGTGTGTCTTTAATACAATGGCCTTTATATCAAATTAGCCAAATTCAAAAACCCTAACAGTACACACTTACTAGTAAGATATCAGAATGGCTTTAAAAAATGATTTATTCTTCTTCTCTAAGTACAGCAAAGCTTAAAATGGTGAGTTGGGTGTTGTGAATCATACCATGTAAGCACAGGTACAATAAAGCATGTCATTTACATGAGATACTCTATGTTAGCTTGGGCAACCCTTGTTCTACACTTTATCCAGTTGGGAAGGTTACAACCACATTTTGCAGATTCCTTTGCACCTAGGCTTCTGGTTGTGAATTCAATTCTGTCAATAAATGCACCCCAGAAAGAATTGAAAGTTGAAAATAATGTGGGAAGGCATATTTCTGTGGTTCTTGGCTGTTGTTGCTGACATGTAAGATCTGGAAGTGTGAGCCTTTTTCATAACAGTGTTCCAGGGTCCCTTGTTCAGCTACCTGGGTATTTAGCAGCAATTCTAACTTTACCTAAGATTGTTCCTATTTCTGAAGATGGTGTTGGGTTCCTGTGGCTATACATATTCTATGACTGTCCCTTCTAACCCCTGGTGATTTGAGACCATTGTATATGTTTAACTAGACCAATCAGAACCTCCTGTAATTCTAGTTCTATGCTTCAGATGCGTTAAGTATCATGAAAACAGCTTGTTAAAATTGAGGAGCTCAGTGTTCTACTTCTGGTGGGTCTAAGGAAAGTCCATTTTCAGTGAGCACTTCTAAGAGGATCTGCAGCAGATCACACTTCAGAGTCACAACTTAGTTCGTGGTTGGACAGTTCACCTGAGAGGTCATACAAACCAAGAATGGTGCAACCATTGCCTGCTGTAACAGTGAGTCTACAATTCAGGAAAACTGGAGACAAAAAGCAAAGAGAGGAAGATGGTGTAAAGAAGAAAAGAGAGTAGGGATAGAGCAGAGACTTTGTTTCTTGATGGCTCTTGTTTTCAGGTAGATCCTTTTGGGTCCTTGATATAGTTCTTGACGTTGGATGTCAGATACTTGCCTGGTTTGAAAATATCTCCTTTTAATTTAAACTACCTTGATTAGTTGTTTCTTTTTCTTTTCTTTCTCAAAGGTGACATAGTGAATCAATTCTTATACGGACTCTTATAAGGCTTAAGGCATTTTAATTATATTGCATATTTCTAAATGAACTTATTTTTATTGAGTTTATTGGTACATTTTAGGTATACAGTACAGTTACATTCATTATTGGGATCTTGTACCTTTACATGACAGGTCTTGGTTCCCATTTCTTCCCCTTACCCCTGCCCTCCCTTCACCTCCTCCTCCCCTTCCCATTTACAAACATTTATTTCCATTTTTTCAGTTTCTCACATTTTTTTCTTTTCCCTTATTACCTTTCTGCTACACTTCCCACTTTCCCTACACCTTTAGCCCTTTTCTTCCCATTTCACAATGTCAGTTATCTCATTGGGATCTTATGTACTGTTACAGTTTATTCACACCAGAGAAACTATTCAGTATTTACACGTGTGACTTATTTATTTCACTTAGGAGTATAACCTTAATATGCATCCATTTTCCTATGAATGAATCTAATTTCCCATTCTTTATGGCTGAGTAATATTCCATTTTATAGAAAAACCACATCTTCTTTATCCAGTTTCCAACTGATGGGCAAATGGGCTGTTTTCAAGTTTTAGCTATTACAAACTGTGCCGCTATAAACATAGGTGCACATATATCACTGTGATATGATTCTTTAAATGAACTTATTTTTAAAGATAAGTTTTATATATCTCAATTGTAAAATCACTACTACCTCTAAACACTGAAAGTTGGAGAATGAGCCCTGGAATTACTAAACTTGAAAATCTTATATCTTTATGCTCACAACAATATTATATTAGGAGCTAAAATATATTGGGCATATAGCATTACCAGTTTTCTGATTTCTGCTTTACTGATGATACCAATTGGGCTTAGATAGATAAAAAGTTTACCTAAGGTCACAAAGCTGGATGATAGTTCCATAACTTGAAACCAAACCATTAACATTATCTCTTCATGTTTCTGCTTCTTAAACTTAAACATTGGAGATATGTACGTATGTAAGACAAAGTTCCTGACTGTACAGCACTAATATCTAGTGAAATGACTGTAAACAAATGCGTGCAAGTGCTAGAAAGAAAAACTATGGTCAGGAGACTAAAGAGAAACTAAAGAGGACTCTGTGTGTGTGTGTGTGTGTGTGTGTGTGTGTGTGTGTGCTTTATGAAGCAAAAAGAAAGAGATTTCTTGATAAAGTATGAGGTGTGATTAAAATTGCATGAATGTTTAAAAATTTTTAAATTTGTTATAGTAAAAGATATATTGCCATTAATCCCCCTCATAATAGCCCCTTCACCTCCGCCATACTTATCCCATCCTTCTTGCCACTTCCCACAGTTCTGGAAGTCCTCTTTTCCAAGCATCTTTAGTTGCCCTCTCAGAGTTGCCTAATGTCCGGAATGAATTCAAAATATGTAACTTTTATGGTTATTTGACTTTGAGGAAGGGCAGGATGGTGATAGGTCCAGTCAATAAAGTGAATGTGGAAAGATTGTAATGCTTTCACGAGCCTGCCTTTTTGTTAGATGGCACTCAACATTCATTGTAGTTTTGCTCATAACTTATAGAGGAGACTCATGGAAAAAAAACTCTGGAACTGCTTCAGAAAGTGCTAATCAGGATAAGTGTGTTCAGAGCAGAGGGGAGTATTTTCAAGGGTCTTAATTGCAATGTGTCTTTTACTATAATACATTTTTAAAATGTAAACATTCATTCTATATTTTGATCATTCCCTGTTTTGCTTGAGCACAGAGCTGCAGGGAATGAAGGAGTGTGCAATGTAGACACTAGGATGAGTGTTCAAAATAGAGAGAATTCCCAATGGGGTGAAAATGCTCCCAAAGAGTATTTTCCCATAAAAGAGCATTTCTTCCACTACTCCTAAATTGGAGTAAAAATCTTTTTCTACTTGTGGTGATAAAAATTTAACACTATGAAAGAATACAAGTTCTCAGTGGTCTGATTTCTCACTTGTTATGTCTAGATGTCACCCCAAAGCCTCATGTGCTCATTGGTGGAGCTTCTGGGAAGTGGCTAGATTATGGGTACGTGATACTGGATTAAGGAAGTAATAACTGGATTAGTCTGCTGATTGGTTTAGCATAGCTCTAGGTATCAATAATGAGAAGGCCCACCCTAGGTGGGAGTGGCACTAACCATTAGGCTTGTAGCCTGAATGGAATAAAAAGGGAAAGGAAGGGTCACTGCTGACTGCTTTCTGCCTGCCATTCCATGGACTGTTTCTCTTTTGCCATGCTCCCCTGCCTAGGAGCCAGCTAAAAGCTCTCCAAACTGTGAGCTAAAATAAAGATTTCTTTAACTTGTAGGTCTTGTGTATTTTGTGCAAATAACGAGAAAGTAACTAAGACACTAGTCTTAATTTTAGAAGTCTTTTCACCTTACTGTCGTATTTCTACTCCCACCCTGGCCTTGCTTACAAAATTGAAAGAACATGGTGTGTCATCTTTACATGCATGTAACATTATCTGGGCATAGTGACCTGTAATTGCATTAGTAACTAGGTCTTCCTTTTGTGGTAAAACAGAAAAGTAGCCTAAGGACTTTATAGCCAAAACTTAAATATAATATATCTTAGTTTCCTAAATTACTCTTATATGTCTATAACAAATTACTGGCAGATGCATTCCTAAAATAATAGAAATTTCTCTCACAGTTTTACTGTCCAAAGCTCTGAAATCAAGGTGTTGACAGGGCTATGCTCCCTATGAAAATCCTAGGAAAGAATCTTTCCTTGTCCTTTCCTAGCTCCTGGTGCCTACTTCCAATCCTTGACTATGGTAGCTTTACTCTAGTCTTGGCCTCTATTGTTATAAGACTTTTTTTTTTTTTTTGGTGTGTCTCCTTTTCCATATAAGGATACTTGTGTGTTAATAAGTATTCAGTCACTGTGATAAAATACCTGAGAAAATAAAAGGAGGAAAGATTTATTTTGGTTCATAGTTTTGATCTATAGTCACTTGGCCTATTTCTTTGAGCTTTTACAAGCCAGAACATCAGGTAGGGAGCACACTGTAAACCAAAGCTGCTCACACTGTATGGTGACTTGCAAGGAGGGAAAGAGAGGGAGAAAGAGAGACATAGATCTGGGGTCCCTATGTGTTTTTCAAAGATATATGCCCGGTGGTTTCAATTCGTTTCACGAGGCTCTACCTTCTAAAGAGTCCATCAACTCCCAATAATCCCAGGACTAATCTTCAACACAAGCACCTTTGGGGGTCATTTAAGATACAAACCATAGCAACCTATTACTTGATTAGAGCCTACTGTAATCCAGAATGACCTATTTTTGTTTTTGTTTTTGTTTTTTTTTGGTACCGGGGATTGAACTCGGGTCCTTGTGCTTGCAAGGCAGGCAGCAGAACCACTGAGCTAAATTCCCGGCCCAGAATGACCTAATTTTAACTTGGTCATATGAGTAAAGATCCTATTTCTAAATAACGTCAAATTCTGAGCTTCCAAGGGGACATGCATGGGATATTCAACCCAATAAAGAGGACAAATCTCAAGTATAAACTGCCTTTCAGTCAGATGGGAATCATCTCTTCTAATTTATCACTTCCCTCACAAATTAAAATTGATTCTCAGGGCTTGGGATTTAGTCTAGTGGCACTGAGCCTGCCTTGCAAATGTAAGGTCCTGAGTTTGATCCCAGGTACAAAAAACAAAAAAAAAAGATAAGAAGAGGGCAAAGTAAAGTTGATTCCCTTAAAAATCTTTCATCTATAGCATGAATGAGCAAACTCTTTCTTTCTTTCTTTCTTTCTTTCTTTCTTTCTTTCTTTCTTTCTTTCTTTCTTTCTTTCTTTCTTTCTTTCTTTTTGTTTTTGGTAAAGAACCAGAGAGTAAATACTTTAGGTTTTGGAATTTATCAGCTCCACTGATACAGTGTAAAGAAAGCCATAGATAATCCATAAATGCATGGACAAGGCTGGATGCTAATGAAACTGTTTACAAAAGCAGGCTGCTGGCTGGACTTGGCTTTAGGCTTTGAAATTTGCCAACTCTTAATTGATATGATTGAGAAACTGCTTAAAAGGAGAAATATGTAAAGCTATCTAAATGCCTTTGAACTATGGTATACTTTCAGTAAAACTTTGGTTTAATTATGATTCAGAAGAAAATTAATAACATTTTCCAAGGGATTATAACCACTGGTTTTGTTATCAGTCTGAGTCTGAGGGCATCCCTTAAGCTGAAAGGACCTTAACCCATTCTTCTTGCAGTATAAATTTTCAGGTTCACTGACTCTCGTTATGAAAAAGAATTTTCAGGACTAGTTAGTGAAAAGCACAAGAAGGACTTTATAAGGCAGAAAGTAAAAGGTGTACACACAAAGAAAGAGTGTGAACCTTTGAGAGAGGTATTTATTTCCTGAAACGGCACATTTATGCTTCTCTTGAGGGGGTGGAAATCTTGGGAAAATGTAGTCCACCCCCTAGAAAGGTAGTAGCCTATTCTACAGGTAGGGACCCAGTTCTTGAGGTTTTGTATTGAATAGGTAATTTAGACATTTTTTTTAAGAGTCTGTGAACCTGCTCCTTTATCTTTATCTTTACCCCTGCCTTTTTTGGTACCAGGGATTGAATTTACTTTCTCAATTAAGCCAACTTGTAGAGTTCCAGAATTTCTGAGAAATTTTGAATGTGATAGGTCTTGAAGGAAAGGAGCCTAAATTTTACCAAGGGAACACTGATATGTACCGCCTTGGGTAACTTCAACTGAAGCCCAAAAGTTGCATTCTTCTTAAAAATACAATTTTAAATTATGATTTCCATGCCTCCTTTTTATATCTTTTATTTCTTCTATTCAACCTTAGTTTAAATAACTCCTACCTTCCCTTCTGTGTCATTTACTAAAAAGCATTAAAATGGGAAGAAAAAGTTTAGGCATGCCAGGTATTGGAGTTAAAGTGATAGCTGAATATTACTGTGAATACAATGTGGTTTGTAGTATTTTGCAATAAAATAAATGTTGAAGTTATTCCAGGACATAGACAGCTGTAACCAAGCAGTGCCAATTTAGTCAAGAAAAAAAATAGTGCACTAGAGTGCAATTTTATGTGTTATAGCAGATTTTCATAAACTTGGAAGTCTGGTTATGGCCACAGTGACGGGACCCAAGAGAAGCAAAAGGGATTTTACTTGATACTTAAAAGTACAAAATAATAGCAAGATTGTCTTAGTGAATAATAATTGTGCCTATTAGTTGAGCTATTTAGTCTATTGCAGAAGATGTTAAAAAAAGCAAAGTTGAAGTACTTAAACGGCAAGGGTAATACTTCTAGGAGAACTTTACCTTTGGAGAATGATACACATTTGCATGCTGTGCAGTGGTATGGCACTGATGTGCGTAGGAGGAAAATGCAATGGAAAGTAATAAATGATTTAATTCTCCTTGTCTACTATTCAGGCTACTGTGCCCAAGGGTCTAGCAAAAATATGGACTTTTGGAGCAGGGAAGTCTTCAAGAACCTGGGATATTCTGCTCACAGAGGCAACAACCTCAGTGAGGTACATTAGCCCCATGGAGATTGTATTTTTGGTTGTCCAGAAAATCCCAAGATCCTCAGCTCACCAGGATAAATGAGGGCAGATCATTTGTGCTTCCTCATGTTGAAATATTGCAGAGCTGTATAGATGATATCATTGCCCGGCTGATTTAGAAAGTTCAAATGGGGTCTTTCTTTAGCAGTTGACACTATTTCTCTAGTGACAGAGCTGAGAATTTTTTTCACACAAGCCAGCCTTTGGACATATTTTTTCTCTGGGTTTCCTCCTACAGATAAGTGGGCAATATAAGCCTTGAGTTTAGTGTCTGCTATGAATCCTTGGGGCTAAGAGTGAAATCATTATTGTGTATGAGAACTTGGAAGTGTACATGGAAAAAGGAAAATAATGATGCTCTCAGGATTAAATTAGTAAAGTAACACAAATACCTTTAAAGAAATATAGAAGTGTCCTAGGTCAAAAGGAAAAATGGGTGGCTGTGGAAATCTGGTCAAATCCAGAGGAAGGTGAGAAAAAGTGATCTGAAGAACTGTTGTGCAAACAAGATTGACGAGAGAGGTAACCCAGGGTCAGGAAGGAGAGCCTGAAGATCAGAACTGTCCTGATGCTACTGCCTCAGTCTACTAGCTGAGTAGACTGGGTGCTGCAGCCAGCTGGTGGACAATTCCTACCCAACTGGCTAATGTACTGGTATAGCATTATTGTTTTAGAGTCCATTAATTGTGCTGAGTGCATTGTTATAACATCGTTCAGTACCGACAAAAACCTCAGCTGATTATTCTCATTCCCAATTTACAGCTGGGGTCACCAGTGCTCAGTAGGATTAAATGATTTATTTGTTAGTGAAATGGAAGACCATGTTCTTACCTCCCAGCCCTGTTGCCTCTCCTGTATGCTTTCCCATCTTGAGGTAGGGTTGTTAGGTTAAAGATAACATCTTAACTAATATATTTGGTTTTGTACTCATTGACTGTTTTGGTTAGGGCAGATGTAACTGCTGTACCAATCTAAAGTATAAAGGCTCAAGCTTAATGCAAGATGTCACATGTTCAGTGCAGTGTTCAGCTCAATAAATATTAACTATTATTAGAAACCTATAACACTTTCCTAAAAACTATCCTGTGACGTATATTATTTCCATTCTACTGAGGTTGCACAGCAAATAAAGTGCAGAGCTAGACCTGGCCTTTCAGTCATCCTTCCACCCATGAAACAATACCATCTTATAAATTAAGTGATGAATTAATTAATAACAAGACTGTGTCATAAGAGGGCTGAGTTCCCTGTGCTCCACTTAAATAGTTTCAATACTATTTAGATCTACACAGTAACTGTAAAAATCACTCTTGATTTCCCATCCAAGTGAGGCCTGAAGAAGAAGGGCAGGTGGCCTTCAGCGAGTCATACAGCACCGGCAGCCTGTGTACAGACAGCATGTGCAGATAGTGGCTGACACAGACCAAAAGTCTAAGTTTGAATAACTTTCTCATTTCCAAAAGAGACCTTTAAAAACACTTCCCTTTAGAGAGCAACCACAGCCAAGGTTTTAAGAAAAGTTTGAGTAGAGAATAAAGAGTTATTTGAGAAGAGAAGATAGTTTTTTTAAAAATCTTATTTTAGTTTTTCAGAAGTCAGAAACCATATGGAATTTTGCATAGCTCATAGAAGACTTTGCCTGGATTTCTTGAAACCTGACCCTCCTAGCTCCAAAGTCAGCGATGTCTGAAGATGAGTTGCTGTCTGGAAATGCTGCTCTAAAGGCCAGCCTGTTGCATGGGACAAGCTGCTTAGGAAGGCAGGGAGACTGGGAAAGTGGGAGGCATGCACACCTTCAGCAACACACTGTGTCCCCATTTTACCTTTTACATTTTAACAACATTTGTTTCTGGGCTAGAAAAGTATTCCTCTTGTCTTTTGCTTTTGAGGTTTTCCAAGGGAATGAGGGTGGTTAGTACACTGCTTTATGAGCATGTTTATTGCCATGATCTGTATTCCATTCCAATGAATGGAAACATCGGGGTTCTGAGAGCAGTCTAATTATTGGGTGCTCTGTGGTTTAATATGTTTTAGATTTTTGTTCAACCTTAATTTGACGAAGGTGTGGTTGTGACTGAGAGGAATAATTTTGGTTTTTCACTAAGACAAAAGTTTTTACTTTGGCAGAAGCAGGAGCAATGTGCATTTACATAAAGAATCTGTGGAAACTAGTGGTAGGCAGCACATATTTCTAAAATATATATGCAGTCATCCCTTTATACCCATATCCATCGATTCAATCAACACAAGATAAAATATTTGTTAAAAATTGTGTCTATAACTGAACATTCATGGATTTTTTTTTGTTGCTATTCTCTTAACAATATGGTGGAATAATCTTTTGCACTCAACCAGGTTGCATCTCCCAGCCTCTTTGCAGATAGCTATATCTGTCTGAGTTTCATCCAGTAAAATGTAAGTGGAAGTCATGTGCCTTGTCTCTAGGTCTGACTTTTAAAACCTCCCAAACAAGCTCCTCCCCCTCTTTTCTGCCTCTTGCTCACTTGGGTGAAAATGGTTACCGAGGTGTCCTTGAAAACCATGTATTAAAGATGGCACAACTGCCATCTGGCTGTTATCCTGAGGGAGGGGCATGCTGCCAGCGAGGCAGAGGTGCCTTTAACTGCAATGTGAGTGAGAAGAAAACTTAGAAGCTTTGAACCATTACACATTTTGAGGTCCATTCATTACAGGAATATAACATACCCCAATTAATGCACAATCTTCATGTCATCCCTATGAGGAAGATGCTGTATCAGATGCTAGTTCAGAGTTTCCGTTATGGTTTGGGTCTGCCTGTTGCACCAAAGCCTCATTCAGTCAGAGGTAGCTGAATCTGGAACGTGTGATGCTGGGATTAACCTACCCTGCTCGCAGTAATGTGGATGGGATAAAAGAGGCAGAGAGACGGGTGAAGGTTTCTTCTTGCCTTTGCTACCTTGTGTGAGCCATGTTATTTCTCCTGTGTGTGAGGCCTATTTGCCACCCCTGCCTCGGAGCCAGCCAATTATGGACGGAAACCTCTAAGAACTGTAAGCCAGATAACCCCCTTCCTCGCTAGCTTTAGGTGTCAGGTATTTTGTCTGAGCAACAGAGAAAAGTAACTCAATTGCTCAAGCATTCTGTGTTTCCTTTTCTTGCATTTATATGCTGGGATCTGATTTGCCTTAAAATTATCATAAGTCATACGCATCCTGCTCGGTTTTTTAGAAAAAGAAGGTGATTTGGGGTACAGCCATGCTCTTATTAGCGAAAATGAGGGCAAGTTGATAGCTGGTGTTCAGGAACAGCCAAGCTCTTTTGGTTTCTTAGCAACGGGAGGCGGGGTCTGGGGGGGCAGAGTCTGTGTAAGCACAGGGAAGAGAAAAGCGGAGAGGAATATAAAAAATGAATTTAATGCCTGGGTTCCTCCCAGGTGGGTGAGATTTATAGAGTCCTGGTTCTTTATAGCTTCAGTTTATTTGTTACATGATCAGAAAATGTAATGAAATATGCTGAAATTCAGCAGTGGTAAGTCAGTGCACATTTATCGTTCTAATGCAAGGGAAATATAAACCGTTTAACATGTTGATTGTAAATGGTTCAGAAATCATCTGGTTGTGGGAGTTCATCACGTCTCACAGACACTACTGCCACCGTGTGGACAGCGTGGGGCTCCTGTGGGGAATGGAAAGCAGGGATGGGCTCAGAGGCTCAGGTCTCGCTTCCCGAAGTGGCTCGAAGATGGGTTTGCTCTCAGGCCCTGAGAATAACTGAAAAATTCTGGCACATTTTAAAGTAAAAATTTTAATTATAAGTTTAAATGCTTTTAAAGAATATACTCTCCTGTGGGTTTTGAATATTGACATTTAAAAATAAAACGTGCATGTAATGCTTTTTAATGTGCACAGTGGAATCTAAATATCACAGCGATTTGATATACAATATCAGATATTTTAAATTATATGGGTAAACTCTTTTAAGTGATTAATTTTCTCAATTTCTTTTCTCCTTGAACTTGTATTTCAATTTCACTTCCCTAACAGACTTATATTCTCATGTTTTAAACAGGTACACAAATGTTAACATATGTGCTACTTACATAAGACACTACATATTTTTGTGCAACAAAAATAAACATTAAATTTAAATTATAGAATGTGACTGTAAGACTGTTCATATATTCACTGCACAGTTAATTAAATACATATATGTTAAAATGTTGATCAATAGTGTACTTATTCCACATTAAAATCTACCTCTTAGAAGACTGAGGTTTTAAAAATTTACTTTGCATGTCTATGATGACTATGTAATTATTGCTATGTATTTGATGAAAATTATTGTTAGACTCTGATAAAGGTCAGCATCAATATCATTCATATTTATCTTTTTTTCCAGTTGTAAGCCTCAGGAAATTTCATTTATAGAAATAAGTAGTGGGAATGGGAAACTTTTTATTAAGCAATATTAACTGAATTTTTTAATGATTTCTGAGTTTCTTGCTAATAATGACTTTGTAATTTAATAATTTTATTTTTTGTTAACAATGAGTACACAATTGAATTAGGTTTTGCTTAAGGTTGTTGACAGCAAAATAACTGAAAATGATGGACCTGTTGAAGTATTTGATTTTACCTGATTGTTAGAATGTTTTTCTTATAATTCCTGTGACGCACGTTGCAGAGGTTTCTATACTCTGGACAGTGCACTGGTGCACCCTTTGATTGTGCTGAATGTAGGTTTGAGAAAGGACTTAGTGGGAATGGAAACAACATCATGAAACAGCTAATTAGGGATTACCTGGGTAAATAAGATAGATTTGAAGTTTAATAGAGTTAGAAATGATTAGAAATGCAGTTTGAAGGTATAAAGAAAATGGATTCCTTTAAATTCTTTAAATGTATCTATTCTTTTAAATGTCTTTGTACATCCCCATCTTGAAATCACTGATTTATCCTCAAAGCCAATTGATGACATTTTCTGTAAGTCTTACGCCAAAGTGGGTGGTGTCAGTACAAGGAATAAATATTCAGTGTTGAACTTACTGAGTTTAAATAACCTGTTATTTTTCTTTAGTATCTTCTCTATTAAAGAAAAATATTATAAATTTGAAAGCTCCAACTTCCTAAAATCATACGCTCTGTTGGTCCCTTATTTATCATGCTTCTGAAATTGTGCCAGTTAGGAAATTTTGTATTGGGCTAAGGTAGGAAACAATTGAAAATCTCAGCAACTTCAGAACTAGTATTTCTTCTCAGGGAGCCTATTCATTGCAGATTGGCTATGAGTCTTCTCATTCAAGACAGTGACAGAGCAGCCCTTACCTGATAACTGGTTTCTTAGCAGAGAGAAAAAAAAATCAGAAAATAATGAGCAGTCTCTCAAAACTTCTGCTCCAAAGCTACATGTGTCACTTCTGCCTGTTTCTTTTTTATTGTTATTGTTAAGGTAGCGAAACTCTTTAATATACACATCAGGAACAGAGAAAAAGAAGCCTAAACGTTTTTCAATTTGAGAAAGGTCAGAGAAAGAGAAAGGAACATCTACTCTAACAATGCCCTCAGTGTCAGCGATCTCTCTGCGGGGCATCTGGAAAGCTGGAAAGGTTGGGTAGCAAGAACAAGTGTGAGGTGAGGGAGATGTACGATGGTGGGTTAAGGGAGGGTCGCAAGATGGCGGATCTGGAGAGGAGGCACAAGATGGCAGAGGAGAAGAAGGGGCACAAGATGGTGGACATGGAGAGGCACCCGAGGAGGCAGAAGAACCGCTGGGGTTGTAAGGAGGAGGAGGTGTGAGTGGAGAGTGGATCAAACATGTCAGAATCAGGAAGAGTAGGGTCATGAAGGGGTGGATGAAGGACCCTGGGTTGTAAGTGCCTGAGAGGATGAACAGTTTTGACAGAGAGAGGGGCAAGAGGGGAGGAAGAAGAAGTCTTGTGTATAGGAGATTTCTGACCATTTTCCATTGAGTTAACAAAAGTTGCATAAATCGCACAACGTGTTAAAATCGAGAGTGCCATTTTCTGGCCGTTGAGATTCATTGCCTATTTGTACTGAGGCCAAACTTGGTTGCAATAAAAAATGAGTCATTTTGGCTTAAAGTCGGGACCCAACAGTCCAAGGGGACAAAGTTGTGCCAGGAGGCAGCCAAGAGGCATTGAGGGAGGGGATTTGGATTGTTGGGTGCCCATGTTAGGGCTCGTGAGGAGGAGTTAGCTTCTTAGGAGGAGGGCAAAAGAGAGAGGAATGTCTTTGTCTCTTTTGACATCTACCTTTGTTTCTTAAGAACAAATGATTTCTATTCTCTGTTGGCACTCACCACGGTGAGGATATACAGAACTCCTCTGGGAAAGGGAAGCCGGTACCCAGACCAACATAATAACCTACAGGACCACTAAACCCCACAATACAAGAACCACTGATTTGTAGTACACAAATAGCTATCATTTTCTAAAATATTACATTAAAATGATATATTTAAATTTTAGAAAATATTTCCAGCCTACAGAAAAAGTACTGATAGCCTAGAATTACCAATTACAAATGCTTGTCATATTGACTTCAGGTCCCTTTGTTAAAAAAGAAACAAAATATTGTAGATTCAGTTGAAACATTCCCAATAATTCCATCCTTTTCCTGTTTTAATCCCCTTCCTTTTTAGAAGTAACACTGTTCTGTCACTAGTGTGCATTCTTTTTACCTATCCTTTTATATATTTACTGCAAAAGTATTTTAAAGGTTTACATAATGTACAATGTACACCTCAAAAGTACTTTCCTTTTATTTACTCAACATTAGACATTTTAAATGTTTATGTAGCTAAATATAGATCTAATTATTTCATTTAAACTATTCAATATTAATACATTGTGAAATGGTTAGCTTTAACATATTTAGGTTATTTAGTTTAGTGTAACAGAAAAGTATAACGCCTTTATATTATCACTTTGTATATGAGTTTCTCTAAGATTGATGCCTTCAAAATAATTGAAATACTTCACAAAAGTCACCTTGCAAAGTTGAAAACCCAGTTGCTATTGACACCAACTTGAAGCTTTATCGATGGCAGCTCCAAAGGGACAGAGTTAGGAAATTTAGAATGCAGACCAATTTTACCTGAAACAATTTTTTTGGCATAAAAGAACAGAAACAACTTCACAAATTTCCTGAACTTCCGTGCTGTGTTTAAAGCAGTAGCAGATTCTTGTGAGTCATCTGGTGTTTGTGAGAGTAAAAGCACTCCGGGAGAGAACTTATGTCTCAATAAGGAAGGCCCAGCAGGAAATTCCACAGGGGTGAACCTGATTTCCAAAGAAATCATAGTGACGTGAAAAGGGACAATAAGGACCAAGGAGCAGATGATGTTTATAATGATAGGGACTGTGACTTCAGGGAAGCAAGTTGGGCTATAGTGAAATTGTTGTTGCTAGCTAGTATTGATTTCCTGCCTTTTCCACCCTCTTAGAATCTGAGTTTGTTCAATCCACCCCAACAGAGCCCATGTGTTTCAGTTCCAGGTGTACGTTTAAATAGACTGAAGATAATCCTATGTGGACCTAACTGGTCTAGAAATGAACATCGTATTAGTCAGCTTCTCATTACTACAATAAAATACCTGAGGAAGCTAACTTATAAAGAGGAAAGGTTTATTTAGCTCCTGGTTGGAAAAGTTTAAAAGTATGGCATGCATCAATTCAGTTCTGATGAGAGCAGCAAATGACAATAGTTGGGAATGTGTGTCAGAGCAAAGGTCACAACTTGAGTAAGCAAGGAGGGAGAGAAAAGGGGCTTCACAATCCTCTTCAAATACTCTTGATCTCAGGACTTCTCACTAGGCCTCACCTCCCAAAGATTTCACGACTGTCAATAGTGTGACCCTGGGGACCAAGCTCTTTGCATGTGGATCTCTTGGGGGATGTTACCCATATTAAAGCCACAGCACATCTGTAAACCAGTTTGGCTCTATAAGAACTGAGGAGAATAGATGAAGGACTCAAAAAATTAGATGTCCCCAGTAAAAAATCTAATTGAAAAAATGGGCAGCTGAAATGAATAGACACTTCTCAGAAGTACGAATGGCCAAAAAATACATGACAAGGCATTCAATGTCTCTGGCCACTACAGACATGCAAATTTAAAGAACACTGAGATTTCATCTTACTCCAGAAAGAAAGGTTATCATCAATGAATCAAATAATAACAAATGCTGATGAGGCTGTGGCAAAAAAGAGACCTGTCTACATTCTTGGTGGGAATGCAAACTAGTAAAACCACTATGGAAATCAGTATAGATTCCTCAAAAAACTAAAAACAGAAATTCCATTTGACTTAGCTACTCCCCTTCTAGGTATCTTTCCAAGAGTTAACAACATCATATTGTAGAGATACATGCATACTCATGTTTATAGCAGCATAATTCATTATAGCTAAATCTTAGAAGCAGCATGCCTCTATCAACAGATGAATGGATAAAGAAAAGGTGGTATTTATACATGATGGAATATGGAGGTTCAAGTACTTTGCCATGAAGAAGGATAAATGAGATATTTGTAGGAAAATACATGTATCTTGAGATCATAATGTTAAGTGAAATAAATTAGACCCTCAAGCTTAAATATCTCATGATTTCTTTTATATGAGAAACCCAAAATATAAATAAAGAACAAAATAAAAGGTAGATAATAGGAAATAGGGAGATAGGGCTTTTACAAAAGGGGAGACCAGGAGACGGGGGGAGTGAAGAGGGAGAGGATTGGAAGGAGATGAAAAAGGAATTAAGAGGTGTGTATATACCAACTCCCCACAAGGAATGTAGGCATATTTTTTTCTGGGGAAAGCCTAAGAAAAAATTTTCATACTACTCTGGAAAAAATTCCAAAGAGTTGTTTCATTTCTTTTTAACTTGCCTGGTGTGGGACCATAATTGCTATAGCCTGTGGATAAAACTGATATACGGAATAAGGCAGAACCAAAGCAATTGTAGTAAAAATGAGCTAGAATCCTTGTCCTACCTCTGTGCCTGTTATTGTTTAAACCTGTGGGTTATATTTTTAAATATTTGTCACTGAAGTACTCTAGCTGTTTTTAGAGGGTTCAGGAAGTATATGTAAAACAGGGACTGAATTGACTGTGCCCTGAATTGACTGAGATTAGTTTCTGCCACAAGGTAGAGCAAAACTTTAAAAGAAAAATTAATTCCAATTACTGTGCATGTCAATGTACACCAGTTCAACAGCAACATCAGTTCTTCAGTAACATGCTTCAAATTTCAATGACTGTACAGTGCATACACATTTTACTGCTCAGTCCACAGATCACTAGGTAACAGCTGCCCATCATGATCAGTGACCAACCACTTCACTTCTTTTGAACTTTTTTTAATGCACAAAGTCTGTTCAAACAAATAGCAAAATAAGGAGTGATATTAGTTTACTGTTTCCCAGTGCTAAAACACATTCATTTTGATAAAGTGAATGAGTCAGAGAGAGAATTGACCAACAAAGATGAGAGTGAAGCAAAGAAACAAAAAAGCATTGTTCAACATCACTGGTCATTCGAGAGATGCAGATAAAAACTACACTGAGATTCCACCTCATTCCAGAAAGAATGGCTGCTATCAAGAAATCAACCAATAACAAATGCTGGTGGGGCTGTGGGGAGAAAGGAACTCTTCTCCATTGTTGGGAGTGCAGACTGGTGCAAGCACTGTGGAAGTCAATATGGAGATAACTCAAAGAACTAGGATTAGAGGTTCCATTTGACCTAGCTATCCCTCTGCTGGGTATCTTCCCAAAAGAATTAAAAGAATCATACCATAGTGATATACGCACAACCACATTTATAGCAGCACAGTTTGTAATAGCTAAAACTTGGAAACAGCTCAATTGCCCATCAGTTGGAGACTGGATAAAGAAGATGTGGTTTTTCTATAAAATGGAGTACTACTCAGCCATAAAGAATGAGAAACTAGAGTCATTCATAGGAAAATGGATGCATATTGAGGCCACACTCTTAAGTGAAATAAATAGGACACACATGTGTATATGCCAAAAACTTTCTCTGGTATGAAAAACTGAAAGTGTAAGTAAGATCCAAATTGTATAACTGATAATGTGAAATAGGAAGAAAAGGGCTAAAGGTGTAGGGGAAGTAGGAAGGGTAGGGGAAAGGAAGTAAGGGAAAAGAAAAAAATATGAGAAAATGCAAAAATGGAAATAAAGTATTTGTAAATAGGGAAGGGAGGAGGGGGTGAAGGGAGGGCAGGGCTGAGGGGAAAAAATGAGAACCAAAACCTGTCATGTAAAGATACAAGATCCCAATGATGAATGTAACTGTACTGTATACTTAAAAAGTACCAGTAAATTTAATGAAGAAAAAAAAAGTGATGGAACACAAATGCAGTTAAATAGTGGACCATGGTGATGACTCTTCCACCATCTAGCCATGACTCTGGAAATTCAAGTAGAGGAGCTCACCAGCCCAAGTGAGCAAAGTGCTTGTGGTGAGGCTGAAGATGCCCAGAGAGGTGAAGCCTGCAGAAACTTCACAATAAATAAACTCTTGGAGATATTTTTCCTAATCAAAATTGGACAGGATAGCAAATTAGAAGGCAATCCAAATTCAGAAAGGAATATGACATTTACCAAGAGAGCCAAGATGCTCAGTACTCACTGTCAAAGTAAATGATTTTTAAGTGGCTCTTAACATTGTTTACAAAGAAATAAAATGTTTCCAGTATTTTACATTATATACTGAAAATTACTTTTACAAATTTTTCATTTCCCTAAGCATTTCTAACCAAAGTGAGATTTTAATGTTTTGATATAAATTTATAAAGGTCACAGAAAAACTGAAATTATGCCTCCAACCTTCACACCAGTCACTGCCTTGGTCTAAAACGCCTCCTCCCACCCATTTCCTATGTCTGACAATCTCTCACGCATCTTCCAAAACCTAGTTCAAATGTTAAGGCTGCTTTGTGTATGTTCATCTGGCACCGTCATGATTTTAGTCTGAGAGGACTGCACACCCAAGTTAATGGTCTATAAAATCCTCGCAGCCTGAAAATTGTACAGATAAACTATGGGATAAGTTTATTTGGGCCACTCATTTAGCATTTTGGTAAAAACAGCTTACCTTGACGAGTGGTATGGCATAAGGACAATGAACCAGACTGGGATTTGGGTAGGCTTGTGTTCTGGTGTCAGCTTTGTAGTTAAATGCAATCCAGGGCAAGTTGCTTAACCTCTTTGTTTTTACAGAGTCCGTCAAAAAAATGTATACACACTTAAGGAAAAGAAAAATGTATGATGCTTTTTCAATAGATGGTGTTACCTTTATATGGGGTACCACAGAATCTGTATATTACAGAAAACTTACTACCTTGCTGGCTGTTAGAGAAGGAATTGAAAACATGTGCAGCCATCTCAGTGACCAATGTTACCCAAGCACATTAACAAATGTCTGAAAGCTAATGGCCACCATTCTGAGTATCTCTTGTAATTGTAGAGGTCAAAGGTAATTTCTATTAGTCTCAAGATGTTGCAATAAATTCAATATTAAAAAATTTATATGTTTTTCTTTTCCTGAAGTGTGTATACATTTTTATTTGGCAGACTGTAGTTTTTCCTCTGTAAAATAGGTTGTGAATAGGACAATTTTCAAAGGTTTGAGGGCACTATATTTCTATAATTCTCTTCTATTATCAAAGAGAGTTACAAGGAGGGTGTAAAGTTCCCTAAAACTGTTAGTGTGCATAGGAAGTCAATATTGAGTGAATCTATAATCAGCTTGACTTGGATGGGTTAAGGTTATGAATGGACTGTTTGATTCTTGTGACACACTATTTTACTATTTTTCTATTTCCATTACATATTAAGCTTCAGCTCTTCGATAGCTTAGGGCACATTGCTATGTCTTCAGCTGGGTTGACTGTTCATATATTCATGAAGCACAATGCTGGGCCCTACAGAAAAACTTAATTCCTGCCCTGGAGGATCTCATGGTACAATGAGAAAAACAACTCATTCTTCCTGCTGGAGAGACATGAAAATTTGGTTTTGAAGAATGGATATGATAGTTCATGATAAAGAGAAGTTAAGAGTATGAGGAGGGCACTTTAGGAAGAGGGCATGGTTGGTGCAAAGGCATGGGTACACACAGTAATATTATTAATTAAAGCAAAGCGACTGGAGTGATTGATAGATGAATTGGGGAAAAGGTGGGAGAAGTGGTGGGAAGTAAGACTGCTGTGTAGAAATTAGAAACAGTAGGTATTTCTAGCAGGAAAGTTTTAATTCAGGGAGTTAGGTGCTTAATACATAAATGGAGAGAAGGGAGGAAAAGTAGAGTTGTTGTAAAATGTTGAGGTCATATCTCGACTGCTGTTACACAGAGGATGTAAAGGTGTTGTTTTCCCAATGGGTGGAAACAGGATAAAAGCACTGCTGTTACAGATGCCACAAAGATCTGAACTAGGATGACTCCTGTACAGAGTCTGCTGTATGAGTTTCTCCTGTGAGAGCAATGACAGCCAGTCTTGTGTATCTTAAGTGACAAAATCACATCTAGAACCTGGGTAGCAAGGGAATCTGAGAATTGTAGTTTCCAGGCTTCCAGTCCCTGTGATAGAAGGGGAGCAGAAATGAGTGGTGTGTGTCAAAAAGCAGTAACTTCCTTAGTTGGCAACACAGGTTGGAACTAAATGGTCAAGGGCTTGGAGGGGCATCCCAGTTAAGAAAAGTGTGGGATGCTTCTGGAAATTTAAAAGCGGGACTGTCATGATTATATTTTTTTTGTGTGAAAATTGGTGCTACAATACAGTTCATTCTTATGAACTAAAAACAAACAAAAAACCCCACCAAGCTATATGGCAGTAATTTATTAAATAGCTGTTATGCAGAGTAGAACCATGTAATTAATGTAAGAGCCTTCTTAAAGCTTTTTTTTTTTCAATATTAGTGGCAATCTATTCATCCAATGTTCTTTTTCCAGTTTTTTATTGGGTGTACATTTGTAACAGGCACCATGGATACAATAAAAGTCATCTGTGATCTCTGCCCTTAACAATCTGAATCATTTTTCTTTTCAGGGAAAAATAACATTTTAAGTTGGTTTGGAAGATTGATCCACTGCATCTCAAAGTATCTTCTGCTGAAATCTAGTCTCATAAAATGCTATTGAAAATGATCTCATAATGATCATTTAAAGCTTTTAATTTATATAATTTCCTATTAATTTAAGCCTCCAGTAAAATTTACAGTAAAAATTAACTATTAAATTTTATTTTATAAGCATTACCCACTTTTGACTTTTAATATCCATTAGTAGCTGAGTTCCTCAGAGCAGCTGGGGAGACTGGACACTTCTATAGGAGAGCCAGTCAAATTGAAGGCCAATGGACTATTTATAAAAATATTTAGCTGTGAGAAAATGGAAAGAAATTGATTTTAGCTGAGGTATAATTTCTTATATTTGGATGCATTTTCAAGTAGAAAAGACATTTTAATGCTAAAAATATAGCTCTCAAGAATACTTTGATAAATATGAAACAATAAGTGCTACAATAATCACCTAGGAACATACAGATTCTGGATTTTAACAAAATAAATGGTGAGCTTCAAAATGCTATATTCTAAAGTTGTTGGACTCCATAGAATTGGTAAAGGAGGTTTTGCAGAACTAGCTTTACAACTACTAAATACTCTCTCAAAAGGTTGAGGGAATAGAAACAAATGGATTTAGGCAAGTTTTTCTTTGGAAAATGATGCAGATTGCTCAGCTCTGCACTCAAGAGCCACACGGGGGTGCTGTTTGGGTCTTCTTGGCTCCAATGTCTGCCCTGCAATAGGAAATGTGTGCTTGGTATCTGACTTGCTTAGGGGCAGGCAGGTGAGCCACCAGCTTTGGAAGTGAAGAGGTTGTTTTAAGTTTGGTTGGGCTTTCTTAGAATTAGGGAAAAAGGCATCAACTGTGGGCTAATGGAGAGCCTGTAACTTCTTAAAATCCTGCCTATGAGGTGTGGATGTCAGGAAAGCCAGAGGCCATGGGAAGATGGTAGTTGGAGGAAAATGAATTGCCTGTATCACAGGGAGCTCAAGATCCACCCCAAGATGAGTCCTTTGAGGAGCTGTCCATGTGAACCAGCTTCAATATCTGCCAGTCTCACCTCACAATCTGGCAGGGGGAACTGACAACAGTGTGACATGGATGACTCTGGACATGTAACAAGCCAGGGGAAATCATATTAAGTCTGGTTAATAAAATTTGGCATTAAGGTAAGCATTTGATAAATGGAGAAGCACTCGTGGACACTACAAAAAAGGTTGGAGGTGTTCTGTATGCTTCTGTGATTCTTGTACTGAGTAGGCCTCAGCTTCCCCTGGAAGCTCCAGACTGACAGCAGCGTGAATGCAGTAAGAAAACAAAAGCCTAGCCAATTCCTTCATTCTTCCCAAGCTCTTGTGGAACTGTGATGCAGTAATTTCTGGCATTTGGAAACTCCTGGGAGGTCTCAGCAAAGATGCAACTTGGCTTTTTGAAGGTCAGGTTGGCTGTGCTGCAGCTGTTAATGATTTCACTGAAGATGGTTATGTAAAGAAAGCCCATCAAGAAATACGACTAACATGTTCTATTACATGTTATTTTTTATTACTATTTTATAAAGCTTAATATTTTTCTAAAAGAAAAAAAGCTGGTTTACATGTCAAGTAGCAAAGATACAAGTAGATAGCTAAAAACAGTATAGCTATTAGAAATAAGGGTAGAGCTAAATAATACAAAAACAAGAGCAGTAAGCAGCAATAAAATTAATTCCTACATAAAGCTAGCAGTGCAATAGTATAAGCAGAAAGCAGCTTTACATTAAAAAAGTTATTTAAATACAGAAATAGCACCTTACAAAAAGGAATTGAAGAATGTAAACTTGGTAGGTAGATTCAAGTATAAAAGTTATACCCCCAACTCTTGTACCAGAACGAAAAGGGTTTCACAAACCCTGGACAGTGTAGGGCACACACATCCTCAGTGCTGACTCAGCTGCATTTCCTTAGCAGGATCACCAACAATTACGGTTCTCTTTTACTAAATTAAGCAATGATAGACTCAAGATTGCCAATGCTTCTTCCCTACCCCAAAATCTCCAAATCGAGCTTAGCAGCTTCACTATCATCAGTTGTTCTGTAAGAGAATCATTTTCCTGACAGAAACCACCACTGATTATTTTTACGTAACTGAAAGCCACATTAAAAAATTGGTATTGAAAACAAAAGAATCTTTCTTAGTTTTTTCTATTGCTAAGTGTGGTCACAAAGTTGTCACATTATTATTTGGGGATTATTTCTTAATACCTCTCAAGAACCATGAATTCTCTGAGCTTAAGATGGTCATATCAGAGCTAAAAAAAAAGACAGCAAACAAGATAAATGAAGGAGAGAGCATCCGGAAACAGTGAGGGGAAAAAAAACAATTTGCTTCCATCTAAACATGGGCCTTTCAGTGAAGACATTTTGTGGAAGTTTTAGAGCATGATAGATTTAAAATGTCGGTACCCTGCTCAGATTTATATGCTGCATATCCTGTAATCTACTTGAAAAAGCTGTATTTTCATAAGGAACCCTCAGTATTAGTTCAGAGTAATCATTACTATGCAATTGTGGATGGCTGGAGCTACATTCTTAATCTAACTTCAAAGAAGACTGTAAAAAGGGGGAAAAATACCATCTTGTAAACTTTAAAAGTTTAGTGTTGATAAAAATTTGATATAAGTAGCAGATTTATTTAATCTGGCTACCTACCTCAAGTTTTCAAAAATCTTGTGGGGGTAATAAGGCTAACAGTATCCTGTAGTTAATATAAAGCTACTTTACTCAGACTCCCAGAGTCCCTTAAATTAATATTTTTATTTTTTCATATAACATTTTATTGGCTCCCCCCCAAAATAGCTCTATGCTAAGATTCTAAATCTAAGCTAAAAGTTTAACAAGGAGAAGAGAACAAAGAAAGGGAGAGAAGAAAAGGAAGTAGAGAAGGAACGAAGGATTCCATTTGAAGAAAGTAAGAGTGAAGTAAATATCAATAAATCTAGACTACAATGAAGTAATTTGGTTCCTTAATGAACCCCTAAAATAATGTACTTTATAAAGGGGTATTGCATAACAGTTTCCAGAATTGTATTTGTGCTAGAACAACGAACCTCTGCACTCACCGTTACTCTGCGGGAATGCCATCTAACTGTGGTTTGCATTTTCTTGGCAATGGAACATCATGTGCCCATTTTTCCTTCTACCCTTCTCAAGGGTAGAAAGAAATTAAGAATAAAACAAGTTTAAAAAAGAAGCCCAGAAGAATTACTTATTGACCTACATCTGTTTCTATACCATCACTGTTCAGTATTTCAATCAGAGTCTCACCTAGGCTCTGGTTTTCCAGGTAATTACTTTTTACCATCTTGATTCATTTTTTACAAATGATTGTTAAAAGGCATCCATACCTGGTGCTCTACAATTAACACTTAAACAAAACAACAAAACAAAACACCATAGGGCATGTAATGGAAGAAACTGAACACAGTGGAATTTTTACAAATAGTAAAACCTCACTGTTCTCACGTTACTTGAGAAGCAGCCATTAGGTGCCTAGACTTCACCTTAGTTCTCATGACTGGATCGGGTTAGCACAGTTCAGTCGTAGCCAGGTGTCATTCGGTTATTTTGGCCTCGGTGCTTGTCATATATATACATTTATAGAGTAAGTGCAGGGCAAATTAGAGGAAAAAGTACAAACATTCAAGTCGTCATACCCTGAAAAGTATGTGTCAGGCTGTAGTTGTAAACTCTTTGCACTAAATCCCATTTTAGGAACAAAATAAATAATACCATAGGATTCATAACTGAAGGTGGCTTCCTGATGAAGCCTAAAGAAGCAGTAGCTTTTTTTAAACTGCAGAAAGAAAGTTCTCTCACCACAGATTTACTCAGGGCAAGTGGAAATACATATCAAGAGTGCTTACCCTGGTTAAGTGCTAGACAGCCCCCCTTCAGGAAAACCACAAGGCTCCAGAAGCCTGTTCAGATCTATGTCCAGGAATCAGATGATTCTTGAATCAAAACCACATTAGTCAGTCAGTGCTTTCAGTGTGACACACCATGCAGAGCCTGCACTAGCTGGCATCACATGCACAATTAGTAATAACGACTTTCAGGAACATAGATGATCCACGACGCTGGGGAGATAACAGAACCAGTGAATGAAAGAGAGCAAGGACACGAGCTGAGGACTCATGGTTATGTTCCACTGAGGACATCGCCCGTGACACAGGGAAATTTAGGTGGCCTGATCCCACTCCACCTGCCAAAGCATCAGTTTAGTCTGGCCCGCTGCTGGGGATTTCTAGTCTCCTCTGGGCTGAGCTGGTATTTCGTGATTGATTCCTTTCTCTACTCCTAAGGACAGGGTCTCCAAGGCTGCCAGGTGTCTTGAAAAATGTCTCACGGTGTGTGCGTCGCATACTCTTTGGTGTCACTGGAACAGGTGACTGATCAAAAGAGCAAAATCAGAAGCAAAGTTAAACTCTTCTGTCTCTGAACTAGAAGCACTTTCTTGACTTGTGTCTTTGTGATTCCTGTGCAGGTCTCCCCTCCTCCTGACTGTTTTCCCATCCCATCTGTCCCTTTTACCTTCTTCACAATCCTTGCCCTAACTGGAAATTAATTTCTTGCTTATTGTAAGAGGGGAAAGCCCACCCACCGAAGAGGTTACAGACATGGCCAGGGTCTGGCTCTCCCATCTGTGTAAACTTGGGAAAATTATTTAATCCAATTATCTCTTAGCTATTTTATCAGTGCAGTGGGGATGACAGAAGTAGCAACATCAAGGGATTTAAGAATTAAAAAAGATGATCTTTGTAAAATACTTTAGAGCACATGAAACAAATAGTAATTGCACATATGTGCTCTTTATGTTTACTTACTACTATTTATCCTCTCATGCTAAATTTCTCCCCTTAGTGTGTCTTCAAATGGCAGGGGTCATTATCCTGCTATATCTTCAGTGCCTGCATCACTCTCTGGCTCGTAACTCATGGGAAAAAGCATGTGTTGGGGCTGGGGATGTAGTTTGGTAGTAGAGCTCTTTCCTAGTATGTTTGATTCCACAGTAGTGCTAAAAAGTATATGTTATGCTATAACCATCTTGTTTCAAACCTTGCATGATTTCTTCAATACTTGGCATATTTATGAGCCTATGAATAACTTGTCCAAAATAATTTTTTCTGGAATAGTAACTAATTACTCTAAATAATGCCTTTTGTATTATAGGAATTAAGTAAATACTGAGTTTGAGGGACAAATAGATTCATTTATACTTCTATATGTGCATTTTTATATATGTATATTGTTAATAAATATGTATATAATTTCCTCCTAGACATCACATTTTAAGAAAGAGGCTAAAAATTGGAGTTAGTATCAAGACTTATTTCCCTTCATTCTATCCTATGTAGTTAAAATTTACTATGGTTTCCTTAAATGACCTAAAGATGGATTTTTTTTTTGGTGCTGGGCATTGAACTCAAGACCTTGTGTTTGCCAGGCAGGCACTGTGCTGCTGAGCTACATCCCCAGCCCTTAAACTACCTAATGAAACGAAAGCATGGAGATCACTGAAAACATCTAAATAGGCAGCACTCCCCCCAAATCTACCTTCATTTAAATGCCTAATATAGGTTGCTTTTAGAAATAAAATCTATGAAGCACAGGGTTGCTCACCTTATTACTCCAGTGCTTTGTAAAAGAAACAGGTAACTCCCGGGTCCACAATGGAAGCCGGGTAGTGATTGCCCTAATGCCTCTATCCTACAGCCATGCTACTACAGTGAGAACTGGTTACATGCAGCAGTGGAGCCTGCAGGCCTTACCTGTTGTAATTTTACGACTGAGGCTGGATGTCCTATGTAAACAGGGGACTCAGGTTGGATGACGTTGTGTGACCTTGCCATCACAGGACTCAGGTGCAGTGAGGGCTGCCCCTGAAACTGAGGGTCTGCAGAAGGCAGCGTGGATGACTTTGGATTAATCATGGCTGCAGGGCTGATGAGAAGATGAGCTGCAGATCCAAGGCCAGGCAAGCTGAAATTCACAGGTCCTGTGTTTGGGAGAGTGCCAGGAGCAGAAGAAATCGGCACGGGCATTGCCGGAGAATAGACAACAGGAAAAGGGCCCATAGTCGGAGACGGTAAGACCATGCAAGGAACACTGAAGGATGGCAGCTGACCTGAGGGTGGTCCCACAGAGTGGGGGGTTTGACTGCCAGAGAGGAGTGCATGGAAGCCATTTAATCCTGAAACAAGAACAAAGAAAATCAATATAGCAGAGTCCGTTCAGGTTCACATCCAGATCAATGCATGATGGAACCTTGCCCCACTTGATCAGGTTAAACCCCCTGTCTGTGCTCTTTAGCTCACGTGGATGGTTCTTTCACATCAGTGGCAGAGATCACTGCCACATTTACCAGCATAATCATGTGGGAGATGCCCAGGGAGGCTTCTCACAGTAAGTTTCCCCGCACCCAAAATGAGGAGGAAAGTCAAACTTGGAAGGGAAAAATTATTTTTATTATTATGTATGAACTTCTACCTAAAAATTTATATTTCCTCAAAGATTACCAGAGCAACAAATCATAGCAGTATTAATAGTATTTTGATTTTGTCATGAGTAAAAAGTGAAATATGTTCACATTATTTTCTAGCTATTGCAGATTTCTACACTATTTGATGGTGCAACCTTGAAATGATGGCAATTTTAGACTTGTTGCCAGATCTTTTCATTACTATAAACAATTTCAAAAATTATTTTTGTACTTGTTCTTCAATATCATTGGTTCTTAGTAATCCTATGTTTTCAATTCTCTGTACTTATGAACACTGTGAAGAGGAACCCACAGGATTCTCCAGTCTAAGAGTCCATGGCTTAGAAAAAGTAAAATCTCTGCTGGGCTTTAATTTTCATTGAGCAGTAGCTGAGTCTGGTTTTGCTCAAAGTAATCCCAACACTGAATACCGTGCTCACAATAAGCACTCAGGGCTTAAGAAATGATAAGTGAATAGTAACAGATACTTACTGAATTTGTTCTGAAAGATGAGGCTTAAACCAACAAAAAAACCCCGAGAATCAATTTAAGCAACTTCACATCAAGAGCAGCTTTATAGAAAATATCTTATAAATTAGGTTTCTACTGTAACTATGTTTTAATATGAAATAATAACAGCATTTACTGTTTACTAAGTGCCAGACATTTTATGTCCCTTAGACTCAATATTAAATCTAATTCAGTATTCAGGTGCTGTCACTGTTGCCACTGTACCAATGAGGACGGCTGCATGGGCATCTTAAGTTCATATAGATAATAAGTGGCTTAAACGTCAAGCCCTTTCACTCCAGATCATGATGATATACTCAATACTTCCTCCACTTCAGCACACTCAAGAATGCTGACTGCACATAATGGTGAACAGGTTCCTACTAATACTCTGAACTAATGCCAGATCCAGTTGAATTACAAAAAAAAAAAAAAAACCACTAAAAAAATTGCTGTGCTTTCCCATCAAATAAACATATATATATATATATATGTTGCACTTGTGAGGCAGGTGGCAGAACCACTGTGCTAAATCCCTGGCCCTAATATATTTTTTAAAAAAGTCATCTGCTCAAATTTTCCCATTATTTCTTCAGTAGGTAAAAAAAGAGCAGCTCTATTTTTATACAGAGAAAACAAGATGGCTAAGTGTAAAATGACTCAGAAGCAACAGACAGCAATGTATGAATGAACTCCTTTCTTTGGTCAGTGATACAGACAAAACTAAAAATCTACTTTAAGACCTATATATCCTATAAGGGACTTCTTATGGTTTGGATAAAAAGTCTCATGTGTTCAAAGGTGGGGCGTTTAGAAGGTGATTAGGTCACGGGTATGATATATCCATTTGTGGTTAAACCACTGATGAGTTCACAGTTGAATATTCTGTTAGGAGGCGGGGCCCACTGGAGAAAGTGGGTCACTAGGGGTATGCCCCTGGGGGATGTATCTCTTGTGGCTCTTCTCTCTCCACTTCCTGGCTGCCACAGGTTGAACAGTTTTCTTTTGCCATGCCTTTCTACCATGCTGTTTCTGCCTTGGAGAGAGCCTTCTATGGACTGAACCCATTGGAAGCTATAAGCCAAAATAAACTTCTCTTCCTTTAGAGTTTCAGGTGTTAGCATTTTATTCCAATGATGAGAAGGTGACTAATAATTGCTGTAAAGCCATGAAGACACCTCTTACCAGCTGGAGACTGCACATAAAGATACTGCAGCAAAGATGCTTCTTTGGTGCTTTCATTTCCTTTTGAAGGCTTTTCAGTATCTGTGTTTCTTGAAGGATTTTCACACTCAGAAGAAACAAAGCAGTTTGCTGTAGCATTTCCTGAAACCTCTTCTGCCGCAGGGTGTGGACCATGCACATGAGTGTCTTCTAGGGATGCAGAGCCCCTGTTGCCCATACTCTTGCCAGGGGCAAATTCTATGGAATCTGAAGGTTTCTAAACATAACCAAACCGGGAAACATAAAAGCAAGTCAAAATTCCAGCAATCTATCTCACCACACTTTTCTGTCTTTCTTTTCTTTTTTTGGTACCGGGGATTGAACTCAGGTCCTTGAGCTTGCAAGGCAGGCAACCGAACCACTGAGCTAAATCCCCGGCCCCTCACCACACTTTTCTTAAAATTCCTAACACATAAACAGAAAGGTAAAACAGCCGAGTGCCGCAGTGATTCACGTGCATCAGCTGTTTTCATCCTGTTTACAGGAAGAGTGTGAAAATGAAAATGTTGCACCATGTGTATGGGTAGGCTCGTGATTCCTAAATATATCAATGCTAATGGAAATCTGGCCATGGTATTTAGACTATGAAATGTTTCTGAGCTGGTAACAGAGTGCTGATGCTCCAGCTTTTGGGGACCCTTCTAAGAACCGTGGGCTGGCCTAAAGCCTTCTTGATTGTCTAAGAAATGTGTTGTCAGGTTTTCACTTCTGATCTGCAACCCTAGGCTGTAAACAGAATTAGAAAAATGCATTCTGGCAAGAGAAAGGGATCTAAGAGCAAGGTTCTTAATTAATGGATGATTTCCATGCAGTGTGTCCAGCTGAGCCACAGCAAACAGCAGTTAACAGAGGTGCTTCTGCTTTCTGAGAGTTTTACTGGACATATGTCATTAACCTTTGCATGGCTACTAAGTGGGAGATGTGAACAGCTCACATTTTTATTCTTCTCATTTTGTAGCTAGGTAAAATGGATCACTGGGTGAAGAGAACTAAAAAACACAGGTATCGTTGACTGGCCAGCCAGCACCCATGTTCCCAACTTTGGAAATCAGCTGTGTCCTGCGCTCAAGTGACTACTGCAGTAATCCTAACTTCTTTTTTGAAAAGTATGTAAACGAGAATTAAACAAATAATGTTAGCAGTGGCTGCCAGTATGTGTTGAGTTAATGCATATTTTTTTTTAATATACTTTTTGACATTTTAAAAGAACTGTGATTTTCATAAAAATTGTTTTTCTTTCTCTTTATTTTGGTACTAGGGATTAAAGACAGAGCCTTAGCAATGAGCTGTATCTCCAGACTTTTTTTTTTTTGTACCAGGGATCAAACTTGGAACCTTGTGCGCGAGGCAGG
>NW_022900927.1:40722404-40754168 GCF_012274545.1 Fukomys damarensis
TTTTTTTTTTTTGTACCAGGGATCAAACTTGGAACCTTGTGCTTGCGAGGCAGGCAGCAACATCACTGAGCTAAATCCCCAGCCCACCAGACCGTTTTTTATTTTGAGACAGGGTCTTACTAAGTTTCTAGGTTGCCGAGGCTGGGTCTTATTAGTTATTTTATGTGTATCTGTGTCTTAAGGGGTTACGGGATGGCACCAGACAGTTCACCCACACCCTCTTACCTTGGGCAAGACCAGGGATAAGGGGCTGTCTTCAAGTTCCCGACTTTGTCGTTTAGTGGCAGGCTCGTGCTCCTCCCAGGACTTCTTGTCCTCACAGAGGCGTTTCTGACTGGAAGGTGTCAAGGACAGCTCTGCTGTGGCTGGGATCTCCGAGCTTCTGCCATCCCCTTCTGACCCCGACTCTGGGGATGGTCCCTCCCGCAGGCTTGCACACAGCATGAACAGTGAGGTGGAGGGCACGTACACCAGGGACTGGCCGGCAAGCAGAGGTGGCTTCATGCTCTCCACATCAGAGGACACGGGAGCAAGGGGGATGCCTACTTGTCCATTCAGACTGTTCTGCATGGAGAATGTTGGCAAGTCTTGAGCAACAGAAAATACTTGGTGGGCTAATGGATTAACACAGTATTCAGAGTCAACAGGGAAGCCGGTCTCTGAGCTGCCTGCTGTAGATACCACTCTCTTACTGACAGAGGTGCTTTCACTGTAATGAGAAGAAACATAATGAGCACCAACAAGTTAACACATTCTCCATTTCCGGACTCTGCCTTCCTTAGGAGAGACTGACCCAGTCAGGAGTGCAGCGATACTGTTTGGGCTATTTGGTGGCATGATCATGATCATGAAAAGATGGTAAGAGTCTGGACCAGACTTTGATTTAGAAAAAGTTTAGTGTAGGTTGTCTCAGATCAAGTGTAAAATAAGCAAGAGTAAAGAAATAAACTCATCTACTAAATAATTACTTTCTATCATCCTTGTTCCATGCTGCTCAGTGTTACTAGAGAATTCTTAGTATACAATTAGAAATAAATCCCATTAATATTTGTGATTATAAGCAATGTCTGGGCCTTTCTAAAAAAACCTCCACATATTTAAGAACATGTCCATGTTTTAATTTTAAGTACATTTTTGGGAAGAGGAAAATCCTTTAAGAAATGGTAGAGAAGACAAGAGATTCTTGTAGCCCTTCTGATGGAAGGCACCATGGTCCACTCTGCCTGCTTTCTCATATTTTGCTGCTGGGAACAGAATGGAGTACACTAGGCTATAGGGAGGGGTATACTGCTCTGTCCAGGTTCTTGCTAAGTAGCAATCTGCATTACTCAGCTCTGTGACACTAACAGACCCAGAATGAATGTATTAAGCACTATAAGATGCCCAGCCATCAGTCTTTAACCTCATCTCCACCAGTATAATACTACCATCACCAGGCCCCCAGATGTCCTCCCTCCTTTCTGTTTTTGGAGAAAGGGACTTGCTCTGTATTTTGGTTGGTCTTAAACTCACTTTATATCCAGGATAGCATCAAATTCTCAATCCTGCTGCCTCAACTTCCTTAGTGCTAGGGCTATAGGTGTGTACCACCACACCTGATGAGAAGCCGCTCCTGGAGTGAGTCTGCTGAGTCGCTGTCTTACACTAATTTCTCTTTCTCTCTGTCTCTGGCTGACAGGGTTCAGATCTGTACCTTAGTAGACCAGAACTACCACCAGCGAAGGCCCTGTTTGGTCAGTTCATCAGGAGCCCATTTCTAATTCCAGTCTCACCAGTTTAAAGCAGCCAAAGGAGCTTCCTCAGTGAACTTGTTCTGTAGTATCTGTTGAATCTAAATGCTTCTACTTGGCTTTCAATGCTTTTTGCTAATGTGGCCTATATCCACCTGTTATGAATGATATTTCCTTTACCATCCTAGTCAGACAAATCATGACAGCTAAACTCAGCAGCCTTTGTCCATCTACTCCTTGAGCCTGACTCGATCTGTTTCTTAACATATGTTCATTAAGAACCTTTTTCATTTCCTCTTTCATGTTTCTTCTGCTTTCTCAGATTATACACTGATTTATTTCAACATTAGATCCCAAATTCAAAGCAGACAGCCTGGATCTGAATCCCACCTCTGTCACTTTGTAGCAATCTGACCATGGGCAACTTCCTTAACCTCTTTTTATTTTCCTTTCTATAAAATGAGCACAATGGAGACAGCCCCAAAAGATTATGGTCAGATAGGTTAATAAACACTGAAATAGTACTTGGTACTCAGTACACAAAGTTAGCTGTGATGATGATAAAATGATCCACGGGGCTAAGAGTCTTCATTTCTTGGTGTCATGTTCATGTGACCTTGTTTTAAACATCAATGTATTTGTCTCTTTATTATTTCCCTATATATAAACTGTCATAGCTTAGAGAATACATTTTTCATACTTTTGCCTCACTGATTCTATACAGTTGGGTAAAAGGGAAAATTTATCAATTCTTAATTAAAAAAATAGATGATTTAAATTTTATCTTTGGGGGTGACATTTCAATTTAGTCAAGATTAATACTAGGAAACAGAATAGACTACTTACTGTGAATTATCTTCTATTTTCTGCCTGTAGACAGCAGCTAGACTTCCAATTTCTAAGGAATAACCACCCGATCCTGAAAACATAAATGAAGGTTAACAAAATATGGGAAGAGGCCTATAAATACCAATCAATGCAGTGGAATTCATTATTTATAACTTGGGGATAGTAAGACTACCTTAAATTTGTTCTTTTTTTTGATTTAGAGAGAAATTTTCCAAATGGCAAATTCAGGTCTCATCAAAACTGAATCAGAAACCAAACCAAGCCAAAACCATAATAAGTGTTGCTTTGTCAGTATGGTGAATTTCTGAGATATATTAAACAGGCCAACCATGGCAAACCAATTGATCAAGACTGACTGGATCAATTTCAGGTGGGGGTCCATGTTCACACACTGTGAAGTCAGCATCTCCTTTGCTGCCAATAATTGTTTTAGTGAAAAGTAGACCTCTGAAAAAATAGGCAGAATCTAGAATCAGATCACTTAAAAATGTCAATGTATGGGTAAGGCTACAATTACACAGCACATGATGGATTGCATGGAGTAAGCAAAGGCAGATACCTTGTTCCTTTCTGTATGGGCTGCTGGGTTCTGAGATCACTTTCCTTTCCATCCTCTCAGAAGTCTGAACTGTATTAAAGGAACCATAACGAGTCAGCCTCTGTCTTGCACAGACCTGAATCTTGCCATATGTTTCTCTTTTCAGTTCTGGTAAGACAGATGCAGAAACATCCACTAGTTCATCATCTAAATAAATGAGAGAATTGGTAGTGTTGTTATACAGCTGTAATTTGGGATAATTTTAGTCTTTTTCAACAGATGACTTTGAACCTATAATTGGAACAGTTATCCTATAAATAAAAAAGACAATCAAAGGAATTTTATGAGTCTTGTCTCAAACCCCATTTTTTGACATATTCCTTTTTTTTTAAGTTAGTGGATGACTATAAAGTGAGAATGAATCCATATATATCCTAAAATTATCTGAACTGCAATAAAAGTAGAGCAAGATGTTCTTCAACCCAAACTGGAACAGGCCTGACATTTTAATGCTTTGTCAGAGAGTATCAAAGGAAAACCTGACCACACTCCCTAACCTAACCATGCATATTTTGAGATTCACTTTCAAGATTAATTGAAATCTGCTTCTTACACTAAAACTCTGGGGCAATGAGTAGAAGAATCACTATTTGCTATTATTAGGCTTTATTATTTCTTTCTTAGGCAGCAGGAGGTTCAGTTACGAAGGGAGCACAAGAGAAAAAGGCCAGCAGCCTTCATGGTTGAAATGCCGCAGAACAGTGAGGATAGAAGGTTGGTGATTGGAGGACCATTTTGTGCTTAAAGTACCTATATACAGTCAAGGTGGAGCTACTCATCTAGAGCCAGGCAGACAATTCTGCCATCCAGACAGAATTGCTTGCTTGTTTGGGCTAATTTTTTTCCCAAGCTCAAAATAGTATTTTGACTACAATACTGATTTAACACACTGAAAAGTCCAACTAGACTTACACTTTATAAAATGCACACTTTGATGTTAATATAACTTTAAAAACACTTAACCTCCTAGAAGACAAAATAGGTAAAACTCTTGAAGTCATAGGAGTAGGCAATACTTTCTGAATAGAAATCCTGGTTGCACAGGAAATAGTACCAAGAATCAACAAATGGGGTCATATCAAGTTAAAAAGCTTCTGCACAGTCAAAGAAACAATCAAGAGTGAAAATACAATCTATAGATGGGAAATTGTTTTTGCCAATGATTCCTCAGAGAACTAACAGAATAAAGTTAGACCCCCCCACAATAAAAGATCCAATAAAAAAATGGGCAAGTGAAATGAGTAGAAACTTCACAAAAGTACAAATACCCAATAAATACATGATGTAATGATCAACATCACTGGCCATTACAGAAATGCAAATTCAAACTACACTGAGATTTCATCTTACACCAGAAAGAACGGCAATCATCGAGAAGTAAAAAAATTACCGCTTGTGAGGCTGCAGGGAAAAAAAAGAATCCTGCTTCACTGTCAGAGGGGCTTTAACTAGTACAAACATTACAGAAATCAGTATGGAGACTGCTTAAAGAACTAAAATCAGAATTTCCATATTGACCCAGCTATCTCCTTTCAAGGTATCTTCCCTAAAGAGCTTAAGACATCATACTACATGCATACATCCATACCGATGTTTATAGCAGTAGAGTTCATAATAGCAAAATCCTAGAAGAAGCCAGGATATCCATCAACAGATGACTGGATAAGGAAAATGTGGTATCTATGCACAATGGGATACCACTTGGCAATAAAGGACAGATTTGAGACATTTATAGGAAAATGGATTCACCTGGAAAATACAATGTTGAGTGAAATAGATCAGACACATAAACTCAAATACTGTATAGTATCTCATCGGAGTAAGGCAAAGTACAAACAGAATAGGGATGACAGGAGACAAGGGGATATATCTCTTGCAAATGGGAAGGGGTCCAAGAGAACGTGGGTATGAGTAGAGGAGGGAGGGAAGGGGAACGAGCAGAATAAAGATGTGCCAGGTACAGGAACCATGTACAGGAATAACTTCTATGAATGTAAACACTGCATCTCATAAACACAAGACAAGACCAGTGATACAAACAAGAATGAAAATAGGGAAAGGGGATTCAGAGGAGGGAGGGAAGAGGATTTTAAAAAGAATCAAGTTGTATTATGTACATGTATCCACTCCTCCACATGACTGTAAATTGTATGTACTAAAAACATACACAGAAAAAAAACTGATAGACTTGCAAGCCAAACCTGCAATTATAATCAGAATTTTAGTATCCATCTATCGATAACGGATAGACAACTAAAGGAATCAAATTCATGACTTCACTTAAGAAACTAAGATAAGAACACACTAAACTCAAAGCCGAAGACAGTAATGGAGTAGTCCATAAGCATTAAAGAAAATGTAATCTGAAACTAAAAATTTTCTCACATAGAATATTACAGGCACAGATGGCTTCATTAATGAACTTTTACAAACATTTAAGGAAAAAATATAACACTAATTCTACAGATACTATTATTTTGGGGAAACTATTTCTGAAAATGTTCTGAGAGACCCTTATTACCGTTATACCAAACAGACTAATGCGGTACTTTGAACAGTCCAAAAATACTGCTGTATCTATATGGTCAGCTTATTTTCAATGAAAGTACAAAAAAATTTGGTAGAGAAAGGACAATCGTTTTATACAAATATTGCTCATACAAGTAGGCATTTATGTGCCAAACCACTACCCCAAAACCCTTTAGTCCATACATTACATCATTTTTGATTTTATGTTAAGGAAAGATTTCTTAGACACAAACTAAAAACATGATTCACAAGAGAAAAAATTAAATAACTGGACTTAACATTAAGATTTTCAAGACATGATTAATTCACTAATTTCATTAAAAGAATGAAAAAAATAAAGCCACAGATTAGAAGATATTTGGAAATCACCTACCCAATAAAAGACTTGTATGCAGAATACATATATAACTCTCTCAACTCAACAGTAAAAAACAATAGTAACCAAAAGGACAAAAAAATCTCTGTGAACTCTACCAAGAAAAACGTAAAATTATCCAGTCCTGCACTTTGCTTTGTCGGGAGACTTTGCTACTGATTTATAATAGTTACTGATTATATTAGCCTACTCAAATTTGCAATATCCTCATGGTTCATTTTTTAGTAGGTTATCTTTGTCTAGAAATCTATGCATTTCTTCTAGGTTTTCCAATGTGTTGGCATATAGATGTCCATAATGGTCCCTAGTGATCCTGTGTTTCTGTGATATCTGTTGTAATGTCTCCATTTTCATCTCTGACTTTATTTGCTTATATCTTCTTTTTGTTTTGGTTAGTCTAGTGAAAGGTTTGTCAGTTTATCTTAAAGAAATATAAAACTTGTTATTTCTATTTTATTTTAGTCTTTCATGTCTAATCTTTGTTCTATTAATTTTGGGTTTAGTTTGCTCTTTTGTAGTAGTTTTTTCAATTGCACTGTTAGGGCATTTAAAATTAATTTCTGATTTAGGCACTTGATTGCTATAAACAATCTTTTTAGTACTGCTTTTGCTCAATCTCATAGCCTAGGTTTTGGTATGTTGTCTTTTATTATTTGTTTCAAGAAATTTTTAAATATCCACTTTTATTTCTTCACTGATTCAGTGCTCATTTGAGAGAATATTTTTTAATTTCTATGTTTTTGTAATATTTTAAAAGTCTCTTGTTGATTTCTACTTTTACTCTTATAGAAGATACAGGCTATGATTTCCATTTTTAAAAAATTGAAGGCTTGTTTTGTGGTCTGACATGAATTCCTTGGAGTCTCTTGGAGAATGTTTTCTGTACTTGTTGCATGAAATATTTTGTAAATATTTGATAGGTTGATTTGATGTCTATGTCGTGTAGTTTTACTCCAGTGTTTGATTTTATGTGGATATGTCCACCTGTGAAAGAGAAGTACTGAAATCTCACTATTCCTTTATTACAGTTCATCTAATTTTAGATCTAATAATGTTGGCTTTATACAATTGGGTGCTTGTGTTGGGATTGAGGGCATGTATATTTACATCTCTAAAATTTCTTCATCTCTTTATTATAGGGACCTTCATTTCTTTAAAGTTTTTTTTACTTAGTCTATTTTATTTGATAAACACAGCTACTCCTGCTTGCTTTGATTTCCATTTGCATGGTATATCTTTTTCAATCATTCATTTATAGCCTATGGTGAAGTAATTTTCTTGAGTAGCACATCATTGGGTCTTTTTTTTTGGGGGGGGTATGGGGTCAAACTCAGGTCCTTGTGTTTGTGAGGCAGGTGCTGGGACCAGAGCTAAATCCCCGGCCCAGGAGATCCCCATTCAGAGGTCCGTATCTTCTAACTGGGGGCCATAATGTGTTTACATTCATTTTGTTTTAATTTTTCTTGTCTTGTATAACCTCTGTTTCCTTCTTCCTCTTCTGGTTAGCTTTGTGGTTTGGTAGTTTTTTTCATACTGATACGGTTTGATTTTCTTCTATTTCTACTGTTAATGAGTTTTGTACTTTCATGGTGGTAGTCAGACTTTCACTTGGGGTGTAAGTTTCTTAAAATCATTCTCTTGAATTCTTTGTAAGGCAATTCATCAGTTTCTTTTTCTTTTTTTGAAGTGTTGCTAAGGAGTTATGTTCCTCTGGAAGGCTATTACCTGTTTTTTTCATGCTTCTCCTGTCCTTATTTTGATGTCTGTGCATCTGGCAGAGCAGCTGACTCTACTAATTTTATAGGCTGTCATAGTAAAAGACTTTCTCTTGGCAACATATCCTAGGGCAGTGATGGTGACCTTTTAGAGATCAAGCACCCAAACTACAACCCAAAACCCACTTATCACAAAGAGCTAATACTGCAATTGAATCTAAATACTGAGGTTTCAGTTTAGAAAAAAACCATTAATATATTTTGTCTTAAAAGAAAAACATTACATGTGCCATAATCACCACCGTCCTATGGATTTGGGTAATAGGCTGTGTTAGCTTTAGTCTGTTAGCACCAGGTAGGTGCTTTAATGTAGTCTTTGTCCAGCTTCTTTTGCTGTCATCAGTATCAGCAGTGTCTACAGAGGACCTAGTGACCTGCCTCCTACCATCTCAGTGGATCATCTGGCTGTCATATGGATTCCATAAGAGAATGGACAGGGCCATGTAGGGAAGGATGCTTGGCTTCTTTCTGGAGTCACAGATGAGTGGGCAAGGCCATTCAACTCTTCCCCAGGGACTCTACAGGCCAAAGTACTTAAAAAGGCTTCTTGGCTGCTTCTTAGAGTGGTTAGGTGGGGCTGCACATCGAAGTCCAAGGATATCTTCAGAAATAAGCCACTCCAGCTGGGTGCTACTTGCTGGGGCTGCTGGTGGGTGGGTAGGGATGGTTGGCCGATTCCAGGGCAACAGGGGTATTGTGGGACCAGCTGTTTCCTAGAGACCTCTGCAGGGCTGAATCACTCAGGGTACCTTGCCCAGGTACCTGGGGTGACTGGGCAGTAGATGCTGTGTACTTGGTTCCCTTCTTCCTAAGGCGATTGTGCATCTCTGCTCTGCAACATCTCAACTCCACTGTTCTGCCTCAAATATTCTAGTGAAACATATTTCTTCTTTGTTTTGGTTCTTTGTTGTTGAAGGATTGACACCAGACATGTTTAGTCAGTCATGTTGGTGATGTCACCCTTGCGAGCCATTTTAGGTAGAAAAATCACTCATGAAATGCACAGAATTGAAAACATGACATTAAAAAGACTGCAAAGCTAAAGCAGGACTTATTCCACCACATCCAGGAATGTGTGTATCAGGCGACTTAATTTTTTCTTTTTTGTATTTTTGCAAATGACTGTGAAAACAGCATGAATACTGATTTTGGAGTTACACATGAATTTTAGTACGCAAGTAAATTCACAAGTAAGTAATCTGTAAATAATGGGGATCAACCTTGGTGAAAACACAAACCTAGAACTGGAGAAAGAGGATCAGAGATTGTCTACAGATGGGAGTGAGGGCCAGCATGGAGGAAATACATAGGGGCAGGGGAAGACTTTTGTGTGTGATAGATATGTTTATTATTTTAATTGTTGTGATTACTTCACTGGTGCATAACTATAAGTCTTACATAAGCAAAAATATCAAATTGTAATTTTAACTTTGTGCTTATTATATGCCAATGATACCTCAATAAGGCTATTAAAATAACTATGTATGATAGTTGGCCAAACTGAAGAAAGAAAGACCTTTATGAAGTTTAACTGCTACTCAAAAGGTAAAGAGAATGAATCAAGGATTTAAAGGTGCCCAGGTTTTCCAAACTCATTTGCTGGGTTGATGATGTTATTTATCATCATTAGAGGGAATATAGAAAGAGGACCAGCTTTCTGAGAGTGGAGAAAATAAGTTCAATCTGTGATTCCAAACCCAGATCCAATTAAGAGTTCCAGTTGTTTTCCCACTGGTTGTGCAAATATGTGAATTTTTTGACTTCTCAACACCATATTACCTTCCCAGAGATCTTATTTTTTCAATGGCTTTACCATCTTTCCTCTTAACACATTCACAATGGGCTGTAATTTGAATTTCTTGTTGCTGGGCAGCTCAAACTGTCTGACACATGACTGTATGATTTGTACCACCAGTGGTACAGGCTGGCCAAAGGGATAGTCATGGATGTACCATCAATGATTTAAGCTGGCAGGGATATGTTAATTTCTATGTTCAGTCTCCTTGTCACTCCTATTAATTTCTTGACTCTAGGCCTTCCAAAAATCTGGTCCCCACCAGTGAGATATTATTTTATTATTCTTTATTCTCTGCTCTCTATTTAAATCAAGGTGGCTGATCTCTCCAGTGTAGACCAGATTTGTTCTGTCTGACTGAAAAGTATAGCAAATGTTTTGCAGTAAAAGGCATGGTATCAATCCCCTCAAAATATTCCCCCTTGCTCTGAACACTTATCCCATTCTTCTTGCTACTTTTTGAAGCAGGCCTGGAAGTCCTTTTTCATCAGTGTCTTCAGTTGCACTGTTGTGACTTCCTTGATATCCTGAATTGATTTAAAATGTTTACCTTCCATGGTCATTTTTAACTGTACAGGAGGAAGAGCCAGAAGTCCCATGGTGCTAGATCCAGAGAACAAGGTGGAAAAGAACATAGTGTAATGTTTTTATGAACCTCCCTTTCCACTGGATGGCACTTGGCATCAGCATCTGCCATGTCTTATCATACCTCATAGACACAACAGAGGACTTCCAGAACTGCTTCACCCAGTGGCAAGAAGTGTTTTTAAAAGGAGAGGGGGTACTCTGAGGGAGATTTATGGCAATGGGTCTTCTACTGTGTCATTTCTAAAAAATTTAAATATTCACTTTATTTTTCAATCACACCTATGCGATTCCTTCAAAACTTAACAGTCTGTCTAGTATGCTCTTTGAATTCCTTTACAGCCAATGCTACCCTGTCTAGCACTGAACTGATCTCTGACCTTCAAATATATGCTAATTGGTTACTGTCAATACCAACCTCATTTGCTAACTAAAGTGAGTAAGGCATTGTTCTATGCATTACGGGATAAACATGAATACTGATGTCTGACCTCAAACGTGTAGGCCAAGGGCAGTCATGCATTATCAGCTTTGTTAAGCAAAACAACACAATTCCTAACTGCAATTGCTCAGCTGAGATATTTGCTCTGGATGATCAGGGAAACACCATGAAGTTGATAGCTGAGTAAAATACAGTTATAAGGATATTTCGGTCAAGGACAGACCACATTACAGCCCTGGTCCATAAGACTGTATTGCCTAGTAACTTTGTAGTAGGCCAGTTTGTGTTAAGTGCATTTGCGCTGTTTGCACTATGATGAAATCACCAAAGGACACGTCTCATAGAACATATGCTTGTTGTTAAGTGATGCATGGCTGTACTTCTAGTGTTAAAAAAGTCTTCACAGGCAGAAAGGAGAAACCAAAGACAGAGAAGCAGAATATGTCAAAGATGTATATTTCATGAAGGCAGGGACAGCATCCCACCTATCTTTAAAATTTTCATGGTATGCGGTACAGTAATTGGCACATAGCCCACATTCAGTAAGAAAACCCTGGGCTGAATTAGTAATACTTGATTTTAAGTGGTTCCATCTAGATCCTAAGTGAATAATGTGTCACAAGTGAGGCAGAGAGCTGTATCTTTTATAAGCCTGAGTTAAGTGGCATGAATTTATACCACCAATGCCAAAATTGAAAGGGTAATTTAAAAATAATGTTAATGGCTTTTCCCAGGCAGTACAGCTATGTGTAAAGCACCTGGTGCAGTAGGATCTAGTTTCTGATTGCTCAGATATTACCTGTGAATTAAGTAGAAAATAATACCCTCTTTCATTCTAGTTTAGGAAAATTATGACATTTGTAACCTTTTAAGTAAATTACAAAAGAAGTGTTCATTATATCATCCTATATTTAGAACCAGCCTTACCACACATTAGTTTTGTGATAACTGATGTAATTTTTACATTATTTGTGATTTTACTGAAAAAACAATGTATCATTCTGCTAATGCAGAGGCAACCAGAGCTCAAAGGAAGTGTCATTTTAAATTCTTATTCTAAACTTCCAGGAAAGAACTCTAGAACAAAATAAAAAATTATCGAGAGCTGTAATTTAGTAGTTATGGAAACTCCCACATTATAAGCTCGCAGTATGTCCCTTTCTACTGTATATCTGCCAACCGGCATTTGCTATTTTTTAGGGTAATGACTACTGCTTCAAGAGTAAGGTCGCTAGTCCAATCAGATATGTGATATGGATTATGGAAAAGATCAATCTCACTCTGTAGTACAGGTCAAAGTTAGAAAAGAAATTAGGAGTTATACATAAAATAGATCCCTGGAAAAACCACACCTCCTTACCACTGGAGCTGAAGTCCACAGGACCGATCCACTTGAAGGCTGGTTTTCGGCCTCGCTCTTCTGTTACATGCACTTTCTTTATCAAAGCCAAGCTGGTCAGAACATTGGCTATGTCATAGAGGCGTCGTACCTTTGCTTGAAGATACAAAACACAATTATGGTCATGCCACCTGTGATGGATACGTTTTAGTTTATGTGACAGGTAATGTTTCTATGCCAACCATGTAAACCTCAAGAGGAAAGCAGCTGGGTGGAATGAGACCAATGGCTCTGTCAAGAAATCACCTAAGATTTCCATTTTTGATGTAACTGAAGACACATATTAAGGGAAGGTCACTGTGCCCTTCCCTTTCACAACTTCACACCTCTTTCAAGAGGCATCTGGTAATAAGCAGGGAGCACCAGAATTGCAAAAACACCAAGGGGGGAAATGACTAAAGGCTTAGTATAATGTAATTCTGCCATGTGGCATGTCAAAAGCTTGCCCTGAGTTTTTCCCAGCAGGAGGTCATACAGCCTGCTCAAAGGCAGCTGGCCTGTGAAGATGACAGGGATTTTCCAGGGCTTCCTGCAAGGCTATAAATCTGGGCACATGTGATGCCCAGGACTCAAGGTCATGAGGTACAACTGTGTTAAAGACAGCTGCTCTTCACCTGAAAGCATGGCACTCTGGGTACCCAGCAGGAGGGCTGGAACGGGCTTGTCTGGAGTCTTAAGAAATATTGCGAGAGACACTTAAGAAATGCATATACTAGAGGAAAGATTCAGAAGGGCTGGTAACACATCAAACAGGCAGGACAATGACCATAAAGCATTTTCTATGTAAGAAAATGACTGACAGGTGGGTAAACCACTTGATTCCCAGGTTCAGATCAACCAAAGGACTTTGAATTATTGTCCAGAAACATCAAACGTTCACCTCTATCCTGCCAGTGCTGAATTCTATCTAGCTATTCCATCCATAAGGTGGTATCATTCCAGCTGGAAACAAACAAAAAAAGCGAGAGAATGAGCTTATGGCTTCTCACCAGGGGCCCAGGGTACTGGCTCAGGATTTTGGAGCCATCAAAATGGAGGATGCACTGGGTTTGACACTCAGAAACTCTGTCCTTGTCCATTAGCCATGTCCCACCACCCCTGCCCTGGCAGTTTATTCCTCTGACGCTTACCTGTAGAAAACTTTCATCTCCACCCTTCAGAAGAGTAGGCAGGGGGTGGGGAGAAAAGGGGAAAGAAAACTCAGACATTCTGTCTCCAATGCAATGTTACTAAAGAGAAATGCGAAGTAATTCACACCTTTCCTGGCTGTCATTCTCTGGATGGCATTCTGCTTGTCACCGGCTCCCTAACTGTTGAGGAAAAGCTTCCTGACAGGAACTTAAAATTCTATTATGTGATTAGCTGACCTTTCACAGCACTAAGAATCTTTATGAATAACAGATAGAGTATACTTCTCAAAAAGAATACACATATACTTTTAATCTCAGAGGCAGAACATATCAATCTATGAAATCCCACCCTCTTGGTGCTGATAAACCAATCTAGGCAAAGATTCTTACTTTTAAATTTACTATGGTCTGGGGTATCCTGGCTTTCTTCTATCAGTATTTTAGCAGCCACATCCAGAGTAACAATCTTGGTTTTGGAGACGAGGAATAGCATGACAAACTTCTGGCTCATAATTCTCAGAGACTTATCTTTTCTGCTGTTCGCAGATGCTACAAAGGGAAGAAATGTAAGTATCAAAACATGGGATTTACAAGAAAGGCTGTGTTATGGTTTACCAGAACTATCTAGCTCCAACAGTATATGGAAGGATTACCCTTGTTATAGGCAGAAGCTTGTTGGACACACATCACAAAAATCAGCTTCTAAAGAAATCAGGATTTTCTTGTGGCTCACAAAATTACTCTGGAGTAGGCATAAACTCTTACATGCATATTGTAAGCTATTCTCAACACTTTTATACTTATATGTCATGTGATAGAATCCATGTGGTAGTTTTCCTGAAGCAACTTTGTGAAAAGATTAATTTAGACAGATAAAAGGAGAGGGCAGGGTTCAGAAACTGTTTTCAGAACATCAAACTTCCTTCTCAAAGATAAGAGAGCTCAAAATTTTCAGAATATAGTAGGTGCCCACCTCTTCCAACTCTTTTCAGAAAGTGAATAAACAAGCTTTCTATACAAAGAATTATTAGATGCGTGGTCCTGTGGATGGCAGGTAAACCATCCCGGACAGATGGCTGCCTTCCCTGGTTATTAGGATAAGCACGGCCACATGGAGTGGAACTAAAAGGCATAAGGCTGTGACTCTAATGAACACCAGCCCCACCTTCCTTCCATGTCTAATATTTGCAATTAAAACGTGAGTGGCACTTGTACTGTGTCATCTTAGCAACAGAAGGGGTGACAATAATGAAGATTAATGGCTAAAACAGAGGAAAATTATTAGGGGGAGGAAAGACAAATGCAGGTATAAATCAAAAACTTTCTGCAAAATGAAAGCAGGGGTTGTCTTTCTCATCACTTCCTGTTAATGGGGCTCTTTTCTAAGAAATCCACTCCAACATATGATAAAGAAAATTATTTGAGAAGATAACTTCTTCAAAGTAAAGTCTCATGAAAAGAAAACTGCTTGGGGTTGTCAATCTACAACAAGAACACTATTGGTGAACTACAGTCCGGGCATGCTAAACACCAAGTGAACTGCCACTAGATGGATCTGAAGTGAGGTTGGGTAGGCAGCCCAGATGGGGAGCCATCTGCCTCCCTTTCTTCAGTAGATGGAGTAAGAGGACATTTCCCTCCAGGGTTGTCAATCTGGCATTTCTCTTCTTAGCAGTGAATCTCTTCAGAAGAAACCATCACACTCTGCCATTACTCATGAGGTTAAAATGGACTCACAAGAGGAATAGTCAGGTTCAGAGAAATCCAGTAACTGCTGATCTTGGGAATCCGGATAGCCATTTTTTCTATGCTCTCCAAACTTATAATCCATCAGGTCTAGCTCCTTCTGTTGTAGATGGGCCATCTGTTCTTCATATTTTTGCTCTTCTCCTAGTCTCTGGAGGGTTCTAAGGGTTTTTGGCAGGCTGTGTCGTCCATGCCAGCCATACTGATTCTTGGCCACTCGGCTCACCAGATGCAGGGACTCCAGCACATTTACAATGTCATAGATGCGTCTCCTTTCCACACCTATTTGAAAAACAGAAGCCAATAGATATCATACAGGTGAACCTTTTGAGTATAAATTCCTTGAGGGCCTGGACCATGTCTGTGAACTGCTTTGTATGTTACCCACTTTAACGCCCAGCAACTATGGCTGCTCCATAAATTCAACCTGTAAGGAGGCAAACAATAGAAATTAGTTTTCTTTTTTCTTCTTGAGATCCAATGCTCCAATGCTTAGAGCTGGGTAGAGATGGAGACAGTTCTATCTGTATGACCTGATAGTGTAACATCTGCTCTTTTGACCCGTTAGCAAACCACACGAATATTTCTGCAAGTTAAAATGGGCAGTACTGTGCAATATACATAATACTGCTCCCTTGATGAGTGAGTGCATGGTTGATTGTGACTTGTATTCCTAATTATGTAACTATAAAATAAACTGTATTTAATACTGACACTTCATTGCTAAACAATACTATCCTTTCTTGGAGTCTGAATGATGTGAAAAAATAATTACACTTGTAACTCTTTCAATGGCCCAGTGTAGAAAAATTACAGTAAACAGTGTTTCCTATTTTGAAATGGAAACTCAAGATTCTTGGGCTTAGGCACTAATCTCAAGTTACTGGACAAGGCTATATAGCCAGAGTTGGAAGAAGATGAGTCTTCTTTTGCTCATCACTGCTACTGACCATTCTGTGTTCTCCTTCATCATATCCTGCCAAACGGTGAAACACAAAGACTAATCAGTTACCTTTCTACTTTCCCATCCTCCTCCATGTACCTGGGGCTTTGAGTCATTCACAGTATTACCAGAAATATTTACAGTGGTTAAGTGTTGAGATCTCTGGGGTCAGACTGCCTGCCTGATTTCCCTTACTAGTTGGGTGATCCTGGGAAGTTACTTAACCTTTGCATGTCTTAGTATTTATTTCATAAAAGATGAGGACTAAACGTATCTATAAATGTAAAGGGCTCCCAAGAGGCGTTCATCTTATTTGAGTATTTTAATAAAATTGGAGATACCTAAAATTGCAGCTAAAGCAAGAGTGTACAGTAGAAAGACTTTGAAAATCTCATGCCTGTGACTCATTCTGTTGTGCAACAGTCTCCAGGGCCTCTGCTCCCTTTTGCTCTCATTGAAGTATCCATAACAAAGCCTCCAGGCACCTTGCAGAAAACCAGCCCAGCTACGAAGATGCCCTCTTTCAGTTCACTTGCCAGGAGCTGTAATATAATCAGGGCAGGGTCAGTGAATACAGCTTTGGGCTAGTCTAAAGATTTAATGTGAGAAAGATACCAAATTGCAAGGCACACTTTAGGGTTGAGAGGAAGTCCTATCACATGCATGAGAGACATTTCACAGTCGTTCAGAACCTTTCAGCTTATGACCCTGAAAGGATTGTCACCCCCCAAAACTCAGCCTTTGTTGCCAGCTGGACGGTGCTGACAGGAGCAGACAGCAGCCTCTTGTCTAGAACTGCCTGGTTCTTTATTCCAGTCTGTTTTCACATATTAACAAATTCTGTTTAGCGTGTAACCTTCTATAAACCTTCCCATTAGAAATGTCATGTGAATGCAACTGAGACACCCCAGAGCCAGCCATATGCCCTGCTGTTTTGTTATGATGTATTTGATAATGAGCTGCTTAGTCTCCATGTAGTGGCTAAACATCCCAAGAAGGGCTAATAAAGGATTCTGACGATTTGGAGTAGCGTGATGTTTAATATGCTTTTAGAGGAACCCAATATGGCAGCTTCTTGCCTGCTTACCACTATTTCAATCCTGCTCGAATTAATTACTCTGGGGCTGGTATACTAGAGTTCCATTTCTCACAGGTGTCAACACCTGAAGGTTAATCTGAGAGTATTAAGCTCTCTTTTCTTTTATATTGAGATTGTTCCATTAATCCTAGTTGTGACATCAGCTACAGTCAAAGATTTCCAATTGTGGCTATGCTTAGTTTAGTTCCCTATGGAACCTATCAAGAACAACTCTCAGCACAGTAAAATAGTTTCATAGGCTATACTGTTTTCTGGTTACTAATGTCACTCCCTATTCTTAAGTTCTTGCCCCTAATTTCAGCAAAAAATCTAATAGTATCAGAATCTGGGAACCAATGCAATTTGAATGCTCTGCACATCTTTGGTTAAACTATGGTCTTATAACTTATGACCCAGGATGTAGCAGGGAGTTTAGACTCCAGGAAATGATCAATAATGAAACAGCGTCTAGGAAAGAACCCCATTTTCCAACCTCACATGAAGAGAGATACCATGCTTACTTGGCATGTCTGGGTGATAACGAGGCATTGGGAAGCTGCTGTAAAAATCTCAGTAGTTCTGCCCCAGGCTGTTATAACATGGAGCTCTGTAGAATGATCAGCAGCCAAGATGACAACAGAATCCATTCTTCTGTCCTCCCTGAGACCTGTCCCTCCAACATATAATCTTTCATGTTCTGCAGTGACATCAGTATTAGGACCTCCGGACAGACACTGGGTGTTTAGAGACAGGCTTCATGAGGACACTCAGTGACCAGTCATTTGATCCCATTTTCTGTAACACTAGTTCCCAGAATCCTGTGCCCTAACTAGCTCTTCACCATGCTTCTGCCCAGCTAGCAGTTTCCTTTTCTTGACCGATGGCCTTGATCCTAGAATATTATACTACACTTCTGGGTTCAGAAAAGGCTCTCCAAGCCCAGCACCCTATTTTCTCTTTCTTACTATGAAGGCTGATAGAACAGCTACAGGTATGGAGAAGAATCTAGTAAGTATTGAGTAGAAAATGTTCCATGTAATAAGAAGGACAACATGCTGGTACTGAATTAGACATATTATTCCCATTATTTCCAATTTCATAGTCTTGCAAAGTAGGTAGGTTCCTCGTTATGAACACAAAAAGGTAACTTAACTCTTAAAAGCTCTTATAACCTATATATTCTAGGGTTGAGCTTCAAATCCAGTCCTATCTGACCCAAAGACCAACTCAAGGTCTTCCCATCATAACTTCCTTATTATTGTGGTTCCCAACAACCAAAATCTGCTTATAGCTATCATCTTGAAAAATTCAGATTAATAGTCACACTGACATAATGAATAAATTCAGATGACATTTTCCTGGGCTATGGAAGAAACAAATAAAAACTGTAATTTATTTAGTTGATTACTTCAAAATCTTTATTTTCCTGTATGTAAAACCTTTTTATTTTTTAAGAGGATACTCTCAGACTTTTAAATAACTGTGATTTGGGCTGGGGGTTCAGCTCAGTGGTTCTGCCACCTGCCTTATAAATCACTGTGATTTCTGTTTAACTATTGCCAACACGTTCATCCGGAAATCAACTGCAATCCATGCCCACTAGGGGTCTCAACTTTGAAGCAGCAGTACACACATTACATTACATTACATATATACATAACATTATGCATGCTTACTTCAATGAACACACGTATTCTTCTTTGTTATGAGATTTAGCTGGTCGCAGTATGTGCAGATGTGCTTTTTCTAGCTTGACAGGCTTGCTATGAGTATTACAGTACATGGCTTCAACATAATGCTGTTGTACTCAAATCTTGTGGGGTAAAAGGAAATAACACCAGTTCTGAACTTTTAGGAGCATTATTAAAAAGCAAAACAAGCAGGATGTTTCTAAAGCTTTTTGCATATATCTGAAGATGAATTTAAAAATGATATTAATTTAGAAGTATCAAGAAATAATTGTCTTTTACAAAAATATTTTTTAAGGTCAGAAAAAGACAAGAGAACCCTGAATTTCTGTTTGGCCCTCCTGTCTAGGAAGCTTCCTAGAATTCTATGCAGAAAGAGATACTGATGATGAAGGAAACTCTGCCTACTTCTTTGTCCTCAACCCTGCGAAAGGCCCACTCTTTAGTTTATAAAAAAGGTCACCTGAAGTCTTTGGCCTGCCCAAGGAAACCAGTTTCCCACTGTGAGTGGAGACAAGCCTCCAGATAATCTGGTGATACATACCAAGACTGACAGCAACTTCATCTAGGGAGATGGTAGTTTTCTCAGTTGACAAGGGATAACTTGGATACCGAGCTAGAAACTTCTGGCAGAGCAGTCCTAAACTTTTCTGTTTTCTGCTTGGCCTTTGCTTTTCAAATTCGTCCACAGCACTGTCTCCGACAATATCAAGCTGCAGAGAGCAGACAGAAGAGAGGGAGGGAAATGTTATGATTAACATCCTAATGGAGAAACTGAAATGACTGGTACCGGCAAGTTTACAGGGTGTGGGGTGTGTGGCACATCCCTATCCAGACAATCCAAGGTCCTCGTTAAAATACATATCTAAATCTAATTTTCTTAATGTTTTACCTACTACTTTCCCAGAACTAGATTTATTCCTCCTTTGTAACAGAAAGTTAAATTTATGGTTCAAAGTTTTAAAAATGAACAATGCAGTCACGTGTAGTTTGCTACACCCTTGCCAGGAGTGTGCTTGTTGGACTAGTAGAAAAAGAATCACCATCATTTCAGAGATGTAGAATCTCAGGCTGAATTCCAGACCAGATGCATCAGAAGCTGCCTTTTCATAAAGTGGCGATTCTTACTGACATGAAGTTTGAGATGCACTGACCTGCACTGTGTTGCCTAACTGTTGTCTATTTTATAGTTCACCAAACACTGATACATACCAAGGGCTGCTATGCTGTAGCCTTTCTTACTCTTTCTTATTTTAAGTACATTAAACTAGCATCCTTTTCTTATCAACCCACACTTGAAAATGGCTCCATTAAAGCTCCAAGAAAATAAAAAGCTTTTTGACAAATAGATTCAAGGAGAAAAATATCGGATGATCTCCACAGATTCAAAAAAGCATTTGCTAATATAAATTCATTCTGAGTTTCACAAATGCTCTTAGAAAACTAGGAAAAGGGGCAAACTTCTTCAGTGAGAGTACTCTTGAAACCCAAAAGCAAATGTGTTAATGAGAGAACCTTGGAAGCATTTCTTAAAATTGGGAAAAGGATAAGGACATCCACTATCACTGCTCTACATCTGTAACACTCCAGAGATCCTAGTCAGTGCCTGAGGACAAGAAGAAGAAATGAGGTACAGGAGTTGGAAAGGAATAAGCAAAACTTCTATTCTTTAGAAGAGGACTGTAAAAAGAATCTCAGACAGGTTACTAAAAATAAGGATTTAGCAAAGTAGATGAATACAAGACGTCTTAAAAATCAGCTGCTTTCCTATACAACAGCAACAGAGAATGAACTAAAAAGGAACCATTTTTAATAGCAACAGGAATAATAAGGTTTTTAAGAATAAATCTAGCAAAATCTATTTGCATAAAATATAAAAACTTAGGTCTTACTTGGACAAACATACTATTGTTATGGAAAGTAGGATTCAGTACCATAATGAGGTTAACTCTTCAAATTTTCAGTTCCAACTAAAACCTAAGCAAAAAAAAAAAATATATATATATATGTGAAATAAGTATTCATATATTTATAGGATATAGAAACACAGAAATATAGAATATAGAAATATAGAATATAGAAATATTCATATATTTATGAAGATAGAATATATGAATATATGAAGATAGAATATATACAAATATATATGAATATAGAATATGAATACAGAATGTAGAATGTATGAATATAGAAATATTCATATATTTATAGAATATAGAAATATATATATATATATATTTTTTTTCATATATATATATATATGAAAGAAAAAAGATCCAGGAATGGTCATGTTACACACTTGAAGAAAAAAATAAGTTGAGGGTCTTGCTTTACCTAATATCAAGGTTTATAAAAATGAGGCATAGAAAACAGTCTAGAAACCAGCACACAAAGAAATGGAACTCTGACTTATGACAGAAACAGCACTGTCGTTTGGGGGAAGAGGACAAATGCCCAAATATATGGTGCAGGGACAAGTGACTATACATATAGAAACACAAAATTATATTTTGACCCAACATCATATTTAAAAAGGTAATTTGAAACAGATTGAGGTTCTAAGCATAGAAAGCAAACATTATATAAAGATATTTTTCAAACCCTGGGATGAGGAAAGATACCACCTTTAAAAGAAAAGATTTATATACTGGACTATGTTAAACTTAAGAACACTTTTTGTCCTTCAAGCAATGATAGAAGAGGAAAAGATAATCACCAAACTGAAAGAATATATATGTAACACATGTAGTTGATAATCACTTAATGTCAAGAACAAACAACTACAAATCAACATGAAAAAGAAAAATGAATTAATAAAAATCAGCAAAGAATATAAACAGGCATTGCACAAAAGAGGAAAAAACATGGTAGTCAATAATCACACAGAAAGAAACGCAACCTCATGAGTTATCAAGGAAAAGTAAATAAATACCACAGTGTGATAAAAACTGTACACCCATAACACCAGAAATTAATGAATTTGATAATTTCAAGAGTCAGAAAGGATACGAATTGATAAATGCTTACATACTACTCGTGGAAGCAAATTATATTTTAGAAAGTAATTTGGCATTATCTTGTGAACAATTGCATTTCAATGACCAAGCAATTCCACTAGTAGCTGTACACTCCAAAATAGCAGTTCTCAAACTTTTTGTTCATAGGGTTGATCTCTCTATCTTACTAAAAACTGGTGACCCTGTAGCCTTTTTTAAAATATGGTTTTTAATCTACTGGTATCAACCAGATAAGAAATTAAAAGACAGTAAACTACTTAGCGAGAAAAGGCTAGTGCTTTCTGTATTTTTTCAAATCTCTTTAATTTCTGCTGTCATAGAAAAGAACTGCCTGCTTTTGTATTCAATCTGTTGCATTATGAACATCTTGTAGTTACTAGAAGGCTTCAGTGTGCACTCAGGAGAGAATGAGAGTTCAAATGGCAAATGTCATAGCATAGTTTTATGAATATAGTTCTTTGGGAACACTGGGTTGTCAGATCACACTGTGGAACCAAGGCCCTCGGAAAAAGCTAGTAGTTACACTAGGAAACAGAAACAGGGTATCACAGAGCATAGTTCATATTAGTCTCAAACTGTAAACAATCCCAGTGGCTACAAATAAAAGAGCAGGTAAGTAAATCTCAGTGTACTCATGCAATAGAATGGTACATAGCAATGAAAACTACAGAAGTACTGCTAATACATGAATGAATCTTTAGGACTTTTGTTGACTGGAGAAAAGTAAAAGACAATATAATACGTATAATTTAATTTTTACAAAACCCAACAAAACAACCTAAGCGATATACTATATAGGAACTCACACTGTTATGACAGTGGTTAAGAAGTGGCAAGGGAGTGAGGCATACAAATTCAGGAAAGTGGTTATTCAATGTAAATTAGTAGTACTGTTTTAGGATGGGAGGCAGATTCATGGGGGTTACAGGTACTGCATATATAAATGATCAAATAGCCTATCAAAACGTAATAAAAAAGATATGAAAAGCCTATTTTAAGGCCACTTAAGTTTTAGGGACTTCTTAACCATTGTGAACATTTCTAGTGACTGATCAGTTTCAAAATCTCTTAACCAAGAATGAGTAGAAAACCACAAATTTGCTTTAGGGGCATATTAAACGACAATTACTAAAGTAAGAGATTGATATTGTTACTTCATTAAGGAGGTTATTAATACTGTAATTCCCGCCAGGCAATCTTCACATTGCTCTATTTTTTCAAGAAAATTAAACCCAAAATAAAAAAAAAAAAAGTATTTATATGCCTTTGGCAGCAAAAAGAATACAATTTTAATTAGTTCTTTCAAACTCCCAAAAAAGCATGCTCACCATTTTAGAGATGAGTAGAACAAGAGAGACCCTGAGTGATTTTCAGCAGTCTCTCAGCTAGTGGTATGAATATGGCTCTGAAAACAAGCCTCCTGCACTTTCTACATCAAATATAAAATAGAAAGAACAGCCCAGACCTAAAAAAGAAATTATGAAATTTTCCGGCTTTAATCATGTAAGAATTACTCTCCAAACTGTATGATTTGCATCTAGTTACATGGAAGAATCTGCTAGTTCTTCCAATGTAGTATCTATAGTAGATTTAATTTGGTTTGTTCTATTAAATTCAAAGTGTAATTTGGACATCTTTTTCTCTTTTTCCTTTCCAATTTCTTCATTTTGGCATATTTTATAGCTTAAAAATGCATGAAAAAGAGGAAATACAGTTAAGAACACTCAAATGTATAAGTCATTTTTCTTAGCAAGTCTGGGAAAAACATTTGATGGAACAGTGAAAATGATGATCTCTGAGTTTTTCTAAAAAAGTATATATGCACTGCTTATTTAACAGCTCTAGTTCATTATACAAGAATACAAGAGGTAATTTAAAGATGACTTGATTTTTAAAAAGCCCCAAGTTAGTACTGAACATATATGAGAATGGACTTTTCCAAGTTGAAATTATTTAGATTAATATTACCCTTGAAATCTGAGCAAAATTAAAACTCACAGAAGCATTTAAATATCTGAATTCCTTCATTAAAATCCTTAAAAATCAATACTTCAAAGAATATCACTTTTAAATATGGTTTGGTCCAATTATCACACAGAAGAGAAGAAAATATTCATTACGAAAAATAAGACATAGAATGGAATTCAGTTATACATAAAAAAGACTAAGTTTAATACTGCTTTTGGCTCAATAGGGATGGAAAAATGATAATTCTGTGAACTTTGTAATAATCAAGAAAAATTTTAACAATTCTCTAAAAGTCCTTGGAGTACCTCCTGTTTACCTGCAAAGAGTCTGTAAATACATCATCCTTGTTTTCAATGGGTCTGAACAGCCCCTTTTTCTTCTCCCGATCCCTTATGTCTGGGCTGGCAGCACTGATAAGCATCTTCAGGTTGGCTGTGGGTGTCCATGGTTCTGTCTGCTGTCTGTCCACAAGCTTAACTGGAGTAATGGGATTTCTTTCTGGAGTGAAGATTTTTTGCTTTGATAAATCAATTGGTTCATTTTTTATTGGAGTCTTTGGGGCCATCCTTGATCGATCAACAAATATATTTTCCTATTTTTTAAAAAAGAGACTTTTTAGCAAGAAAAAGCTGCTATTAGCTAAGAGTAGCTTGTTCCCACCATTCACTAAGACATGGAAATACAAATAGGACTATATATGTTCAGGGCTGAAAAGTGCCAGGATTGGGTTAGTGAAAAATGGACAGAAGATTTCATGGGAACTAAACAGAGAATCTGTGTTCCTTTTAAACATACTTTTTCAAGGCATCTCTGTAAGAGATGCCATGAATGCCATCAGTCATTGGTTAATGCTCACAATAGGTGGGGGTGATGAAGGCCAATGTATTTTGAATCCATATTGTTTCTAAGGGCTACATATATATTTTTAAACACTACTTAGAAATTTGCACTAGCTAGTGAAGAGCAATTATGTTTTTGTAGTTCAAAGTGCACCAGTGGTAGTACAGCAATTAGTATAGTATAACCAGTTACAGAAAGAGCATCCAACAAAATACCAAAGCTAAAGTGCTGTGTAAAGCAAAACTAGAGTGCTGTGTAGTAATGTTAATCTTCTAGAACAGTATTTCTCAAACCATCCACGGAGGACCAGCTTTTTAAATTTCCAAACTCCCACATACTGAGCTGATCTTACCTGTTATGACTAATATGCAATTCCCATCATATGTGATTTGCCATTTTGCTTTGTCACTCAAACCCACAGCCCAGTCGACCAGAAGACTACTGAACATAAGCTTAGATGGACCAAGGTGATTATCAAACTACCAATATGGTTTTTAAGTGCTCAACTCCCAAGTTCAATTTTTTAGTAACCTGGTAATAGTCTGTAGATAATTACAAGATTAAAGATGGGCCCATTAATACTCAGAACCCACATTTAGAATCACTAATTAAGTTTTTCTTCCTCCTAAAATGTTTCTTTCAAAATCAGAAAGATTCCACTCTTCCTGTAGACTTCACTTCCTGTCAACAGCGATTTACATAATCTTGAAGGTGGATGAGTTAAGTATCTGTCACTCCTTTTCCTCTACACGTATCACATTACAGTACGGCATGCTCGATTCTGGCTGATCAGTAACTGAGCCATAGAGAGTATGTCCTAGCATAATAGGCAGGAAGGGTTTGGATAAAGATGATTTTTCAAGTCTTCCCAGCAGTAGGAATTCAGCCTAGTGAGCTGCACCTACTCAACTCTCAACAAGTCCCCATCAGTGTGTCCGTCTGATGAAAAGTTCTACAAGTGAACTCTCAAGGGAAATTACCAGTGCCATGTCCATTTCATGTGCTTTATATGTATTAATTCCTCATCTAATCCTGAGATATAGGCACTGTTGTTTTTCCAGTTTACAGATGAAGAAACTGAGGCAGAGAAAGGTTAAATAACTTGTGTTAGGTCGTATAACCTCATTTGGTATAAAAATCATTGGTATGTAAGAAACAGCTGAAGGCAGATGTTTCTGAAATGCTGTTCTAGAAATGAGCCAGGGTGAAACTGGGAGGAAGTTATCTTTTTTACAATTCCAATAATCCAGCAGGCTACTGACCCCTACTAGCATCTCAAGAGAAGCAGTACGGGACAGTGGTTATGTGTGCAGGATCTGGAGCCACTTATCAGTTTTTGCTCCTTAGCAGAATGAACATGGGCAAGTCCTTTACTTCACTATACTTCTATTCTTTCAGCTAAATGAAGTTCATAAAAACACCAACCTCAAGCATTATGGTATACTGGACACTCAATAAAACTTACCATTACCCTTTCCGCTCTCTCATTCTGGCACTCAGAGTTAATATAATATAGCACATCATACTGCTATTTAACTTCCTGGGCATGTATCGTGTCTCCATAATGAGACTGTGTACTTGTGGGGGTCAGTTCGCACATCCTTTTCCTCAGTCCTTGGCACAATGCCCTGCCCATTACAGCTGCTCAACCACTGTGCTTCAATTACCTAGTTCTTCTAGAAGGTGTCCTTGTGGGGTACCTGGGTACCTGGCTTGCTGAGTGCACAGGTATTTACTCTCTTTTCCGGCTGTCTCCACAATACCTATCCCCACAGGAGCTATGAGTTCTCACTTTTTCTCAAGCTAGACAGCAATTAGAATGGATTATTTTTGCATACACTGACTCATTTATGCTACAGTTTAAGTAGAAAAGTACGAGGGGATTTAAGAGGGCAGATTGAGAAAAGTAGGGAGGGAGTTACATGGCAGGTTGGGACTGCATTGCAATTCTTTATGAAAAATTTAAAAATACCAATAAATTGTGTTTTAGGGGTTTAGGGTAGACAAGAAAGTCAACTGCAACCTAGTCATACCCGGCTCTACCTGTCTATTCTGTTATCCTGACACTGCAGAAGGCAGAGGAAAGGGGATTAGCGTGGGAATTTAGAAACAGAATCTTCTTTGTTTCAGCGCTGTGTTGCTCATTCTGTCTGGGTACAAGTTTCTGTATGTAAAAAAGAATTTAGACCAAGGTACCTGTCTTCAAGGCTTTCCAGTAAGGCTGTGTAACTGTGTAGTGGATGGTGGGATGCACCAAGATCTCTTCAGAAATGAATGAGACATTCCCGGGGTCATGGCAACAGCAAATCCTTAGCAAGACTCACTTGACTTTGTAGGGCTGACAAGCCCAGGATCCCACCCTTTCATGGGAGGCCTGTATGGTACTTGGTGCCTGGTAGAGTAGCACGGACATACAAAAAAGCCTGGTCTCCTCGCCCCAACTCAGGACCATGTCTAAGGGTCATCCCAGAACTCGCCAAGACTCAGACTTCTACTGTAACTGTACTGCAGTTCTACTTTTCCTCTTCTCCAGTTGTGCTCCCTTCCTTTTTCTTCCCTTCCTTCTCCTCCAATTCTCCCCTAGGTCTTGAACCCAAGAGCCCTCTCTCATAAATCTACACACTTGATTCCAGGTGGGATCTACCTGTCAGAAAATGTAGCCTGCAACACCTTAAAAATCACTTCCTGAGAGCCTGGAGGATGGAACCGAGGAAATGGTCCTCCAGTTCTGACAGGAAGGAGGTAATGCACCTTGGCTTCCATGCCATAAGCTGCTGTGAGAATTAACTCACAAAATGCCAGTGAAGCACTGTCATCTGCCAAGGGAACACAAATGTTCATTTCCATGATTAATACAGTATCTGCACTATCACTACAGGTAAAGGCTGACATAGAAACAGCTTAGTAGCTGCAAGATTTTGGTTCTAGTCCTGGTTCCATCCTCATACAGCTTTGACCATGAAAACTCAAATAGTATCTGTGGTCATCAGCACTGTTAGGCTCAACAGCATCTGAGCAACCTCATCCGGTTCCCCACAGACAAAGCCTACACTGCCCCAACAGTCCACCTGCTTTTCCTTCAAACCTGCCCTGTGCACCTAATCACCTAAGTTGTCGCTCACATCATCAGGTTCTCTTCAGTGCCACTGGCAGACCCCTGCCTGTTGAAATCCTACCTACTGTTGAGGGCTCACTGTTAATACGTGTTAGGAAGTGCCACCTTCTGTCCGTGGATCAAACTCTCCTTCCTGCAAAGAGTGTACTTTATGGAAGTAATCTCACTGAGGGCTTTCTCCTACCTTCCTCCCAGGAGTTCCCCTACAAAGCCTGTTCTGATCCACACCTTTCACCTCCGAGTTGCCAAAGCAAATCAGTAGTGAAATATCTTACTTGATGACCTCCCTGCCCCAGGTAAGACTGCTTCTCGCTTCTGAAATACTGCTGTTTCTCTCTTGGCTCCCTTTATACTTCTGACTGTGCCTTCTCGGTCTCCTTAATTGGTTCCTCTTCTTTCCACGCTTAACAAAATGCAGAAGTCCACACTCGAGCCCTTCAGCCCTCTCTCACTATTCACCTTCTCTGGGATGGTTCACCTAATCTCATACGTATGGATTTAAAGTCAACTTGTGTGCTCACAATTCCCAAGTTTCATTCTGAGTCTAGGACCTTTCGTAAATCTCAAAATCAGACAACCAGCTGCCTGTTTGTTGTCACACAGTACAAACCTATTCCAAATTTAACTCACCTTCTTTCTCAAACACTTCCAAAAGATAGGAATGTCTTTTAAAGAATATCCAGGTCCAACTAAGTTGGGGGATTGTCCTCAACTGTGCCTCATTTCTACTTCTTGACCAGCTGTCTTCCTCTTTGCTTGCATAGGTGGGCTTCAGCATTCACTTGCTGCTCAAGTGTGAGCTCTTTCAGAGCCCTCCCAACAGTTCAACCCTTGGCACTCACCTTTTCCTCTGAACTACTACTTCCTACTTCTGTCATCCCCAAATGCACTGCAGAATCTTATATCCTTGATGCATTGGAGAGCCTCATATAGAAACCCACAGCTAAGAGCAATAAATTTGGGTAAAAATGTGGAAAACTATGTTTTCAAGAAAAGTTTCTCCATGAATAGGCAGAAGATACAACGAGTACAATATAGTACTTTGGATCTTGACTGATGTGAAGATGTCAAGAAAGAAACCCTCTAAATAACTAATCAAGCAGACATAATTCCCCAACCCGCCAGAGGCATTTCTGGAAGGAAACATGCTTTGGGCCACTGTGAACTTCTTGAATATTTCTTGAATGCCCACACTTCATATTGTTCCTTCTGCCTAATGTCCATCTCAGTCACTCTTCTTTTCTTAGTTTGTTGAACTTCCTCAACCAGGAAAGTATAACTCAGCTCTTTTTTCTTTCTGAAGCCCTCCAAATCCCTCGAGGTTAGTTTTTCTCCTCTATTATGCCCGGGCACTTTGTCCTCCCTCCTATTATGACAACCATTAAGTCATAGTATAGTTGGCTAGTTTGATATCTGGATCCTTGAAAATCTCTCAGGTAACTGAGTGGCAAGACCTGATCATATTCACCTTTGTGCTGTCAGTTTAATTCAGTGAATGTGAAGAGTGTATGTTGCTGGGTGCTTAAGAAAACCCAACAGTGGAGGTGCTACATATTAGCTCCAATTTCCTCTCCAATGGAAGGCAAAAAGGGGCTGAGAAAGGTTAGGAGACTCATTAAAGCACTGTACCCTCACTGTTGGAAACAAAACCTTTGTTGAAAGACCTTGTAAATATATTTATTTGAGGTCATGCTAATAAATGGAGACTAGGAAATCAAGCCTAGGACAATGTGATTTCAAACTCATGTTCTTGTCATCCCTAGAAAACCTCTTTCCTACAATTCCTACCAACATGGAAAGGAAAGGCCCCCTCCCAGTGTCTTGGTAGAAGCTCTCTGCTCTCACCTCTTGACTTCTGTGGGAGGTGAAATAATCCTTGCTCAGGAAATGTTTCAAATATTTTAATCATTTTCTCAACCTCTTTTATGTTATTTGAGTTTTTTCTGCACACCCATTAAAACATGAAAGCTCAATGGACACAGCCTTATCTGAGCCTAACTAGGGGAGAACAACCCTTGTTGAAGGCTTTTGATAAGTCACTGACCCAGAAGGATGGAAGCAGAAGGACTTAAACACTGACTGAGACTCTGTATAAATGTAAATTTTCTTTCAAGGCTGAACCATCCAAATTACAAAGAAAACCAAAAAATTTTGCTCTGAAATTCACCAAGCCAAAATTCTAAATACATATTTAAAAGGCTGGAGATTGCTACCTTCATATGCCTTAGTTAATTTAAAGTTATCTTTAAAACAAAAATGTCTTGGTATACTTCTTTTCCTAGCAAAAATAAATCAAATGTTGGGAAGCATTTTGGGTTTCGTACTTTTCAAAATTAGTAACTATCAAGAATTGTTTAAAGGTCATGTAACAGGTGCTTTACAACCAGGCAGGTTCACTGTTGATGTTAAGCTTAAATATAAGACCATGAGCCCAGAGAAGTCAATGCCCAAGGAAGTTAAACTTCTCTCCGATTTATACTTGAAGTTTCTAAAACTAGGTGTGTTATATTTATTTGCCTCTGTCTAAAAATGCTCAGCTCTTTACTGTTAACAAGCTATAATGCCTTTTGGTAGCTCATCTGCTGGTCACTATGCTGATGTTGGCAAGGTGATAGTTTAGAAAATTCTACAGCCAGTTTATTTAACATTTCTTGCAAATATAGTCTTACAAATTCAAGGAGTGCAAAAGGAGAAAGAATGGCTCATATAAAAATAGCAAAAGCACTGTAAAATATTTAGAGTATGTTGGTGGGACCACTCACTGTGCTTACTATATAGTAGGCACAGGCCACATTCTTGGGTAAATGGGAAAGAGACTCACGGCTGGCTCCATGGTAAGGAGGTATTTCTCAGCATTTTAATAATCCAGAATTTATAACTACACAAGTCTATTTTCTGAGGCCAATATTCTACAAAACCATCGACAACTGTAAGATTATAAATCGACTGCTGTGTCCCGCATATCTTTGATTTAAATAAGCTGGTTCCAATACTACATCTACTCACTACACAAGGACTGGGACCAGAATGGAAACAATAATGGTTCCAATGGCTCTATTTGTTAAAAAATGTTTCTTTGATGTCCATTACAATGAAAGACCTTATAAGTACAGGTGGCACAGTGGAACACTTCAATGGATTTGACATCACCACCCTTAATATGTGGGAGATGAAGGCACTTATGCATGCTTACCTTTTGTGCATTTTCCCCATCTTCAATTGCCAACTCTAGTCTGGCCTGCTTGGGGTTGATCAGGTCTTTTAGTGTTAAACAATTTACCTCCATCTGCAATGTACGATTACATTAAAAACGATTTTATACTTAGATATCTTCTGCCCACAAAAATATGTATTAGTTGTTGGTGAACATGACTTTCTACCTCCCTAAAGGCATCCCAGAGTTTCGATTAGTGTAGCCACCCTCCAACCACACCTAAAATTCACATGTACAGGTACAATTACTGAAAATCTCGGAAGACAAAAATATGAATTCTTCATGAAAAGCAATAGCAAAATAAAGCTACCAAGCCAAGAAGATATCGGGTAAATCTGTCAGAAAGTACTGGATAGGGTCTCTCCAGGTCAGTTAATTTTGGCGCAAAGAACTGGGAGGAATTCAGCTTTGAGGGGGTTTGAATCAGGGGGGCAGGAAATATGATCGCTGGAGCAAATTCACTCAGTGCTTGGAGCAGGTCCTTCCGAGGATTCCAAGCAGACCCCAAAGATAAATCCTTCCAACGAAACAGCCAAATCGCGGGCAAAGGTTAGAGAAGGGACGGCCGGAGCCCGTACAGCCCACGCGCGAGGTCCCACGGTGGGACACCTCGATCCCACGCCAGCCCGGGGGCAGGAGGGTGGCAGGCTGGCAGCCGACCGGAAGGGGTCCCCTCTCCCCCAATTCCCGCCTCCCACAGGAGCTGGGGCGGCACGCTTACTCACTCCCGCTTTGCCAAAGAGGCGCTTTGCCTCTGCCGGGACCTCCGCGGCCCCACGACGACGCGGGAAGAGGATGCAGGTATCAGCAGCCGGACGGGGACATCGGAGGCGCCCAGACCCTCGCTCCGAGTGCCCAGCGCTGGCGGGGACCCCTCGGCGTCCTGGCTGCGACAGCGTTCCTACCCGCCCAGCGCGTCTCCAGCCTGGATCGCGGTCCCCGCTAAA
>NW_022900927.1:40754779-40801181 GCF_012274545.1 Fukomys damarensis
CAGCGGACCGCACTGGAAGCCCACCAAATGGCTCTTTAACCTTTCATTTATTTATTTATTCATCCAGGTCTGCAAATATTTCTTGGTGTTCATCTCAGATAAATTAACAGGAGGAAGAAGCCTTAGTTATTTACGATATGGACTTGCTTTCAGGGGAACAGTCCAGAAAATTTCCTCAACATTGCTAATTTGTATTAAATGTTTCACTTCCTCCTGTTGCTTAGTTAAAATATGAGTGCGGGTAAATGCAACTTGGTTTGTTTCCACCTTTTTTTTTTTCTTTTTCTTTTGTACGTGTTTTCAGTACATAATATTTATCGTGGCGCGTTTGTAAATGTACGCAACGCATCTTAGTTCTTTTTATGTGCCTCCCCCCCACACCTCTCCTTGCTTTCTCCATCTCGTGTCCCCCATCCCACTTGTAAAAGCTGTATTTCCAACTCTTTCTACAGTCCCCTCCTTTTAATCCTTTTAACCTCTCATTTCTTGTTCCCCTTCCCATCGGAAAATGAGCTCCCTATCTATTATTATCTATTATTTTGCTGTTTATTTTGGGTTTCTCATGAGAGAAATGCAATGTGTAAACTTGTACATCTGATATATTTCACTTAACATTATGGTCTTGAGGTACATCCGTTTTCCTACAAATGACTCAAGTTTATCCTTCTATATGGCAGAGTAGTACTCCATTGTGTATAAGTACATTTTCGTTATTCATCTATTGATGGGCATATAGGTATTTCCAAGATATAGCTGTTTCCAAGATTTAGCTGTTATGAACTGTGCTGCTATAAATACGAGCATGCATGTGTCGCTATAATATGATATCTTTAACTCAGGAAGATATTCACAAGGGGAATAGCTCAGTCCCATGGAATTTCTATTTTTAATGTTTTGGGGAATCCCTTTACTGGTTTCCACAGTGGTTGTACTAGTTTATATTCCCACCAACAATATACAAGTGTTCCTTTTCCCCTGCAGCCTCGCCAGCATTTATTATTATTTGTTTTCTTGATGATGGCCATCACAGAGTTCTCAGGATCTATCACCCATTTTCAGCCACTACTAACATCCCATATGAGTGTAGGACATTTGTTAAAACCAGTGAACCAACATTGGTGTGTTATTCTTAAAGTCATTATTTGACTCAGATTTCCTTTTCACCTAGTGTCTTTGTTTCTGTTCCAGGACATCACACTGCTTTTTAGTCTTCATGTTGCCCTAGGCTTGTGAGCTGTGCAAACTGCTCACACTTCCCTCATTTTTGATGGCCTCTAGCCACAGTTTCCAGGAGTACTGCTCAGGTATTTTATAGGGTATCCCTCAACTGGAATTTCAGACAGCCCTTTTTAGAGCATGTCTTTGGACACTATAAATTACATACTTTTCACACTTCCATCTTTCATTCTCATTACCTTTTCTGTACTCAGCTCTGTTCTTCATCCATGTCTAAGAACCATCAGGAGATAGCAGAAATTGATTCTCTCACAGTTCAGGAGGCTGAAGTTCAAAAAAATCAAGGTGTTGACATGGCCACGTTCCCTCTGGGGATCGGGAGACTGTCTTTTGCCTAAATGGCTTCTGGTGGCTATCAGCAGTTTTTGTCCTATGGATGTCTCACTCTAGTCTCTTCCACTGTGGTCACATTATCTTTGCCTTTAAGTCTCCCTTGTGTGTCTCTCATAAGAAAACTTACTGCATTTAGGTTCCAGGTAGAAGGAGATAATTCAGGATGAACTTATTACGCCTTTAATTATGTCTGCAAAACTCTTTCCCCAATTAAGGTAATGTTAATGGATTCCAGAGTTTATCAGTTTATTCCAGAGTTTTACCATCTTGAGATCTGTAGGCCAGTATTCAGATTATTAAAGTCCATCCATTGTTTTCATATTTCAAAATACTCGTGGTTGTTTCCTAGAGGTTAGGCAGTTTTATGTTATGGATTTTTTCATGACATTTTCATAGTAAAAGTACTTTTTCTGTTTCAACTCAAACATAACCTGAATATTCAAGTAAAGAGTGCAGGTAATATGTAACTTCAGACACTTGTCACTTTATTATAAGTGAAAGTGATCTTAGATTTGGAGAACTGGAAAATAATGGACAAATTCAGAAACATTATTCCAAAACATTTATTAAAATGATGCTTTTGAATCTTAGAATTCATAAGCAACCTGTCAGTCTCTCAGTTATTCAGCAGTTGACAGGTGCTGGCTGGGAAGTGGGCTGGGCACGGCTCTACGTGTGACTTTTCCTTGTAGCCTGATCTTCCTTCCAGCATGGGAGCCCCGGGAAGTCAGCCAAACCTTTTCTGTAGTGGCGCAAAGTGTCATAAATGACAGTCTCAGCTGGCAAAATAGATTCCCTTTTGTAGCATACCCTATGAACCAAAATAGCGTCAAATTCGGCAATACACTTTTGGATGAACTAGCCGAAAGTCCACCCACATTCAAGGGGAGATGCCATATGCTCCACCCCTCAAAAGAGAGAAGTGTCAGTTTGGGGCCATATTTAAAAACAGCCATGTAAGCTTTCATGCCAGTTGAATTATTATTCTTCCTCAATAATGTCTCCCTGAAAAGGTCACTGACTTCAGAATAGTGTAGTATTACCTACATGGCAACAATCCCCAAGTTGTGTGTTGTGATCAGTTTGTGATTCTCAACCTTGTCTAGTATGTTAGAATCACCTGGGAAGATCTGCAAAAATTCTAGTACTTGAACCTCACATCCAGATATTTCTATTTTTCTTTTGGTCTGGAGTTTGACTTGGGTATTACATGTTCTTCAACACCATGCTAGCCATATGCTTCCTCATTGATTTTCTTCAGTGTTTCTGATTCAGTGGTTTTAGCAGTGGATCCTCAGATCTTGTCACTGAGCACAGGAAGAGTGGGGCAGGTGTGCTACCCTCTGGGGGAGGTGTAGAGTTAGAAAAGGGCTGGGTCTTGCTGGCTCATGGCTGTGTCACTGGTTTTGGAGAGGAGATAATGAGAAATCTGATGGGTGAGGTGAGGTTGTAACAAGAGTGAGTAACAAGGTCTGTGAGCAGGAGACTACACGGAGATATGTCTGTGCAAACAATGTACTGCTTCTCAAACCTGTAAATAGTATTTTATCCTTTTGGAGTTCCAGATCCCAAGATTTACAGAAACAAGAGGTGTATCATACTTCACAGAAAGAATACACTGGTGAAGAAGAATTTGTGTCGGTTCTAGGGCAAGGCAGCCTGTTCCTTTTCTTTTACTATTGCAAGCAATGGAAATGAACTGGCCTTGGTGTGGCATCTGTGTTCAAAAGTTCAGTCACAAAAGTAACTGGAAACTGATTTTGCAGCACACAAGGAATAGAGAACTTAGCTTCATATCTTGGCAGTTCCCAAGCTTCAGTTTGACTCGTAGTTGTCTTTGTAGTCCTTGTCCTCTTCCTCTTCCTTTTTCTTCCCCTCCCGTTCCCCTCCCCTCCCCTTCCCCCTGTACTTCTTCTGTTCCCCTCTGCTCCCCCTTCTCTTTCTCCTGTTAGTGACGATGTCTCACCAAGTTGCCCAGGCTGACCTTGAGCTTGTCAATTACTTGCCTCAACCTCCTGGGTTGCTGGGCTGTGTACCACTGTGCCGAGATAACCATTCTCAAACTGAAGGGTGCTACTTTAAATGGCCTTCGTCTTCAGCCATTCATTGATCTAAGAATGTGATACATTTGCTTCTCTGCTAGCAAAACTGCTAGCAAGTTTAGAGAAGGCAGAGCATTTGGCTGACTAGAAAAAATGTGAGGGGGATGAGTCTGTGATTGGTTCCTGCCAATGACCTTAGCAATGATAAAAAGAAAATAATTCCAAAGGGCAGTTATGGCTCCCAAGTCAAATGACATCCAGATGTCTAGCTGTTCAGAGGGAGATGCTTTAGCCGTGATTGTAAGTGCTACAAGGGGCAGAGGAATTCATTCTTTATTGTCTACAAACTCATGGGAATCCTTAGCACTATGGAGCAAGATTGTATTTTTAAAAAAATACGTGATTTGATTTTCACTAAATGAAGAGACTGTACTTGGTGTGCATGTGTGTGTATCTGAGTGCACTTGGAGAGCAGGGATGGGACGGGTTGTGCTGAATCAAACATTTTAGGTCACAGCAGACTGGATGAATTTTAGTTGGGTATTTCTGGAACTAGTGTGGGACTGGAGACTGTATAATGGGGCATCCTTTACATGGTGGAACATTTATGTGCAGGCTTCAGCATGGCTGGCTGGAGCCCCATGGTGGGTAGGACCAAAAATGAGACTGAGAAAATGGGTAACACATGCTTTCCTGAATCTCCAGAATCTTACTAGAAATGAAGGAGTTAATTTTGAGGAGTAGAGAAACAGATTCTAAATCAAGCTTGGTCATGAACTTGCTGGGTGATGTGGGACAAAAGGAATAGCTTATTAGGCCTCACTTGTCTCTGTAAATAGTGTGGTTGATTTAAAAGACCTGAAAACCTGCTACTTTATACTTACTGGACATTTAGTGTATCCTCTGAAAGCAATTTGCTACTAAGTCCTAATTGTGCTATTACTTGTGTGGGTATGTGAGAATATTACTGGAACTACACTTTAACTTATGTATTTGGTATAACTGAACAAGTCTACAGTCTGCATTACATTATGTATATCCATATTAGTAATGACAATGTGGAAAAAAATACCAGGCCAAAGACTATCTTTTGTGACCTTCATTCTTCTCAGTTTAGAATTAAATGGCTAATTTTTGTACCCATCAAATAGTATTCTTCTAATAGCATTTATTATAATACTTTGTAGGACCAAATGACAATATTTCCATTCTGCAGTGTGGAGATGAAGGGTGGTAAAGAGAGGAGTTTGGGGTGAGTGGTTTGAGTATTCCATACTTAAGTTCCAATAGTACAAACCCTGCCTTTTCTTAACACAGAGTCACCTCATACATAGGACTTTCCTGCCTTGGAAAAACTAGAGAATTGGGTATTGAACCTCAATGGAGATGCATTAATCTGGGGCTTCTCCATTGTTATGAGAGGGAAATTTTATTGTACAAAGGTTAAGGTGTTGTCTCCATGAAGTCTCTGTTAAAGTGCATGGAAAGAGTAATGGTTTTGCCAGCATAACCTGTGGAGCATATTAAGACCATGCATGGAGGAGGAGTGAGATAGAGTCAAACAGCAAAAAGAAATCATTTTCTAGGGAATACCTTAGAGATGCCTCAATATACAATAGGGTTACATCCTGGTAAACTCATTGAAAATGGATTTAATACATCTAATTTACTAAACAGCTTTAAACTTGCTTACCTTAAATAAGCTTAAAACGCATATTAGCTTACAGCTGAGCAAAGTCCTGTACCACAAAGGCTTTTTTATGATAAAGTTGTGTCTGTCTTCTGTAATTTATTGACTACCTCTATCCAAAAACACAAGTGCACTGAATGGAATATCATTTGTTTATTCTCATGATAACATGCTTGACTGGGCGCTGCGCTTCCTTGTGCTCAGCATCAAATGAGAGGACTGGGCTGTCACTACCACAGGGAAACATCAAAACTCAAAACTGAGTGTATAATGTCTCCTGACTGTGTGTCATGTTTGCACCCTTGTAAAGTCTTAAAAACCTAAGTTGAGCTATCATCATAAGTTGGATGCTGTCTGCGCTGGAATTTCTAGCCGGGTTCAAAGACTCACCTTTTGCCCTTCCTGCACAGTGAATTCTGTTAGTTTCCAGTCGCACAAGCTAACGCGTTCTTCCAGCCTCCTCTGACAGCTGTGCTCTCCACTGCCACCTGTGGTTTCGCCCCCACCAGGCATCTTTGTACAGTTTGCCTCCCTCCTGCCGAAAGAGCTGTCGCCACCCAGGTAGGTCGGGAACGTCAGGTGTAGCCCTGTACCCTCCCACAAGGGTGCTGGCTGCTGTTGTAATCCAGTGATACCAGGCCTGGATCTTTGCTTCACTGCTTCCAGGCAGTGTGGCTGCTGCTACCGATTCTGCAGGGCCCTGCTGCTGCTGGCTGGGAGATGGCATTGGCCGCCCCCCTCTCCCAGTCCTAGCAGAGTCACATCCTGCCAGGTGCCTGTCTAGGATCTAATTTTTGTTGCTATTGCTCCTCGACCTTTGCTCCTACATGTATTTAGGAAAGTGCTCTAATATCCGTGTGTGTCTAATTATTTTTAGATATTCAGCTTTTTAAGAGTCTGAGGATGTTAAATTCTGCCTGTCCTCTTTGACTTAAGGAGTATTTCTTCTTATTGTCAATACTTAGTTTTATTGGATTTCTCACTGTTTAAAATGTTCCCTTTTGATCACTTCTGCTATTTTCTTAAGCTTACTGAAATTTGCTCTAGGAATTTGTTATTCCATTTTTGGTTTCTTTACTTTTCTGGTAGTTATTACATATTTTATTGATGCTTGCAATTACAATGCCATAATGCTAGAGCACTCTTTTAGTTTAATTTGTTTTTTCTCTTTTCATGAATGTTCTGGAATTGTGAATTTGGGATTTTTAAAAATCCAAATTTAAAAAATGATTCCACCTTACTGTCAGTATAAATCAAGGCAGAATTGCTAGTTGAAGAACAATGTAGTTACATGAATAATTTTACTTTTTGTACTGAGTCTTTTAAAGAAGTAAAACATAAATTCTCCTGAAGGATGACTAAAAACATTTTACAAATAGAGGAAACCTGGCATTTTTTTCAATGTGGAATGAAAGGACTAAAAATTAAATATTTAAAAATGAAAGCAAGAGACAATATTTTCACGATAGTAAAATAATTAGGCTTTCATCATTGTCTAATGGCTCTTTTGTTAAATATGTAATTAGTAAAAGAAGGAAGCTTTTGTATAATCTGTGAGGCCGATGGGAGATAAGTTCTCTTGGCTTATACATGGCTATGCAAAAGCATCCGAGGGTTTCCTATCTAAAGATGGACTCTGCTGGTTAATTTCATTTGTGAGTGCTCACTTCAGCAGTACATATGCTAAAATTTCATGCATGAACTTGTTTGTGCTGCAGTGCCCAGATATTCATTCAGACATTTTTCTGGGTGTTCCTGTGAAGGTGCTTTTGGGGAGATTTACATTTTAAATTAAATGCTGAGTAAAGGGGGATCACTTTTGCAATGTAGGTGGGCCTCATCTAATCAGTGGAGGGAATACACAGAATAAAAGGTGTGACCATTTCCAAGTAAAAGGGGATTCTGCAAGCAGACAGCCTCAGGTTTAACCTGTAGCATCAGCTCCTTCTGGTTCTATAGCAAATTGGCTTTGGAGTCTAACTGCACCTATTTCTGGAGCTTTAAGTCAGCTGCCCTTGGCAGATATTTTACTAGCTAAACCTTTATAACCTCATGAGCCCATTTCTTAAAATCAGTTTGTTTCTATATACACATCCTGTTTCAGCATCTCTGGAGATCCCTGACTAATACAGGTAGCCTAATTTTCTTAGATGTGGGGAATACTCATAGATAGCTCTTGGAAAGGTTTCAAAACAATCTTGTCTAAGGCCAATGGCAATCTCACTGGAATTGATGATGAATATACATTAATATCATTAAATTTCAATGAAAAATATTTATGGGCTGGGAAACTCAGAAAGCATTCATAAACACTTTGGTTAGTTTCATTTACTTTTTACACATTAATTATTAATTAGTGAAACAACAGTGCTATTATGCATTGACCCTTTTACCACAGAGAACACCAAACACTTTAGGAGCTACGGGAGGCAATTTCTGCCTGTGTTGCGTAGGTAGTTCTCAGACTTCAGCCAGCCAGAAGCATAGACAGGCTGGTTTGTTTACATTGTATAGCAGGAAGGAAATACAGTGGACACAGCATATATTGAGAGAATAACCAGCCTGGGGAACACATTGGACTCAAGGGGAGTGGTAATTATGGTCATTTGCTCTGCAGCTAGAAGCTAATGGAGCACCCAGACTTTTCTGGCACAGACTGCCCTCTGGCCATCAAATTTCTATGTGGTCTTTGCCTGAAGGAGAAAACCCTAAATTCTTCCCAGATACCACAGTCAGGACAAGGTCTAGGATCTGGCTAATATGGCTCCTTTGGTTCAGAGATCTCTGAATTAAAATATAATTGGCTGCCTGCCTCCCTACATACCACTGACCTTATATAAAAAAAAAATAGACCAGGAGTATGATTCCTTTTGAGGAATGTCTGTACCAGTGACGGTGAACCTATGGCACCCATGCCACAGTGCACTGTTTGTAACATTGAAGACTAAAAGATAAGCCATCACTGGTCTATACACATAATTTGCCGTTTTCCCAAGTGGGTTACTTGTTTTCATTCTGTTGAGTTGTTTGAGTGTCGTCTTTACTGTTTTTATTGCTGAGACAAAATACCCACCACCCCAAGTTAACGGAGGATGGGTTTACTTTGGCTTATGGTTTGTAGAGGTTTCAGTACATAATTGGCTGGCTCCAAGGCAGAATGGCATATGGCAGAGGGGCGTCACGAAGGAGAAACAGTTCATTTCAGGCAGGAGGCAGGAAGACAGCAAAGCAGTGAATGTAAGCAAGCAGCAACTGCAGCCTTCTTTTTGTCCCTTATATTCTGTCCATGTTATCCACCCTTAGGGCCAGTAGCACTTACAGCCAGGATAGGCCTTCCCATTATCCACACCTAGAACCCTGTCAAATCAGTGGACTGATTTAGTAATCGTACACTCTTAATCCCAGCATCATAACTTAATTCCTGCATCACACTAGATCCAGCCACCTCTGAAAAGCCCCACCTATGACCACATGACATCTAGGGACATCTAGGCACAAGCTGTAACAGTGAATTCTGCTGTGGTTTGAAAGTGTTTCCTTAAAGCCCATCTGTCAAAGGCTTGGTTGCAAGTCATTTGTAGGTGGTGCTTAGTTAGAGGAAGTTAGGTCATTGGGGGCATCCCTTGAGGGACTATTGGGATACCAACACCTTCTGTCTTTCACACCCCAGCAGATGAATGATTTGTTCTTCCCCTTGGTCCTGCCATAAGGTACTGCCCAACTACAGGCCAAAAAGCAGTAGTATGTCAACTGACCGATGATAGGAAACTCCAGGACTGTGAGCCAAAATAAACCTTTTTTTCTTCTCTTCTTCTTTTTCCTCTTCCTCCTCCTCCTCTTCTTCGTATTTTGTCAGTGACAGAGAGGGCCCTATCCATGAGTAATTATTCCACAAAATAAGTTTGGTCTGTGGCAGACTTCTCTTCAAACATGTCTTCTTTAGGTAGCTTCACTTTCATAAGGAAATACCAATTCTCTTCATACTGACCCATGAAACATGAAATTGAGCTCTGTAAAATAATTTTCACTCCAACTTCTTATCAGAGGTTGTAACCTAGAAATCTCTTCTGTCCAGAACCTGTCAAAAGCTCAGCTGTGAAAAGCAATATATACAGAGAATTGCCTGAAGGAAATAAAGTCCATCCTTTCTTTAGACTCACTCCCTTTTATTCCTGGATTAAGCCAAACCAAGAGAGAGCTGCAGCCTGAAATATTTTTTGTCTTAGTTCCCCAGGGAGCTGCTTTAACAGAATTTCCTTCAGCATTACGCCATTAGCATTCATCTTGATGGACATTATGAGGAAAAGCCTGTTCAACCTTTTGCCAATAAAGTTGACAATCTAGATGAATTAGACAATTTTCTAAAAAATCATAAGTTACTGAAATCAAGTGGAGTTATAAAAAGCTTGAGTAGACCAATGTCCATGGTTGTGGGGAGGAGTGTTGTACAGGTTGCAAAGATTTATTTCTTTCCAGAACTAAGTCCTTTTTTTTTTTTGAGTGATTATTAGCTGTGTTTATATACGTCTTCTCTTTTTTCTCTCTCTCTTCTTCCTCCTCCCCTTCCTCTTCCTACCGCCACCCTTGTTCATTACCACTCCTTCCTTTGGGAATGCACACTCCCTCACCGCAATGATACGATATTAGGATAGCAGAACATTACAGTACACTGACTCCTGGCCACAAGAATTAAACCTAAATTTGACCATATTACACATATTTCTATATATTGGCCTAAGGAATGGGACATGTGACCCAAACAAAATCAGAATCGTTTCTTGTAATTATATAATTTATCTGTGGGGAAAGTTCTCTTCTGGCTTGCTGAATGGGGATGTTCTACGTCACAGCAAAGCTTATCTGAGAAGAAATACGATGGACAGAGACACAGAGAGACAAAGAAACAGAAACAGGGGATGAGGTGGGGTGTGATAACAAGAGATGGACACAGCCAGAAACGCGAATAAGAGATGGAGATTGAAATAGGCAGAAACATACAGATGTAGAACTCAGATGCAGACACAGGGAAAGGGAAAAGAAAGATAAATAGTTCAGTATTATCTGAAATAGTTAAATAATACCCGATTCCCTAGTAGTTGCCACTCATGTCCTTCCTACATGAGAGACAATACATTTCTTTAATATTTTTGCTGACCTAATTAAATTTAGGTGCTTTTCATTTTCAAGTTGAAATACCTCTGGCCAAAGTGGTTTTTATAGGTGAATTAAGGAACAGATAATTCCTTTGTTTATTTTACTATTCCAAAGTGTAAAGGGAAAACTCATAAATTTTCTCTATTCATTTTATAAAGCTACCATAACATGACACAAAAACTGAAAATATAAGCCCATTATAATTAATATAATGAATACAGATGCACAAATTCTAAATGTAACCTCACAGGCTGACTCCTTTTCCTGGTTTATACAGAAAATCCATCAAAATTTATTTGTCAGAATAGACAAAGTTTTGTTTGTAACAAGGCCAAGTTCTCAGTGTTTCTTTTCTTTTTCTTTTTTTTTCTCCTGGTACTGGGAATTGAACTCAGGGCCTTGTGTTTGTCAGATCAGTGTTGCCCTTCAGTTTTTTTGTTTGTTTGTTTTTTGATACCCAAGATTGAACTCGGGGACCTCCCCAGCCCTTTAGTGACTCATTTGAAATAATGACAATTAATCTTTTGCATGCCCTCCCAAGGGTTATTTGGGGATTTTCTTAGGAATATAAAAATTCAGATTCAACCATTTAGAACATTACTTAGTGATTGCTAGAAGACAGAGGAAGCATGAGGGACCCTATCCTGATTCTTAAAGCAGTGTCACAGAGATAGTATACATAATCTCTACTTCCATATCATTCGTATCAAGCCACATGGTTGCATCTACTAAAGCATGATTAAGAACAATACTGTATTTACCCTGCACATTGAAAGAATTAAAATATTTGCAAACTCCCTAATGATTACTGGAAAATTCTTCTGTAGCCACCAAATATTTGTTTCATTCCTTTGTACATTCAAAATATAACTAGCCCCTTTTCAAGGGAGATTATTCAAAAATTCCCAAGTGTAACAAGACCAGTTTCAAAGTCCAGGGTCTCTGCATGATGGGTAATGGTGTCTTCATCAAGATTGAGGTAATGCTATTAATAGTCTCTACAGGCCTGGAAGTGGCTTCTATTGATCTGGAGACTTACAAAATGTTATCTATCTTTCACATATTCAATATACAGAGAGATTGGGTCAATCAAAAACACTTTCTTGGGGCTGGGGATTTAGCTCAGTGGCATTGCTGTCTGCCTCGCAAGCGCAAGATCCTGAGTTCGATCCCCAGTACCAAAAACAAAAACAAAATCTTTCTTATTTGTTTATGAGCTGAGGATTGAACTTAGGGCTTTGCACATGCAGAGTATGCATTCTACCACTGGGCTACATCCACAGCCCTACAATAAATTTTTTTTGTTTGTTTGTTTATGGTATCAGAGCTCAAACTTTGGACGTTGCGCTTGTGAGGCAGGCAGCGATTCCACTGAGCTAATTCCCAATGCCTAACAATAAACATTTTCTGGTGACAGGAAATGGATATGAATATAGGCGTTTTTCTTGATCAAATCTTGATTTGGCTCCCTTGGTCATTCTTTATTCCTAACTTCTACTTAAAATCATTCTTCCATTTCCATGTCTTTTTGGTTATATCTAAAGTAGACACCAGAGTCTATGTCCTTTATTGAAGCAAGGTTTTTCGGTCCACTTCCTGTCCATAGGAGATTGAGGACAGTCATAAATGCCTTTAATCTAGGTTAGTGGTACCTATGCAGTACCTCTAAAGAACATGAATGGCTTCTTTAAGCTTTTAGTCAGCTTTGTCTGCCAACAGATGTAGCCACAATTCACTTTTTAGGCATAATTCTTAAAATTGCTGTATACCTGGCAGGTGTGGTGGCACATGCCATTGATCCCAGCACTTGGGAGGCTGAGGCAAGAAGACTGCCTGAGTCTGAGGCCAACCTTGGCTATATAGTGAGTTCAAGGCTAGCCTGGACCACATAGAGCAACTCTGTCTCAAAAATCTAAAACTTAAAGAAAAATTCTGTTGATCTTTGATTTCTTGACATTGTGCCAAATGGTTTCTTACTGTGTAACGTGGATACCATCATTAGAATGTGTCCCCCAAACTTCTTGTGTTAAAAACAAACCCCTATGCAACAGGTTTAGAAAGTGGAACCTAAAAGGTGATTAGGGCTCATAAATGGATTGGTGTCATTAAGGGAACAGGTTGGTTATTGCAGAGTTGGGTTATTATAAAAGTGAGTTCACGCCTCTCTTGCTTGCTCTCTGGCCTGCCCTCTGCTATGAGGTAGGGGGCTGTAAAATAAGAAGGCCCTCACCAGACCCTGGCACCATACTCTTGGACCTCCTACCCTCCAGAGGTGTGAGCCAAATAAATTTCTATTTTAAGAGAAATTATTAAATATGTAATACTCTTTTACAGCAAGATAAAACAGATGATGACAATGGAGTTTCATCTTTTTATGACCCAGCAAACTTTTCTTTCCCTCTCATCTTCTGCTTCTTCATCCAATTCTAAATACTCAAGTGTGAAAAATACAGCAACATTCTACTACAAGCTCTCAGTTTCCATAGCAGGATAGACTGATTGTGCTGTGGCAATAATCTACAAATTTTAGTGGCTTTACATAATGAAGAGTTGCTTCCTACACACACTGTGTCCATTGCAGCTCTGTTCTCCACCATCTTCACTCAGAGACATTGACCCCCAGAGATTCCATTATCTTGGACGTGCCCAGTGGCCTTGACAGTGGAGAAGGAATGTAGGAAATCATTCACAGGGACCTAACACTTCCATATAGACAGGAACCATGGTGCAAGTCACAATTAAGTTTTAAAAGTTGAGAAATTAAATTCTATCACATATCTGGAATTACAGGGAAATATATCTGTTCATTGTGCAATATATAGCACACAATCACACACTTAACATTAATGAACTTTTTGGATTTTACTGAAAATTTGTGGGACCAAAGAAGGGATTATATCATATAATGTGTAGAATTTTGCTAGAAAAATCATCACCTGAAATTTCTTCTCTCCCTAGTTCCTTTTCTATGGTGTTACAAATGCTTTATTTTTCTCTTTCTCCCTCAGAGAGGACTTCGCCTCACTGGCTCCACTCCATCCCTCTTATTTGTTCTGTTTGGGACTTAGAATTCCATACTGCTTCATTATGGGGAGCAAATTCCATTATCTTTGCTATTTGCACTTTCCCTCAAGGTCTTATATACCATCTCAAGAGACTTATGAAGCATTTCTTCTGAACAAATATAGCACCTTCTCTAATAAGAATTCTAGTGAATGCAATTTTCTCCATCTTATTACATTAATAATATATTAGCAAGTCAAATCTAGCATTACCAAGTAAGTTTTCCTCCAGAAATGAACTATGGCTTAGCATAATATATTATTTCAGTGTCATATATTAATAGATTTAAAAAGTATCTATATGATTGTCTGAATCTGCTCAGTCCATCATGGAAGACACTAGCCACATGTGACTATTTCAATTGAAACTTGAATTGTTAAAATTAAACTCTAGACATTTGATTCCTTGTTTTTATTAGCCACATTTAAAATATCTAATACTCATATATGAATCAGGCTGTAGTACTAACAGAGATAGAATTGCTACTAGGGCAGTATTGTGATGCTATCAGGGCATTTAGAACAATGTCTGCCTGTTGTAAGCACTGTCAAAGTGTTATGATTGATGCCAGAAACTGACATATGGTAAAGGTGCCATGGAAATGAGTGGGGAAAAAGGTTTTATTTCATACATGATATTTGAACAACTTGCTTGCCATTTGGAAAGAAAGGAAGGAAGGAGGAAGAAAGTATATTAGAATTCTAGTTTGCGTTCATTACAAATTAAATGATATAGATTAATTACTATTATTACTTTTTTTTGTTTTTTTGTTTTTTTGAGACAGGGTCTCACTGTGTAGTTGAGACTGACCTGGAACTCACTTATGTAGCTGAGGCTGGTCTCGAACTCATAGTGATCCTCCTGTCTCAGCCTCCGAGTGCTGGGATTACAGGCGTGCACCACCACACCCGGCCTAGATTAATTATTTATTCCAAAAAATCCTTAATGTTACAGAAAAATGAAGAATTTTGAAACTTTTGGGTTTGTGGAACATCTTATGCTATTCTTACTTTTAGCACGATACCAATGCAATAAGTCACAAAAGAGAACACTCAGATTCTACTGTCAGTGAAAATGGGAGTTGGGTTAGGGTAGGGAGGTGGTGGCATTAGACTGGTTAGGCAGGTGAGGGATGGTGGATCAGAAAAGGTTTATTTAAATACAGTATACATTTTAAAGTCTAATTTCTTTTGTAGCATGTGCCACACAGATGTTTTAGATTTTTGCTTTGAAATACTCCCTGCAGAAAAAATTAGTAAATATAATAGCTTATATTTGTAAATTTCAAGAATATCCACTCTAGGTAAGTTAGCATTATTTTTTCAACAAGGTCTCACTATATAGTTCTAGCTGGCCGTGAACGCACTATGTAGCCTAGGCTGGCCTTGAATTTATGGTGAGCTTCCTGCCTCAGCCTCCTGAGTGCTGGGATTATAGGAATGCACAAAAACACTCAACTAAGCAAGCTAGTTTTAAATGATTATTTCTACTTTGAGCCATGTACTCAATTCATGCTTATAGATTGACATATTAGATGATAATGATGGAGAAAACATAACTATTATAAGGCAAATGTATAAGCAGTGAAATTATAGAAGCTTAACTCTTCTAGGTTCTCGCTAACTTGGGAGTAAATTGTTTCAGTGAAAAAAAGAGCATTTTTCATATCAAAATTGTTTTTATAAAGTATATTTAATCTAATGGAAATAACCATTGAATGTTTTTAAATTAAACACTTCAAAAAGTATATAAGTATAAAAATAATAGCAAAAGGGCAGAGTTTGGTATTGCATTGACCATATACTAATCGTTATGAGAACAAGAAGTATAAAATGTAGAGTGGAGAGGATATAGTTTTCATGCAAAAATTGGTATAGCAGATTAGAAATTTATTTGGCAAGTAGCTACAGTTTTAAAATTTAGAGACATTAAAATTTATTGTCAGTCTGGCTGCTACTCAGATTGTACAGTATTCAAAGCTTTGAGTTAAAACTATATAACACGCACATGTGATCACATACAACCCCAAAATTATCTTCATGGAAAATCAGATGTCTTGAATTTTCTTTTGCTCCCAAATATCCAGAAGTTTGAATTCCATATGAAACATTAACAGACTTTATATTTCGCTGTCAATGCTCTCTGAGAATTATTGAAACGTCAAAGTGATTGACTACTGATAGGTGTTGCCTTTAGCAGCATAAGATGTACAGACCTCACTTTAAAAAAACTATAAACAGGACAGTTTTATGTATTGACATCCTTTGATTTAAGAAGAGATAAGAATAAGTTCAATCTCCCTTGTCTCCAGACCTGGGATGAGCTTTTCACACAATTCATGCCCCGTGACCTCCAAAAGGGAGGAATTAGTGGCCTTCTTGCTAATCAGGACTGTTCATTTATTAATGTCTGTTGGAGAAGACAAATGAGACACTCACTGGTGATACAGTCATTTGTTCACCTCTCTGTCTCCTTTTAAAGAAATAGAAGATTCGCAGGGTAAGTCATAGTGTACATAAGAAGCACTTTGGCAGTTGTTACTGTTTTTGTTTGGGAGTAGTTTCTGTATTTTAACATTTCCAATAAACTCTAAGGCTGGACTTTTGAAGTGTTTATTGGAAGAGGTATATGCATTGTGGTCATCAGTATTTCTTCAAGAATATGGGGGCTGGATAATATAAACTCTTCCTCTCTAAGCCCCATGTCTAGTCTTTCTGGGCAGCTGACCTCTTTCCCTCTCTTTTCTGAGTTCCTTCCCCATGCTTCTCCTGTGGAGGACTCACATGTAAACTGCTTAAAGCATTCTCTCCTGTCCTTCAGAGCCTCTGGACTCTGAGGCAGCACTGGGCTTTTCAGTGTTGCCATCAAACTCAGTTAATCATCTCTCTTCCACCTGTGGGAAATGCCCCCTTCTGTTTTGAACTCTACCTGTGTCCTTGGCACCATGTAACTTCCTTCTGACTCTCATACACTCTAGGTCCCTTGCTCCTCTTTTGCAAAAGGTGGTGCAATATAGGCCAGTCTTCTGAGTCATGCCAGAATTCTAGGTGACTTTACTCTCTACATTCATTATAAGTCGAACACTTCACTCTCTGTTTTCTGGGTTATACTCAGGGTTACCTGCTGGGTCAAGTCAGCCCCATCACCTCTGAAATCTTTAATTCAGTCTCTGTCCCTAACCTTTAATCACCCAATTCTGGCCTACCTTTTTTCTTTTTTTCTTTTTTTTTTTTTTGAGACAGGTTCTCGCTGTAGAGACCAGGGCTGGTCTTGAACTCACTATGTATCCCAGGCTTGCCTTGAACTTACAGCAGTCCTTCTGCCTCAGCCTCTTGAGTGCTGGGATTACAGGGGTGTGCCACCACACCTGGCTTTGACCCAGCAATTTTGGGGGGTTACCAGGGATCAAACTCTGGACCTTGTGCTTGCGAGGAAGGCAGTGGAACCACTGAGCTAAATCCCTGGCCCAGACCCGCCAGTTTTTATCTGTCTTTCCTGTTCTTTAATTCTATCCCCTCAATTCAGCCTTCATTTGCACTCTTAACAAGTCTAAATCTCACCTGTATGAAAACCTATATCACCTCTGATCACAAGTCAACCTTTAACTCTCTTCTCATATCTTCTATACCATTTTCAGTCCAACAACTCATAGGAATTTCCTTTATTTTCCACCTTGACTCATTCTATAGGAGTTCAGCAACTGATCCCTTCAAGTTAGTGTGATTGCCCTGGCTGTGATCTCCTAATGATCTACCAATAGACTGTTTTGGATATTGTCATAGATCATCTCTGCTCACAATTTGATGCATGTTAACTTTCCTTCCTTAGCTTCTGTGCCACTGTTCTCTCAGGGTCTTCTTATGATTTCTTCTCATCTCCTTTGTCAGTTCATCCTCTTGTTCCCACCCTCAAACATAGACAATTTATTTTCTTTTGTAAGTCTCACATTGGGTGTCTCATCCTTTTCTGTGACTTTCTACGATGGGATGCAGATTCATGAATTCTAAAGAGATTTGAATGAATTAATTATTACTTTTTAAAATGATGTATCATTTTAGGAATGATTTTAAATTGCCAAAAAAAAAAAAGATACAGATTTCCAGTGAGTAGCACAAAATAAATATAAGGTAAAGAAAGAAAAATCAGGATGAAAGCAGAATATAACCTATGAGAAGTATTACAGTTTAAAGTATCCCCCTAAAGACTCAAGTATTGAGGACTTGATCCCTAATAAAGTAATATTCTGGGTGGAGCCTGGAGAAGGGATTGCATTACAAGGGCTCTAAGTTCATCAGTGAGTTAGTTGGCCCACTGATGAGCTCAAAATGTGATGGTATTGTTAGAAGGTGATGGAAACAGCATGTGGGGTCTAGTTGAAGGGAGTGAATCATGGGAGAGTGAGCTTGGGGAAAATGTCTGTTTCCTGGCTCCTTCCTCTCTGGCTCTTTCCCTCTCTTTTTCCTGGTTGCCATGCTGCAGCATTTCCCTATGTCATGATATTCTGCCCCACCACAGGTCCCCAGCAATGGAGCAAGAAAACCATGGACTGAAACTTTTGAAACTATAAGCCAAAATAAATATTTTAATCTGAATTATGTCAGGCATTTTGTCAAAGTGACGGAAATCTGACTGACACAAGGAGTGAAGCTAAGTATTTCATAAGTCCAAAATTTGATTCTAAGATTTTGAGGAGCCAGTGAAAAGAAGGTGAAATTTCATCATGGTTACACAGTCCAAAAAGGCTTGAGATATAATCCAGTTATTTAAAAATATGACCATAGGAATCAATCTAACAAAAGAAATCAAAGACCTCTACTCAAAATTTTAGCACTCTGAAAAAAGAGATTGAAGAGGATATCAGAAAATGGAAAGACATCCCTTGCTCCTGGGTAGAAAGAATCAATATAGCAAAAATGTCCATACTTCCAAAATTGCTATATAGATTCAATGTAATCCATATTGAAATCCCAGCAGCATACTTCATGGACCTTGAAAGACAATCCAAAAAATTCATTTGGAAGCAGAAGAGACATAGACTAGCAAAAACAATTTTGGGCAATAAAGAGAAGTTAGGAGATATCATAATCTCCAACTTGAAACTATACTACAAAGCTACTGTGATACAAACAGCATGGTACTTGCAAAGAAACAGACCTGAGGATCACTGGAACAGATCAGAAGATGCAGAAACAACTCCAGACATACTCAGCCACCTCATCTTTGTAAATAAGCCAAATATCCTCAGTAGAGGAAAGATAAATGGTGCTGGAAAAACTGGGTTTCAGCTTGCCAGAGATTAAAACTAGACCTCTCACCATGCACTAAACTAAGATCAAAATGGATTAAACATCTAAATATTAAAATAGAAACACTAAACCAGCTGCAAGAGAGGTTAGGTAGAACTCTCGAAGACACTGGTGTAGGAAAAGATTTTATGAGCAAAACCTCAGTTGCCCATGAGCTAGCACAAACAATCAACAAGTGGGAGGTTTCTCCTTAAAACCTTCTGCACATCAAGAGGCACCACCAACAGTGTGAAGAGACAACCCACAATTTGGGAAAAAAATTTCACCAGTTGTTCCTCAGACAAAGGTCTATCTAGAATATATAGAGAACTTAAAAAAAAAAATCAGACCTCCCAAATTTAAAGACCTAATCCAAAAATGGGCATCTGAAATGAACAGACATGTTTCAGACAAAGAAGTAGAAATAGCAAGTAAACATATGAAAAAATGTTCAACATCACTGGTCATTCCAGAAATGCAAATGAAAACTATGCTGAGTTTTCACCTCACTGTAGAAAGAATAGCTGCTGTGATGAAATCAACCAATAACAAATGCTGGTGGGGCTGTGGAGAAAGAGGAACACTGCTCTACTGCTGGAGGGAGTGTAGACTGGGGCAACCACTGTGGAAAGCTGTATGGAGAGACCTCAAAGAATTTGGATTAGAAGTCTCATTTGACCCAGCTATTCCCCTGCTGGGTATCCTCCCTAAAGAATTAAAAGAATCATAGCACCGTGATATATGCACACCCAAGTTCAGAGCAGCACAATTTGTAATAGCTAAAACTTGGAAGCAGCCCAATTGCCCATTAATGGGAGACTGAATAAAGAAAATATGTTTTTAAAAAATAAATGAAATACTACTCAGCCATAAAAATGATAATTAGAGACATTTATAGCTAAATGGATGCACATTGAGGCAATACTCTTAAGTGATACAAATAGGACACATGTGAATAAATAACAAACAGTTTCTCTACTGTGAGAAACTGAAAGTGTAAATAACTACTAAAAAGAATAATAGATCATGTGAAATAGGAAGAAAAGTTACAAAGGAGTAGGGGAAACAGGAGGGATAGGGAAAAGGAAAGAAGGGAATGGAATTAATATGGAGAAAAAAATAATGTAAGCAAAGTCTTTGTAGATAGTGATGGGTGGAGAGGTTGGAGGGAGGGCAGGGAATGGGGAAAAATAAGAACCAAGATTGATTATGTAAAGGTACAAATTTCCAACAATGCATGTCATTATATTGTATATATTAAATGTACCAATAAAATTAACTAAAAAATAAAAATACAATCATTTCTGCTACTGAGATGAAGAAGAGCTTTTCTTAGGATGAGGTAAAGAGCCCTCCAAATGATATGAATCTAATCCTCAATGCCTTTTTTTCCAGAAGATGCTGCACTTATGAATTTCCAGGACCTGTATCTTCTAAATCATTTAGTCAATGGGTAAGATTCAATTTAATTAAAGCAATTCTGTGACAGTCCAGTACAATATAATATGTGTTCCTAGGAAAATGTTTTAGAATATTTTGAAATGAAGACAGTTTACTCTCTTGCAAACAATTCTCCCTAAATATTGTCTTAAGGCATCTTTTGACACTGATAACCATCTGAGGCATGAAGTTCCAGTTTGTGGCAAGAATTCAAACTTATATTTCTAGCTTTATTATGAATAATCTATACATTGATATTGCACAGGGTGCCAAAACTGGACTCATCATTTCCCTCTAAAACAATTTCTCTGACTGGGATGACGTCAGCATGCACTCATCTTATCATATCTTGAGGTGTTCTGGACTTCAGTTATTTTTCCTTTCATTACTCAAACACAGTAAGTGTGTAAATCCTTGTACTGTTGCCTCCTTATATCTTGGGTCTCTGCCTTAGTTCCTAGCTCCACTACCTCAGTTTGAGTTCATTTAGGACATTATAATTTCTTGTCCTGCATTCCTTGGATCTAGTCTGGCTCTTCCTCTCCTGATCCAGTTTCATCTAGTTCATTTTTTGTATTTCTAGTGTTGACATTTGTGATTAGCATATAGCGGGCAAGAAAGGTATTTGTACTGGATACACATATAAGGATGAATGATTGTCTACTCACGTGGGTCTCATGAGGAGTACTGTTGTAAGCATGATGTCCCTTCTTGTTCCTGTGATTCTGGAAAGATAGTTGTGCGGAAATGTTTCCAAGATTCTGAAACTTACTCTTATCTCTCATAGGGCCAGAGAAACAGAAGGAGGCCAAAGAACTCCCTTTTCACATTATTGTTAGGAGAAACTCCAAAAGAGGGCTACAGAGGAAGAAAAGAAGGAGAGGGAGGAGGAGCTAAAAAACAGCCTTCCACCAGCTTTGTAGCCAGTTACAGGACTAGGAGATAATGAAGAGACTCAGGAAAGCAGTCAAGATGAGATCTTGGGCAGGGAACGCCTAGGTAAGGAGAGAAAAGGAGGAAAACTCACCATGCAGTGTTCACTGTGAGAGGACAAAAGGAAATAATTTAAATGCATCTTAAGATGTGGGAATGTGTAAGGGAGGCCCTTGAGAAAATTGTAAGATAAGTACATGAAATGTATAAAGCACACCATGAAAGTCTCTCTATGGGAATAATCATGTTAAAGCAACCCGTCATCGTCAGCTAGAAGGAGAATTGCAGTGTATTTACCTAGTCATAGCAGAGCAGTGCCATGAATAGGCTAATAGAAGAATGTGAGAAATCCATGAAAACCACAGTGAAGTCTCAGCTTTTCTCAGTCCACACTTGCAAATAGGGAATGAGAAAGGGTACATTGTTTAAATAATCATCCCTTTATATATAATGTTAGTTCTGGCAACTGAAAGGAAGAAGCACAAGTCTTTTGGTACCGTGTCTTACAGAAGAACTAAGCTATTCTGGAGAATAGCTTTCAAATTGGCCACAACTTCCTATTAAACATCCAGGTGGTGAATTACTGAACGGGCTGTGTCCTGCAGGCACTGTGCACAGATTAGCAAAGAAGATCTGGAGCAAGAGCATTACTTAAGTCATGGAGACACTCCTTTCTATCTTAAGCCATACTGCATTACTTTTCCTTTCCACCAATGGAGAAGAGAAAATAAAAAGCGGAAGAAAGGAACATCACTATCCTATTGAATGTCTAATGACAGAAATAATTACATTAAGAGCTAACATGTAGTAAACACTCACTATGTTTAGGGCACTGATCTCAGTGCTTTAGTTGCATTATCATATTTATTTAATCCTTGTGACAACACAATGATATAGTTATAATTTACCATTACCAGGACCTATCTCCTTTCAAGCTAGTGGATGATTATTAAAATTGACTCACAGACGACAGGACTCCAGTAGGTCATTTTGCTTATGTGGCCTGTCAGGAGATGTAGGGAAGACTGTATGCTACGGAGTTAGAAACTGCAGCTGTAAAAGCTATCTTGAAGATTAGCGATAATATTATACAAACGGTCTAACACAGTGGCTAACACAGGAAAGTACACAATAAAAGGAAGTTAATGTCAAGCCCTTCCTAATTAAACTCTATTCTACTCTCATATTTTAACACATTTTAAATATTTAACCTATTTTAAAGTAAAAATAAAATTAATTATCACTCTTACCCTCTTCCTCCACACCAGTTTTTTTCTTTGTAAGTCTACAGAAAAGGGCGTTGTGAAGCAGCAGAGTGATAGATCAGCTCAATGAAAACGAGAGCTGTTCTTTGTTGTGGCTAATGACTTTTATCTACTTCTGTTAAAATAATAACCAAATTTTGAGCACAAAGAGTTAATATTATAAAAAGTCTCAGTTTTTTTTTATGAGTCCACTCCTGCATGGCCAGTAGAGGCTGAATCAGAAAGTCCAGGAATCCAGGACTGAGTTAGGCTAAATTATTTTAAGTTAATTATTTTGCATTCATATTTGACCTTTCAAAGTCTAGGGCAAAGCACAAATAGAGATGAAGCTCAAGGCAGTCCTGACAGATTCAGGCGATCTTAGCTGAATGAAATGATGTATTTGGTTTTGATAATTCAGATGGTCAAAGGGTATTTGGGTGTTTTTAGGAAAAACAAAAGGCAAAAGTGATAAACAGTGACATGTGGTAGGAATGGTTGATGAAAAAAACTAATAACACTACCAATTTATATCATTAGCACCCTAGGGAAGTTACAGATTTATTCAGGGGCTTGGTCCTAATTACCTTCTAATGAAGATTTGATTTAATTTGCTTGTTATCTCTCATTCTGATTATTTTCCTCTACATTTGCCTTGCTTTTAGTCTCATAGTGTTAAAATGTTGGAAGCTTAATATTCTCAGCTCAGCAACTGAGCTCCTCAGAAGAAGCACTGTACTAATCTCACAAGTAGTATAACCAGTGATGAGGGGACCTGCTATTGTTCTAGCTGTATTTTTCTGTGGTGTCTCTTGATGAAAGGGATGATCTAGAGGTTAGGAGAGATCTGGTATAGTATTCACTTCTATAATCTGTCTTACTATTGCTCTCTTACTTTGTTAAAAATATCTTTTAGGTTTTAAAAAACTTTTAATTAAATATATTTATATCAAAGCACCACATTTACATTATTGAGAGGGTCAAACAGTTCTATGGGGCTCATTGTTTAAAACGTCAATCTCTGCCAGTGACGCCCCTTCACCTCCATGTTTTCCATTGTCAAGAGGCAAACACTTTCACCTGTTTTTGACATTTTGTCATCTTTCTGTGTCTCTACCTGAATGTCTCGCTGACTCTGGATATATCAGATTTAGCCATTATCCATTGCTTTCTCACCGTGGAAGCTGAAGCTTTAGCTCCTGTTCACTCCTCTCCTTGCTCCCCTAAACCCCACACACATATTTCTCTCTCCTCAATCCAGTTTTACAGTATTTTCATAGGTGGTTGGACTCACACTCAGCATTTAAAGGAACGACAGAAATGCTGGTCACTCTTGAGTAATGGTGCACACTGTGATTATTTTACTTTACAGGTGTGATATTTTACTTTTACTGGCATTAACCAGTATCTCTTAAAAAAGAATTTTAAAAATGTTTTTATCAAGACTGTAACCCCTTGTTCTCTCCTGGTTGTCTAAATCTCTTATGGGCACGACCGATAATGTATCAGTTTCATCGTGGGACAGTAACTTTCCCAGGAACTTCTAACTCGCTCAGATTCAGATGACAGCTTTCAGACCTGCCACACAGCTTCTGTCCTCCAGATCTCACCCTGGAGTTCGTTTACTTCTCTTGTGTGGGAGCTGCTGTTTTTTTGTTTTGTTTTTTTTTTCTTCTTTCAGCTTTGAAAGCTTCTTTTCATTTACTCATCATTTTAGTGGGTCACATTCTTCCACAGCTTCTGGAAATTGAAAGGATGGAAATAAATTTTGGGGACTTTCATATTTAAAATACTATATTTATCCCACCTTTACTGATATTTTTGTTGGATGCAGAATTCCAGGTGGCAAATCATTTCTCCTCACAATTTAAAAGTTGTTGCTCTGCTGTTTCACAGCTTCTGCTGTTAATGAGAAGCCAATACATTATCATTGTTTTTGATTGATTATATGTGAAACCTATTCTCTCTGGAAGACTCTGTGGGGGGGTGGGGGTGCACACGCTCTTTCTACTGTTCTGAAATTTTACAATAATGTAATGTGGGTCAGTTTTCATCCATTGTGCTGGGCACGTCCTTTGGAAACCTGTATCCTTCAGTTTTGTTAACATGTATTTGCACTTGATTTTGATTTCTTCTTGCTGCATTTTCTTTTGGAACACACTGATTATATTGCAATTATATCTCCTAAATTCTTTCATTTTCTATTTTTATTCTACTATTTATACAGTTATTTTCTTCCTTTCTGAAAGATTATGTTAGTATTAATTTTAGCTGTGCTGTTATTTTAAAATTTTACTCTCACATTTTCAATCTTTTAACATTTCTGAACTTGAACTTCCCCTCCATTGTCTTCTGGAACACACCAATAGTAGCATTATTTGCTATATTGTATTTTTTAAATTACTCCACTAATTTTACTAGTTTTGATCTATTATTTACAGGGTTACTTTTCTCTCAGAGGTTTTCTTAGTATTTATGACAAAATTGCTGCTGCTTTTAATTTTTATACCACATTTTCAATTTTTATACATCTATTTTATGAAGATATAACTTACATACAATGAAACACACATGCTCAAAATATAATCTGGTAAATTTGATAATGTATAGTCAATTAATTTTTGAACCACCTTAATTACAATAAAATGTTTCCTTGTGTTCTTTTTATAAGGTTTGATTGTGATCTTTTTCATCCTTTTACTTTTAACTTATCTATTTTTACATATGAAGTGGTTTCTTGTACGTAGTACATAGCTGTCTTTTTTCATTTTTTCATATAGACTGAGAATTTTCGTCTTTTGATTGAAGTGTCTGGACATTTTATTTTTACCTGGTTAGGTTTAAATTTACAATTACATGGTAGTTTTCTATCTGTCCCATTTAATCATTGTTCATTTTTACTATTTTTGTTTTTTTAGATTAATTAAATATGTTTAGTATTCCACTTTATTATCACTGTTGGCTTATTCACCATAACTACCATCCCACATGCTCATTTTCCAGATTGCTCTCAAAATTTCTGAATATTCTTTTAATACCATCATATTTTTGATTCACAGATGCATTTTTATTTTGTATGTGTATGAATACATTTTCAAAATGTACCTTTCCAATTTGCTTTCTCCTCTCAGTTTGTTTTTCTTTAAACTTTTTTTAGTTGACAGGTGTTGTATATATTTATGGTTCATGACATGATGTTTTGATAGTGTATATATCACATGCTCCCAGTCATTTGAAGTAAGAATAATTTTTGATTTTTGGCCCAGACTGCACTTGAATTTGTGAATCCTGCCTCAGCCTCCCAGAGTGTTGGTATTACAGACATGTTGCATCAGGCCTGGCATGAGGTAAGAATACTTAAAATATACTAAGTATATTTCATATGAACAATACACTGTTATTACCTAGTCACCATACTGTATAATAGATCTGTCGAACTGATTCCTCCTGTCTAACTGTAATTTTATATTAAGATGCAAACTTATCTCAACTCCTACTCTTAGTCTTTGGTAGCCAAACCGCCATCCTTGTTTACTTGCATGAGTTCTACTTTTTATGATTTTGTATGTAAGTGAAGTCATGTGGTATTTGTCTTTCTGTGCTTAGCTTATTTCACTTAACAAAATATTTCCCATATTCACCAAAGTTGTTGCCAATAACAGTATTTCCTCCTTTTTAAGGAAGAGTAGTATTTCACTGTGTACATATACCTTATTTTCTATATTAATTTGTCCATTGATGGACATTTAGGTTGATTGAACCTCTTGCCTACTGTGGATAATATTTCAGTGAACATGGGAGTACTTTGATATGCTACTCTTATTTCCTCTGGATATATATACTCAGTGGAGGGATTGCTGGAAAATTTGACAGTTCTATTTTTAAATCTCTATCTTTCCTGTAGGATACTCAAATGTTTCATGACATACCATAAGGGGATTCCAGTGATAGAGACCTACCAAGCAAATTCAATCCTCTTTGGTGGTACAGTGCTATCATATGGATGTGTCCCCCAAAGACCCATGAGTTAAAGGCTTGATCTCTAGCCCATGGCCCTATTGGAAAGTGATACAATGTTTTAGAGGTGGGAAATTATGGAAGGAAACTAGGACATTGGGGTTTTCCATTGAAGGAAATATTGGGGGTGTTTTAAAAGTGTATTGTCTCAGGTATTTTGTCACAGTGATGAAAATCTGATGAACACATACAGCAAATGTGCTATTAGGCAACAGAAGTAGGAGAACAAACCAAAGATGGGCTGAAACGAAGGGAAGCTGAGCCTCAAGAATGAGTCCACAGCTCATGACAGCATCTTGGGATGGCAAACAGGGATGGTACTGGCTTGCTGGATCTGTTGATGTTTGCTGTTTTCTGAATGGGGATGAGTGACTTCAAGTGTATGAGGTCAAGCTGAGTGGTGGCTGAAATAGTTTTATGTCTTCCGTTTTGTTGTGTACCCTTAACAACTATTTCCTAGTATCATGATTAAACAACATGATTGTATGTTGTAGCATAAAAGTTTGAGTACACACACACACACACACACACACAAATACACATAGTAGAGGGCTTAATGAGCAGAAACAATAGGCATAAATTATAAAATATACATCTTAGGCTAAAAGTCTTACAAAGTCTCTTTTCTCTCTGAGTGCCAGTAGGGCATATATACACTAGCAGTACATTTTCTGTGATTAGAACACCTGCGTTTGAGTCCTAGTTGTGTAACTTTGAATGTATTTCTGGAATATTTTTAGCTTTTATTTCTTCATCTAAAAAATAATGTAAATAGCTCCAGAATTCCTATTATGAAGAAGCTACTGCTGACAATCTAGCAACTTTATAATGGACAGCCTTACAATGAGTTTGTGCAGCACTTTGAAAAAAGTTAAATGTCTGTATCAAAGAATGGGAAATGGATGATGGTGATTGTTGGTATGTGTGTGTGAGTGTATTAAAGACACCCATCCATGCCATCATTCATAATAATAGCACTGTTTAATGCTACATTAAAAAAGTTTAGAATAATGCCTTGCAGTGTTTTGTGTTTTCTTAATGGTATTATTAAATTATCCTAACATTCATTACTGGGATCTTGTACCTTTACATGCCAGGTCTTGGTTCTCATTTTTCCCCTTGTCTCCACCCTCCCTTCACCCCCTCCTCCCCTCCCCACCTTCAAACACTTTAATTCCATTTTTACATTTTCTCATATTTTTTTCCTTTTCCCTTATTCCCCTTTCCCCATCCTTCTCACTGTCCCTACACCTTTGGTCCCTGTCTACCTAGAATGTACCAATAAATTTAATTAAAAATAAAAAAGGTTGATTGAAATGAATAGATACCTCTCAGAAGTATAAATAGCTAATAAATACATGAAAAAATTATCCTAACATTTTTATTATCTAGCAAATGAATAAAAGCAATATGATAGGGAAGAAAATAATTTCCTGAAATGAGAAGGAAGAACAGGTCCTAGTGTCTCTACACTGGTTCTTACAAAATGTCTAATAAACCTTTCCTACAGTTGTGATTGAATGGTGGGGGTCCATTTCTGGTGCCAAATTCTATCTCTTCCTTTCACTAGAGAATCCCTCCTCCAAGGTTGGCCCATGTTGAAACTGCTCACCGGGGCTCTGCTTTATCACAGTGTTATGACCTCTTATGTTAGATTTCTAGTAGGCCCTTTTATGGTATATGTCTAGTATGCATGTTTAGTATGGTCACTTGTATTTCATATTTACTAGGGCTGATTTTTAGTTTTGTCCTATCCCCAAAGTTCATTTTCAACTCTTAGTGGCATCTTATTTTTTCCCCTTGAATTGTTTCTTGCCTCATAGACAATGACATGTACATGATTGGGATGAGATGCACAGGAAATGCACCCTGAACATAGATCCAACACGAGACATTTTTGTGATCTTCAAAGTAGTCTGCAGATGAGCGTATAGCCACAAATCATATGATGAATACAATTTTAGGAAAGGTTTGGGTCTTATTGTTCATTCAAAACTTCGCATGAGTTATCATATGAAATGATGTAGTTTGAAATCCAAAACAGAAATAATGGGCAAAATAAAAGATAGATAATAGGTGGTAGGGAGATAGATGTTTATCAAAGGAGCAAGGAAGTAAGAGAGAGAGGGAAGAAGGAGGGGAGGGGGAGTGGATGAAAGAAGACTAAGATTTGTTACATACATTTACTAACTCCTCACAAGGAATGTAATCATTATTTATTGAAAGCATGTACTAGTAAAGAATAAAAACTTTTGTCAGACATCATTGCTGAGGCTCAGAATAAGTGCTCTTCATGGCACTGGCTTGCCTGCCCCAGCTGTTTAAAATGGCTTGGTTTACACACATACACACACACTCACACGCACATGCACGTGCCTACATTTGTCTGATGTTCAGGTGTATATTTCCTTTCTCACCACTCACACTTGCTTCTAATTAGTATACTCCCCGCTTTTTCCTGGCTGGAGTCAATATTGCTTTGGTTTGACTTCTCTAAGCAGGCTTCATCTTGGTTTCACCTTTAATCTCCTGAAGCCTTTACATGGAGCTCCTTTTTGTGGTCCTTATGAAGGACCTCCCTCTTGGACTTCAGTGAGCCATTCATTGTACTCTGGTTCTGGCTCGAAGGTGAGGGTATCAGGTATTCTCTGAGTTTTAAGGATTTCGGCCAGTGGTAAGATTATTATTATTGCTTCCATTACATTGCCTATTATTGGGTTATGCAGAGTTTTAAAATCTTGGTTCAATCTTAGTAATTCATATGTATTTAGGAATAATTTCTTCCGAATTCTCTAATTCACTCATCTACAGGTTTATGAAGTAGTTATTAAAACATTTTTTGAGCTAGTGTTAAACAAAAAAGAATTTTAAAAAAATTTTGGCAGTATCCATTGTAATTTCACCTCTTTCATTTCTTTTTTTTTCAGCTTTAACTGAGTTTATTGGTACATTTTAGGGATACAGTACAGTTACATTCATTGTTGGGATCTTGTACCTCTACATGACAAGTCTTGATTCTCATTTTTTCCCCTTACCCCTGCCCTCCCTTCACCCACCTCTTCCATTTCTAATTGCATTGGTATGGGTCTTTCTCACCTTTTTGGGGTTAGATTGGCTAAGGGTTTGTCTATTTTGCTTATTCTTTTGCAGAACCAACTTTTTCATTTATTTATTTTTTGTCTCAATTTCATTGATTTTTGCTCTGGTCTTTATAATTTCTGTCCTTGTATTTGCTTTGAGTTTGGATTATTTTTGGTCTCCTAGGACCTTGAGGTGTTCTGTTAGGTAATTTACCTGGGCTCGTTGTGTTTTTCTGATGTGAGCTAGACAGCTATAAACTCCCATCTTAGGACTCCTTTCATTGTGTCCATAAGATCTTGTATATTGTACTGGCATTATCGCTTAGTTCTAGAAGCTGTCTAATTTTTTCTTTTATTTCTTCTCTAACCCATGTTTATTTAATAGTGTATTTTTTAGTTTCCATGAATTGCATGATTTCTTTCATTGCTGATTTCTACTTCTATTGTTTTCATATTTTCATCTGATAATATGCATGGTACAATTTCAATTCTTTTATATAAGTTTGCTTTATTGGCTGGTATATAGTCTAATTTGAAGAAAATTTCATGTACTGCTGAGAAAAATGTGTATTCTGTTGTTGAGTGGAACATTCTGCAGTACTTATTAAAGCCATGTAGTGGAAGGTTTTGTTCAACTCTGATATTTCTTTGTTGATTTTTTTGTTTAGTTGATCAGTTTATTTGTGATAGTGGGGTATCGAGATCTCCTATTATAATTGTGTTTATCTGCTCTTTTATGTCCATTAGTACTTGTTTTACAAAGTTGAGTATGCTATTTTCTGATGCATTCATATTAATAATTGTTATTTCTTCCTGTTGGGTTATACCCTTAATCAATATACAATGACCTTCTTTGCCCCTTTTGATCAGTTTTGGCCTGAAGTTCACTTTGTCTGAATATAGGATAACTGCATCTGTTTTTTGTTTGTTTGCTTGTTTCTTTGTTAGGTTCTCATTGCATGGAATATTGTTTTCCATCTTTTGACTTTTAGTACTTCAGTTTCTTTTTGGGTTAAATGTGTTTCTTGTATACAGCATACAGTTGGATTTTGTTTTATTACCCATTCTTCCAGTCTTTATTTTTTTAAAGGAGAAATAAGACCTTTCACATTGGGAGTTATTACTGATGGGTATTGACTTATTACTGTCAGCCCATTATTTTCCCGTTTCTGATTTCCTGTCTTTCCCTACTACTTAACTACTTACCTTACTTGTGTAATCATTCTATTAGACTTTTTAAGATTATTAGTTTCATTATCTCTTTCTAGGGTACCATAGAGAACTTTCTGGAGTGCTAGTTTGCTGGTCATGATTTTTTTTAGGTGCTTTTCTCATGAAAATATATTATTTCTGCATTGATTCTGAAAGATAGTTTTATAGGCTATATCAGCCTGTAATGGAAATTGTTTCCTTTCAGGGCATTAGACCAAGCTCTCTTGACCTTTAAAGTTTGTGTTGTGCTTATATAATGGTCTAATCTGTAATGTGATTTATAGGGTTTTCTCTATCTGCTTTTAAGATTCCATTCTTGTGTTACATTTTCAGCATTTTGATTCTGATGTGGAGAGGTTCTTTTATAATTGTAGCTATTTGGGGTTAGATAGGACTTACTTATCTGTATGTTAAATTCATTTCCCATATTTGGAGAGTTACAATGATAAAAACAGCATGGTACTGGCACAAAAACAGACATGAGGGTTAATGGAAAAGAATCAACCTCATACACATTCAGCAATTTGATCTTTGACAAAGAGATCAAAAACATTCACTGGAGGAAAGATAACCTTTTAAACAAACAGTGATGGTAAGTAAAACTTGTTATTCACCTGCAGAGGATTGAATTATCTCTAACCATGTATTAAACTAAAATCAAAACAGATGAAATAACTCAATGTTAAAGTAGAAACACTTAACTTGCCAGAGTTGAAATAGATAAAATTCTTGAAGACATAAGTATAGATAAGAGCTTTCTGAACAGAACGTTGGTTGCCCAGGAAATACTACTGAGAATCAACATGTGAGATCATATCAAATTAAAAAACTTCTGCATAGCAAATGAAACAACCCACAAAGTGAAAAGGCAATCTCTGAAATGAGAAAAACTTTTGCTAGCTATTCTTCAGACAGCGAACTAATATCTAGAATATATAAGAACACACACAAAAAAATGTAAACCCTCCCATATAAAAGACCCAATGAAATAATGGGCAAGTAAAATAAATAGGTACTTCAAAGAAGAAATACTAGTGACCAATAAATACATGAAGAAATACTCAACATCACTGTCCACTAGAGAAATGCAAATTAAAACAATACTGTGATTCCATTTTACCCCAGAAAGGTGGGCCATCTTCAAGAAATCAAATGATAACAAATGCTGGCAAGGCTGTGGAGAAAAGAAATCTTGCCTACATTTTCTGGGGGAATGTAAGCTAGTAAACTACTATGGAAATCAGTATGGAGATTCCTTAGAAAGCCTAACAGTATAAATTGCATTTAATCAAGCTATTCCCCTAGTAGATATATTCCCAAAAGAGTTAAAAATATCAGTTTACAGTGATACATGTACACCTATGTTTATATTGCCATAATTCATTGTAGCTAAATCTTGGAAATGACCTATATGTTCATCAACAAATGAATGGATAAAGAAAGTGTGGAATGGAGAAAAGATCTGCACAGGCACACAAGCTTCAGCCAGAGGCCCAACATCCCATCCATAAATGCATACAGATCTCAGGGAGCAGCATGCCTTCTGGCAGATAGAGCTCTGTCCCAACTTCAGAGGCTTGGGCACACAGGTCACAACCCAGGCCTGCCTGGAAAAGAGCTACACAGGCACATAAGCAACAGCCAGAGGCTCATGCTGATACCATTGATAAGTGCACTGAGACTGAAGCCAGAAGCCTGCACAGACAACAGGAACTGGGGCGCACAGCCCTCATCACCCAAAGGCCCTCCCAGACAACCACAAGGTCCAGTGAAAGGCACATCTAGATACCATCCAAAGTGTGCACAGGCCCATCCAGAAGCCCTCCCAGTCAACAGGTCAGCTCAGGGACCCAGAAGGCCACCATTCTGAACCCAAGAATTGGTAGAGCAGCAGTGGCTTGCTGAGAATCGAAGACCACTGGGTGGTGAGCAAAAAGTTGCCTTAACAAAGGCAGAGCAGGCTGCATCTGTTGAAATGAGAAGACATGAAAATAAGTCTCAAAACCAGATCTTCAGATCACCTAAGTCAGCCCCAAAAGGCAATGGACCTGATACTCAAGTACCTGGACTCCCTGAACTGGCAATGAAAAAGGACCTGGAAAAAATAAAATCAGAAATAATTTCTCAGATAATAGCAGAGATTGTGCCCATAGTGCAAGACATAATTAATAAATCTAGAGTGGACATAGATAAAAAATAGAGGAGCTGAGGAACATGATGGAATCCCAACATAGGAAACAAATGGAATCCATAAAACAGATGCAGACAGATTTCTTGGAGATTAAAAACCCCATTGAAAGTTTATGCAACAGAATGAGCCAATGCAAGGACAGAATTTCAGATATAGAAGATAGGATTTCAATTAGTGACCAGGAAAAGAAAAATTTCTTAAAAATAGGAAGGGACCATGAGAAATCAATACAGCAGCTGCTAGACAATTCAAAGAAGAATAACATAAGACTGATTGGAGTCAATGAAGAAACAGGAGAGAGTGCAAATGACATGAAAAAAACCTGTTCACAGAAGTAATGGCAGAAAACTTCCCAACTAGGGGAAAATAAATTGACATACAGAAAGGTGAGGGATATAGGACTCCAACTAGCCATGATAAAAAAATCTACACATAGGCATATAATAGTTTAGATTCCAGAAACCCAACAAAGAACAAAATCCGATAAGCAGTTAGAGAAAAGAAACAAATCATATACAAAGGAAAACCCATCAGAATCACAGCAGATTTCTTAACAGTAACCCACAAGGCAAGAAGAGCATGGAGTGAAATATTTCAAGCCCTAAAGGAAAACAGCATCCAACCCAGACTGACGTACCCTGCAAAACTATCTTGCAAAATTGATGGAGAAATAAGATAGTTTCATGATAAAGAGTACTTAGCAACTTCATGAATACCAAACCAGCACTAGAGAAAATTTTAAACAATATCCTAGGAAAAGACAACAAGGATCACAACCCCAGGAAGCCCAGCAGAATGAATTCATGAAGCATGAAAAGAAATTAAATGCAAAGAGGGAGGAATCTAACAAAAAGAAAAAGTCATGATAAAGATAAGTCAATACATATCAGTTATAACCATTGATGTTAATGGTCTCAATTCACCAATCAAAAGACACAGACTGGCAGAATGGAGTCAAGAAGTAAGATCCAACAATATGTTGCACATAAGAATCACATAAAAAAGAAACTCATAGACTGAAATTTAAAGGGTGGAAAACAATACACCATGCAACAGGAACCTCCCCTTCCAAAAAAGCAGGAATAGCTATCCTCTTTGCAGATCAAGTGTGTTTCAAACCAACACTGATTAAGAGAGACAAAGAAGGACACTACATCTTGGTAAAGAAGAAAATCCAACAGGAAGAGATTATAATCATTAATATATATGCATTAAACACTGGTACACCCAACTACATAAAACAAATACTAACGGAAATGAAAAATCAAATAAGCACTAATACAATAGTAGTGGGGGAACCTCAATACCACACTGTCACAAATAGATCAGCTAGATAAGAAATAAACAATGAAATACTAGAACTCAGACTCTTGAAGATAAAAAATTAACAGATGTTTACAGTATTCCACCCCACAAAATCAGAATACACATTCTTTTCAGGTGCACATAGGTTGTTCTACAAAATAGACCACATACTCACTCATAGAGCATGTTTAAGTAAGTGCCAAGGGATTGTAGTTATCCTCTGTATATTATTAGACCATAGAGTGAAGAAATTGGAGATCAATAGCAAAAGAAACTGCAAGAATTGCATAAACACATGGAAATTGAATAACACACTTCTGAATAACCAGTGGGTCACAGAGGAAATTAAGGAAGAAATCAGACAGTTCCTACAATTAAATGACAATGACAATACAATATATTGGAATCTATGAGACACAATGAATGCAGTCTTATGAGGGAAATTCATACCAGTGAATACTCATATTAGGAAAACAGTGAGCTCAATTGCACAACCTGATGCTGAACCTCAAGCTTCTAGAAAAAGAAGAGCAAGACAAACTCAAAGCTCATACAAGGGAGGAAATTATAAAGATCAGGGCAGGAATCAATGCAATGGAGACTAAGAGAACAATACAAAAAAATCAATGAAACCAAGAGTTGGTTCTTTGAAAGGATAAACAAAATTGACAAGCCCTTAGCCAACCTTGTCAAAAAAGGAAAGAAAAGGCCCAAATCCATGCAGTTAGGAATGAAAAGGGTGAAATTACAACAGGCCCAGCAGAAATCCAGAGGATCATCAATACCCACTTATTCCTAGATATGTATGAATTACTGAAATTGAAAGAAGATGGCCTAAAATTCTGAACAATCCAATATCAATCCATGAAATTGAAAATATAATTAAAAACTTACCAGCTAACAAAAGCCCAGGTCCTGATGGCTTCACTGCTGAATTCTACAAGACATTTAGAGAGGAACTACTGCCACTACTGTTTAAACTCTTCATTGAAATTGAAAGAAAAGCAATACTCCTGAATTCATTCCTGGAAGCAAGCATCACCCCAAAGCAAAGAAAGACCAACTGAAAAAGAGAATTGTTGGCCAATGTCACTAATGAACACAGATGCAAAAATCTATTATAAGATACTTGCAAATAGAATGCAGAAGATCGCCAAGATGATCATACATCTTGACCAAGTGGGATTCATCCCAGGGACACAGGGATGGTTCAACATACTCAAATCAATAAATGCAATACACTATATTAGTAGAGCCAGGATAAAAACCATATGATCATCTCAATAGATTCAGAAAAAGAGTTTGACAAAATCCAAGATGCATTTATGATAAAACCCATAAAAAATTGGAATAGATGGTATCTACCTTAATCTGATAAAAGCCATCTGTGAAAAATCAACAGCCAATATAAATATACTAAATGGTCAAAAACTGAAATACTTCACACCAAAATCAGGAACACAGGATGTCCATTATCACCACTCCTGTTCAATATAATTTTGGAAACATTAGTCACAGCAATTGTAAAAGAGAAAGAAATAAAAGGAATAAAGATAGGAAATGAAGAAGTCAAATTGTTATTATTTGTAGATGGCATGATACTCTATAGAGAAGATCCCAAAAACTCCACCAAAAGTCTTCTAGATTTAATAGCCAAATTCAGTAAAGTAGCTGGATACAAGGTCAAAACACAAAAATCAATATCTTTTCTGTACACAAAAACTGACTCACTGAGAGAAATGGGGTAATCAATTCCTTTCACCACAGCATCCAAAAAATTAAAATACATAGGAATCCTCCTAACAAACAAAATAAAAGACCTCTACTCTGAAAACTCTAGTACTCTGAAAAAGGAGATTGAAGAGGATATCAGAAAATGGAAAGACATCTCTTGCTCCTGGGTAGGAAGAACAAACATAACAAAAATGTCCAGACTTCCAAAATTGCTATATACATTCAATGTAATCCCTATTGAAATCCCAGCAACATACTTCATGGACCTTGAAAAACAATCCAAAAATTCATTTGGAAACAGAAGAGACATAGACTAACAAAAGTAATTTTAGGCAATAGAGAGAAGTTAGGGGATATAATCCCCAATTTGAAACTATACTACAAAGCTACTGTGATACAAACAGCATGGTACTTGCAAAGAAACAGACCTGAGGATCAGTGGAACAGATCAGAAGATGCAGAAACAACTCCAGACATACTCAGTCACCTAATCTTTGACAAAGGAGCCAAACATCCTCAGTAGAGGAAAGATAGCCTGTTAATAAATGGTGCTGGAAAAACTGGGTTTCAACTTGCCAGAGATTAAAACTAGACCTATGCCTCTCACCATGCACTAAACTAATATCAAAATGGATTAAACATCTAAATATTGAAACAGAAACACTAAACCAGCTGGAAGAGAGGTTAGGTAGAACTCGCGAAGACACTGGTATAGGAAAAGATTTTATGAGCAAAACCTCAGTTGCCCATGAACTAACAATCAACAAGTGGGAGGTTTCTCATTAAAAAGCTTCTGCACAGCAACAGGCACCACCAACAGTGTGAAGAGACAACCCACAATGTGGGAAAAAAATTTCACCAGTTGTTCCTCAGACAAAGGTCTACTATCTAGAATATATAGAGAACTTTAAAAAAAAAAATCGGACCTCCCAAATTTAAAGACCTAATCCAAAAATGAGCATCTGAAATGAACAGACATGTCTCAGACAAAGAAGTAGAAACAGCAAGTAAACATATGAAAACATGTTCAACATCACTGGTCATTCCAGAAATGCAAATGAAAACTATGCTGAGTTTCCACCTCACTGTAGAAAGAATAGCTGCTGTGATGAAATCAACCAATAACAAATGCTGGTGGGGCTGTGGAGAAAGAGGAACACTGCTCTACTGCTGGAGGGAGTGTAGACTGGGGCAATCACTGTGGAAAGCTGTATGGAGAGACCTCAAAGAATTTGGATTAGAAGTCTCATTTGACCCAGCTATTCCCCTGCTGGGTATCCTCCCTAAAGAATTAAAAGAATCATAGCACCGTGATATATGCACACCCAAGTTCAGAGCAGCACAATTTGTAATAGCTAAAACTTGGAAGCAGCCCAATTGCCCATCAATGGGAGACTTGATAAAGTAAATGTGTTTAAAAAAAAATAAAGTGGAGTTCTACTCAGCCTTAAAGAATGAGAAAGTAAAGACATTTATAGCTAAATGGATGTACATTGAGGTTACACTCTTAATAGAAATAAATAGGATGCACTTATGTAAATATTAGTGTAAGAAACTGAAAGTGTAAATAAGGTCTAAAAGGCATGATAGATAATGTGAAATAGGGAAAAAAGATGCAAAGGGGCAGGGAAAGTGGGATGGTTACCAGGAAAGAAAGAAGGGAATGAAATTAATATGAGAAAATGAAAAAAAATGGAAGCAAAGTCTTTGTAGATGGGGGTGGGTGGGTAAGGGAATGGGGAAAAACTAAGAACCAAGATGGATTACATAAAGGTGCAAATTTCCAATGATGAATGTCATTACATTGTGTACCTTAAATGTACCAATAACATTAAAATAAAAATTATGATATTTACAGAAAGTGGAGTACTATTCTGTCCTAAAGAAAGATACACTTGCATTATTTGTAGGAAAATGGATGCTCCTTGAGACCATAATGTTAAATCAGATACAGAAGCATACACATTGTATGATTTCTCTTATATGAACAATCCAAATTATAAATAAAGAATAAAATAATGATAGATACTAAGGAGTAGAGGGATAGAACTCTAGTAGGAAAAGGATCAAAAAATGGAGGAAGACTTTAAAAAAGGGATGGAAAAGGGATTTAAAAAGGGATTAAGATGTGCTATGTACATGTACGAACTTCACATAAGGAGTATAAGGATGTGCACTGTAAACTAATACAAATAAAAACATAAACCAATAAAATATTATACAAAATTTAGAAAATCTACCACTACAAAATTCCTAGGGCTTTTTACAGCACAATCTGAAAACTTAATGGCTTTAATTATATCTTACACTGCAAGTGTGATTCCATTGAGTTGAAAGCAGTGAACGGTGCTAGTACAATACCATTTGGAATGATACAACTAGACTTTTATATGCTCCTCCATCATTACTATCTCCCTCTAGGAGAATTGTTAATTTTCTAACTATTCTCTTTGTGACTCATGATTATTGCCCAGAAAATTAAGATGACTGGGATGTGTCATCTCCCAAACCTTTACAGCGCTCTCATCTCTGTTACTGGAATGCAGCCTCAGGTGCCCGACTCTTGTCTTAAACTTGACTGTGTATCCACTGTGCCCATGAGACCCTCTTCTACTTCCAGTCCACTCCATTACATCGTGCCCACCAAGCTGGCTGTCTCCTCTGTGATCCTTCATCTTGCTTAATGACACCATTCTGTTCCCTTTGCTTTCTGGGTCACCATCTCTGATTATCCCAGTGCAAGTACCCTCTACTTCCAAGTAGTCAGCACTTCCTAGTAAGTCAGGGTCCACAGTGCTTCTTAAATGTGACATCATGTTTTCTTCTGTAGGCTGTTTGCTACTTTACCTTGATTTTATTTTGATTAGGTGTTTCAGAGATTGGTAGGAGAGAAAGAACTGAAATAACAGCGGGGTCAAAATTGTCTACGACTCAAAGCTGATCAAGAAATCTGGGTTTGCTCATGGAAATGAGACATGTTTGATAGTGCCATCTAACGTGTACAACTTAATCTCCTGCTTTCTCAGTTTCCCGACCTGTAAAATGGATGCCTTAATGTTACCCAGATCAATGGTACCCAGGGCATAGACATACGAAATCACATAATTAATGCAAAACTCCTAGCACAGGATGTTGCTCACAATAAGCCCCTAGTAACTAGGGAGTGTTACAGTCAGTGCAGAGAAGATAATTTAAAAACTTGACAGCTTGTAGACCTTACATGTGTAAGGTGACCCACAGATGTAGGAAGCTTAGCTTACATAACACTTGTTTCTTTTTAATTGAATTGGTTCACAAAATTTGAAAGTTTGAAAGAACTATATAAAAAACCCCCACGTATTAGGCTTCTTTTCATAAACTGAAAGGTTTGAGACTAAGACTTGAAAATGATAAAAAAAAAAAGTCAAGTTTATCCTACTTACTACCGCTATTAATTGCTTTATACCCTGGGCACATTATTTTTTCACTACCAGCTATTTTTCAATTCCTGGCCTAGAGAGATTTTATGGGGCTGTCTGCTACTTTTTTTAATTTTAAAATTAGATTTAATTGGTGGTTTCTTTATAGTAGTGTCTCTTCAAAGAGTAAGCATGAATTGTACTATTCTGATGGCCTTTCTGATGTACTTTGGAAAGGTTACAACAGTGTTCATACTCACTAACCACCTACTATTTGAGAAGGGGTGGTAGTCATGGGCCCTTCCCTGGGAAAGACCCTGTTCTTGCTCTCAAGAAGCAATCTAGTAAGAAGCAAAAGACATGGGCACATGTAACCATACATGAAAGAACAATGTGGTTAATTAGTCCAGTCATAGAAAGGAAGAGGCTGTGAGGTTACCGAGAGAAAAAGAGATTTTTTTGGATGGGATATGTGGAGAACAGTGCAATCTTCATAGAGGGGTTCCTGAGTTCAGCAAATATTATTATGGACACTAAGTAGAGGAACAGGTGGTGTGGGCTGGGCATACAGAACTTGTCCTGAGCAACCTTGAGACTGAGAGGGGGTGACATGAACAAATGTGTTAGGGAAAGATTACAAGGGTAGTACATGTCAGATAATCAGTGTGGTCATCAATTCTACATGAGGATAGAGGAAGTAATCCTTTACATTTGGACTTAAAATGACACATAAAGTAACACATGTTACTTAAAGTAACACATAAGGGGATAAGAATGAATTTCAGGTAGATTCAGCTAAAGATAGTAAGCTATGTTAATTGGATTTCAAAGGGGGAGAAGAGTTTAATAAGTATAAATGGGAATTTGGTAACTGAGGTGCAACAAGGACCAATAATTAAAGCACACTGCTACCTGTTGCAGCAGCTGCCTGACCATCATATTGCTCTGTGTAATTTCTTCCCCTCATCATCTGCCATTCTGGCAAACAAAATCTGTAACAAAGCAGAAGCTATTATAGAACAAAATTTAATGAAGACCAGAGCAAGGCATGCATTCATACTAGCTATACTCAACATTTTACAGGTTGTAACTCATCCAATCTTGAAACTAGCTTTGTGGGTGTTTAAAAATTATTATTTTTACTTTAGAGTTGAAACAGTTCTGAGAGGATAAATGACTCTTGCAAGCCTAGAAAATGATCAAGAGGTATGTATGCCTAAGATTTGAGCCCAGAAATATCCAAATGCAATGCTCATTCTCCTCCCAAATGCATTACATTGGGTCATAGTTTTGTATTGTCTCTGAAAATGCTTTTCTGAAATATGAGTGTTAATATACGTTTCCTAAGTTGACATCACACATCCCAAATCTGGGCTGTAATGAAAGCAGCAAATGAAACAAATGCACACTAAGAGAGCATATCCCTTTCTAATTTCAGTCATACAATTTTAACTTTTACACCCTGAAAAGCCTGCTACTATAAAATTGGTCATCCTTAGTATAAATGACACTGTTTATTTTCTTTCTTTATTGGTACATTTTAGGCGTAAAGTACAGTTACATTCATCATTGGGATCCTGTACCTTTACATGACAGGTCTTGGTTCTTGTTTTGCCCCATTCCCCTGGCCTCCCTTCACCCCCTATACCCTTCCCTATATACAAAGACGTTGTTTCCATTTTTTTCTTTTCTCATATTCTTTGTTTACCCTTCTTATCTTTCCCCTATCCCTCCCACTCCCCCTACTCCTTTAGATTTTTTCTTCCTATTACACAATGTCAATTACACATTTTGATCCTTATTTACACTTTTAGTTTTTCACACCAGAGAAACTATGCAGTATTTACACATGTGCATCCTATTGATTTCACTTAAGAGTATGGCCTCAATGTACATCCACTTAGCTATATAAATGCCTCTAGTTTCTTGTTATTTATGGCTGAGTAGTACTCCATTATATATATACCCCATAACTGATTGGATAAGTTGATCCCATCTAAGATTAGAAAATGTCACTTCTTACAGGAATATAAAAATTAGATTCATAGATTTATGTGCCACTGTGAATTTATGACTGAGATGTGAATTGCTTCCTTTAGGCAATGAGCAAATGTTTATTAGACAGCTACAATAGGCACAGTGCTTTTCCAGGTTTTATGGAATGTTTCAAAGGACTAGCTGGAGACATGATTTCCATCACCAGAAAGTTATATTGTAATTAAGTAGATGGGAAAAACATATGAAAATAGTGGACAATGTTAGCACTGATATAATTATAACTCTGTGACATGAGGTCATGTATGCATCACTATAAAACGGTGATTAGTAGCTGGGGATTTGGTTCAGTGGTTCCGCTGTCTGCCTTGCAGGTGAAGGGCCTGAGTTCAATCCTGGGTAACAAACAAACAACAACAAAAAAAGATGATTATAGCAGTGATAGGTACATGCCCAGAGATTCTAAAAATGGTTACAGTTAAAAGTGAGTGATTTTAATAGGTGGAATATGGTAGTCAGTTCTGAGGAAAGGTTTGAGGAAACTTTATAAAATTAGAAATCAAAGCAGTCTGTAGAACTCAAATACTTATTAGACATTTTTATGTGTTCTTGCAAGCATTGTGCTTTACTTTTTTCAAGTTGTAGACTCTGAATAATAAGTGGTATAAAATAGCAAAGCCTCAGTTCAAACCGATTTAGCATGTAATCTTTAAAATTCTCAGTACGGCTTATAAAACTCATTCTTTTATGGAATTCCTCAAATTTAAATAAAAAGTAACTCAAAGGCCAGTAGGAGCACATTAAATAGTTCATAGATTCATTAGAAAATATTTATGATATTATGCTAAAAGTTTATCTTATTAATCCCCAATTAAAATGTTCATTATTTCAAATTTAACGGTAAAATCAGGCATCATACTGATGCTATGCTTCAGTGAAAAACACATTGAAGCAGTAACTATTCTCTGGGTCTTTTCTGGTTTTGCAAGTAGCTATGTATAATTACTGATTAAAATTAATAGTCAAATTCAAAATGCTTGAATCTAATGTAGTGATGGTATATGATTCACATTAGTTATGCAATTAAAATTTTGGAATTAGGGTTTTGAATTCTCAAAGTCCTTCATTTTTACAGTTCCACTTCACATATTACCAGGAGAACAATACCTTATATTTCTTAATGAAAAACATGGTATAATAGCTCAAGTGATAGGTGAAAACAGAAGGAATTGTGTTTTTGTATATTTGGTTTAGAAAATGACTAGGTCATACCTCAAATGAGTATTTTATAGTTTAGAGTGTTGATTTTTTTCACTTGCCCTTTTATTCATTTATTTAATAATTTTTATGAAGACTTTAAATACATTACATACTGTTACAACGTGTTCAAATTATAAATAGTCCTTGCAACTTATACAATGGAAGGAGAAGAAGTAAATGCAAATAAAAGATAAAATATAAGATTGTGAAAGGTTTTGAAGGAAATAACAGGATGCTAAGAGAGAGAACCAGGGGGTTGATGGTGAATCAGTTTTAGACTGGCTGGTTTGGAGAGGCCCCTTGAAGTAATGACATTTAGGCAGTCTTGAGCTGGGAAGTTGTAGGAACTGGACAGTTTCAAGAGAAGAGAAGGGAAATACTATGCCAGCCCAGGAGACCACACACACACAGAGACCCGGCTAAGAAAGGAAGTGGCATATTTGAAAAACCTTGAGGAGGCAAAAGTGATGGTAGCTTAAATAGAGGACAGTGTTTGTGAATTGGGATGAGGTACAAAGTACAAAACTTCTCAATCAGGGTCGTGTTCAAGAGATTGGATTTTCATTGTAAAAACAGAGGAAACAATGCATTAAGTTTTAGATGAGGAGTGATATGAGCAGTAAGGCTGCTGTGTGGTGAAGGGATGGAAAGGAATCAAAAAGAAGCAGAGACAAATTAAAAGAAAGAGATTGAACATACTGTTCAGTTGCAGATGATGGTGGTGGACTTCCTTACAAGATGAAAGTATATATAGATAGGAGACAGACCCCGGATGTATTAGGGAGGCGAATGGGTGGAATTAGTAATACAGCTAATGTGGGAGTGGGGTTTATCACCCTCCCCTGAGAACCCCTGTGAACCCCTCCAGTCTCTCTGCTTCCTGCTGTCATGCCAGGAGTGGCTTCTCTGTCACTCATCTGTGCCATGCTGTCTTGTCTAAGAGCCAACTGACTGTGAACTGGAAACCTCTATGAGCTGTGAGCCAAAATAAACCTTTCTTCCTTTAACTTGTGAGTGTTGGGTATTTGGTCCTAGTGACAAAGAAAGTGACCCAGACAGTGTGTAAAATTTATTCTACAGTCGTTTGTCACTCAAATCAAGCCCTTCTAAATTTTTAAGCACACTGAACACCACTTCAAAACATAGGATTCCCAGAGCTGTTGCTTCAGATCCTAGCATTCTGCATGCTTCACCATGTGGAGAAAGTCATCTCTGTGCTCCCTTGGAAGGTACAGGGCTAGGATGGTGGGAATATATGATACATGGGGCATGTTTAGCATTTCCCTGCCTTTCAAACTCAAAACAGCCCAACAATATGCTGTGATATGAGCACTGATTCTGAATATTTGTAATATAAACCGCAATTTGAGGCAACAGTGTTATTCAGTTCAGTTGTTATTACTAACCTACTCTGTAAGTTAAATATACAAAGTAAAAATTAATTTCACTAGTAAATCTAAGTTCCTGTTGACTTAAAAATTGTCATATGGTAACTTTCTGCTAACTTAGAAATATAGATAAAAAATAGGAGATAAGTGCATATAAAATATAATTTGTTATTGTACCTTAAAATTTCTAATATTTTGAGTCTCCCATTACACATATTTAGGCATAGGATCAGAGTTCCCATCAACAAAGTTGGCAACAATGTTAAATATATATGCCCTACAGATAACAATGTATTTAAAATTTTACTACAATATCAATAATTTATGTAACACTTAATAGTTATAAGTTTTTATCTGATGGATACAGACTTACAGTCTAGAATAAAGGCACAATGATTAAAAATTCTAAAGTCTCAGTATAGTACTTACTTGCAAGACTGAATTCATTTTTTGTAAAGTTATTAAGTACCTGAACTAAAGTACTTGTTCTAGCAAATCAGGAAGAATAAGACTTGTACTAACATATCGAAAAAGGCAAACTGCAGGATGAAGATGGAAAATAGTATAAAGTATTTTTTGCTCTTGCTTAGAAATACATAACAGAGAAGCACATGGTGGAACTCATGATTATAACATAATAAAATATAAAATATAAAAGAAATATCTTTTAATTGAGGTAAATAAAGCTTAAGGTGATGGTCTTATCCATGGTGTCTAGTCTTTCCTCTCTCTACCCAAGGGACACTTTGCAGGCAGAGAGTGGCACTGTTCCATTTGTCCTCTGGGCTGCGCATCAGATCGCAGGACCAGCAGCTTGAATGTCAGTGTTTCTCCAGGGCCTTGATGAGAAGGTCGTTCAGGTGGCCCACCATGGGCCTGGGGTCATCAACGAGGCCTGCTGCTATCATGGTATTTTCAGAGATCTGATCTATAAGCAGCTGGGTCAGCTCCGGCTCATGCTGTCTCAGCTCACTGAGCTTCCTGATGAATATATGCCTGGGGTTTTCTCACAGACTTCCATTGTTGGAGTGATAATACTACTCCAACAACAATCTCTGCAGTTAATGGCACATGGGACAGCCTGCGGAGAGCTGTTCGTATTAAACCTAGGGAGCCCTGTCCAGCTACAGTCCATCTTTCCTATTCTGCATTCCAGTGAAATCTGACTGCAGAGGCCCCCAGTGCCTTCTCTAGAGGACTCTGAATTTTCCCTTCCATACTTCCTGTACTCTCATAAGTTCTGTAAAGATTAAGGCCCTAGGAAGGCGTAATGGCTGAACTCACAGAGGTTACAGGCTGGGCAGGAAAAGAGATGGCAGGATTGTTGCAAGACAAGCACATTCTAAGGAATGGACTCTACAGCCCACAACTGATCAATTCTGTTATGACTTTAAGGGAAGAAGCCAGAGCAAGCACTGACTTCTTTTGTTTTTGTTTTTGTTTTTCTGCAGAGAAGTGATGTAGCTATTGAAGAACAGCAATCTAATCTACGTATTTAGAATAATTTTCCAGCAGTACTAACAAGATGCTCTTTTTGATGGACCCTTAAGGATAAGTGTGTCAATATTTGCTAAAATACTATGATGGTGAACCATTATATGTGTCTGCTTATGAAAAGAAATTCACAAAAATGGTGAACTAATATAAGTTCTCAGTTTTAAAAATCTCAAATATCCCCAAAGACACTGAAAGATACTAATAGTTCTTAAAACTCATTAGATACTTTATGCCAGACTTCCAGCTAATGATTTCACCAGAACTAATATAAATGACATATATTGAGCAGTTATCTTACTGTTTTTGTTTGTTTGTTTTGCAGTACTGGGGACTGAACTCAGGAGTTTGTGCTTACAAGTCAGGTGGCAATGCCACTGAGCTAAATCCCTAGCCCTGAACTATAATTTTTAAAGGGAACTCTTTCCAAATCAAGGCAAGAAATTCTAAAAAGAATGGAAAGGAAGAAAGGAGAGAAGGAATGACTTTGTTGTTAAAACTATTTTAAATCTCTTAAGAAAATTCAACAATAATTAGGATCTCCATAAACACTGTTAATATGAATGAATTTGCTTGAAAAACTATAATTACAGTTTTAGTTACAGTTTTGGAAACTTTCCTTCAGGGCCATGTAATGAGTTGTATCTTCTTATTTGTTTCTTGGAGACTTCAGGTTATTCATGTCCTCTACTTTTTTTTTTCAGCTTTCATTGAGCTTACTGGTACATTTTAGGGATACAGTACAGTTACATTCATTGTTGGGATCTTGTACCTCTACATGGCAAGTCTTGATTCTCATTTTTTCCCCTTACCTCTACCCTCCCTTCACCCCCTCCTCCCCTCCCCATCTACAAACACTTTATTTTCATCTTTTCATTCTCTCTCATTTTTTTCTTTTCCCTTTTTAC
>NW_022900927.1:40805121-40814169 GCF_012274545.1 Fukomys damarensis
GCTTTCATTGTGTCCCAAAGATTCCTGTATGTTGTATTGGCATTCTCATTTATTTGTAAAAATTGTGTAATTTCTTCTTTAATTTCCCCTGTAATCCATTGATTGCTTAGGAGAGTGTTGTTCAGTTTCCATGTGCTTGTGAAGTTTCTATAGTTTCTTGTGCTATTGATGTCTAGTTTGATTGCACTATGATCTGATAATAAACAGGGGATGACTTCAATTTTTTTGCATTTATTTAGACCTGTTTTGTGAGCCAGTATGTGGTCTATTTTGGAGAATGATCCATGTGCAGCCGAAAAGAATGTATATTCTGGTTTTTGGGGGTGGAATACTCTATAAACATCTATTAAGTCCATGTGTTCCAAAGCTTGGTTCAGTTCTATTATTTCATTGTTGATTTTCTGCCTAGTAGATCTGTCAATTTGTGATAGTGGGGTATTTAAATCCCCCACTACAATTGTATTAGTGCTTATTTGGTTTTTCATGTTACTTAATATTTGTTTTATATAGTTGGGGGCATTTATATTTGGTGCATATATGTTTATGATTGTCAGCTCTTCCTCTTGAATTGTTCCCTTTACAAGGATGTAGTGTCCTTCTTTGTCTCTCTTAATGAGTTTTGGTTTGAAATTTACTTTATCTGAGAATAAGATTGCTACCCCTGCTTTTTTCTGGACTCCTGACGCATGGAGAATTGTTTTCCATCCTTTCACTTTCAGTCTATGGACTTCCTTTTGCACTAGGTGTGTTTCTTGTATACAACATATTGTTGGATTTTGCTTCTTAATCCATTCTGCCAATCTGTTTCTCTTGATTGGTGAATTGAGGCCATTAACATTGATGGTTACAACTGATATATTTTGACTTATTCTTGTCATGTTTTTGTCCATTTGTTGACTCTTTTTACTTTTTCTCCCATCTCCTTTTAGTTTCTTGCCTTGCCTATTTGATTTGGTCTGTTGGGCCTCATGTTATTGTGAATTTCGTTGTCCTTTTCTAGGATATTGTTTAGAATTCCTTGCAGTGCTGGTTTGGTGTTCATGAAATTTCTCAGGTGCTCTTTGTCGTGGAAGTATTTTATTTCCCCATCTATTTTGAAAGAGAGTTTTGCAGGATACAAAAGTCTAGGTTGGAGATTCTTTTCTTTTAGGACTTGGAATACCTCACTCCAGGCTCTCCTTGACCTAAGGGTTTGTGTTGAAAAGTCTGCTGTGATTCTAATGGGCTTCCCTTTGCATGTGATTTGTTTCTTTTCTCTTACTGCTTGTAGTATTTTGTTTTTCTGTTGGATTTCTGGAATCTTGATTATTATATGTCTAGGTGTAGATTTTTTTTGATCGTGGCTAGTTGGGGTTCTATATGCCTCACTTATCTGTATGTCTAATTCTTCCCTTCTGTTTGGGAAGTTTTCTGTCATTAATTCTGTGAAGAGCTTTTTTATATCATTTGTGTTTTCTCCTGTTTTTTCATGAATTCCTATCAGTCTTATGTTATTTTTCTTTGTATCGTCTAGGAGTTGTTGGATTGATTTCTCATGATCCCTTACTGTTTTTAATAGACCTCTTTTTTCACGGTCACTGACTGCTATCCTATCTTCTATATCTGAAATTCTATCTTCGCAATCTTTTATTCTGTTTCGTACACTTTCAATAGAGTTTTTAATCTCCTGGATATCTGTTTGAATCTGTTTTATGGATTCCATTTCTTTCCTCTGTTGGGCATTCATTGTTTCCATGTCTTTCTTATGCTGAGTCTTCATGGCTTCTATCACAGTCTTGAGCTCATCTATTTTTTTCTCAGTTTCTGCTCTAGAGTCTCGAATCATGACTTCTATTTTGCTCATCATCTCTCTGGCTAGCTGGGAAATTATTTCTGATTTGAATTTTTCTAGAGCCTGATTGATCAATTTTGTTACCTCCTGTGCTATGGGTCCAGGGAGTCCTGTTGGTTCACTATCAGACTTTTCATCCTCATTTGTCCTACTATTTGCTATTGGTGAACTGGATATTTGTTTTTGTGTCTTGCTTAAGTGTTTTCTCATTTTTATTTTTATTGTTGGGTTGTCCTTCTTTAATTTCTGGGTATTACTTAAATCTTCCTAATATAGTTGCGTTTTAGCTTTTGAGTTTCTAATGACTCATAGACATTCTCGTTTTCATAATATCAGAGAAAACAACTCTTTAAATCAATCACCACTCTTTGTCCCAATTGATACATTCAGCAGCCCAATAGGATCAGGCACAGCTTGCCAACTGACCACTTGTGGTAGTCATTAATGTATCACCTTTAACTCATGTGAATTAGATTAATTTCAAGAAGCAGCTCATAGTATGTTTGCAGTGAATATTCTTTTCAATATGGCATCTTTACCATTTAGGATGGGGGGTTCGACTTAGAACAAGAGGATTAGATAAGTGAAAGAATTAGAGCAGGTTTGAAGTGAATCCAGAGGTTGTAGAATTACCTTACTATCTTTACAAAGCTATTAACTTCAGGGGGGATAGAGAGAGTGCAGGAATAAGGACAAGAATATATCCCCTTAACAATAACAGGCGCTTGCCTTCCCTTGAAGGTACAGAGCCATGAGTGAGGTAAAATGACTGGAGAAAAGAACATAAAAAGAAACCCCTCCTAAAAACAAAAAATAATAAAAGAAGAAGTCTGAGTTAGGGCAAGAGCCGGAATAAAAAGGGAGATGAGGGACAATATGGTGGAGCAAGAGACTGAGTTGGAGAGAGAGGACAGAAAAAAGAAAGAAACTTTAGGGTGGAATGAGGAAAAGAAAAAAAGAGAGAGAGAGAGAAAAAAAGAATTTGAAGGGCCTCTTTCAGACTGTCTCTGTTCTCATATTATACCACATGTATGGCCATATGCAGAACTGAATACCCTGGTCTCAGCTAGCCAATGGCAGTTCCCCACGACTGAGACTGAACACAGTCTACAAGGTTTAACTTGAGTTTCCCTACCCTCAGGGTTGAACTCCACTCAGTTCTATTACAGGTTTCTCCTGCCCTTTCTTTAAAGATGTTCAAAGTTGGGAGCTCAGAAAACTACCCTTCATGAGAACCAATGCCTCTGCAGAGTTGGTCTAAGGACTGGCTCAATCAGGAGGTTTCAGAATCAGGGTGGGAGGGGGAGGTCGTGAGGGTGTTTCAAGGTGATCACCCGCCTGCGCAGCTACCTTCCTTACTGGGTCTGTTGTCACGCAGTCCAGGAGGTAGCACACCGGCCAGGTGATCTCATGCAGGCAGGCAGCTGAAGAGACCCCTCCGGGGTCTTTGGGTCCTTGCTGGGTCTGTTGTCGAGCAGTCCGGGAGGTCGCGCACCCGCCGGGTGATCTCAAGCAGGCAGGCAGGCAGCTGAAGAGCCTCTACTTTTTCTTTAGAAGCAGCTCATTTTAACATCATTCTAACAGGGAATAGGAGTGATGTCTTCAGAGCCCTGTAAATACTTTTCATATATGTTAAGTCATGGTTCTTGTTAGCACTTTTATTGTTTAGCACTGTTATTATGTTTTATCATTCATGAGCAAGCTGGAAAACAAAATTAAGGATGAAACACAGGGAACTTGGTAAGTTTTCAAAAACATTGCTGTAAAGTTTGCCTGAAGGGAAGCCTTGAGTGTATCATTGTCTCCATTCTCTGCTTTCTTCACTCTTCGGGTTGTAATTGTGGAACTTCCATCAAATACAAAGTGGAGTCTTTCCCTTAATCCACCTACAGTGCTACCCTTTCATCTCAAGTTGCTCCCTTTTCTTTTCCATCATACCTCCACACCCCATGTATTCTTTAGCAAATCCCTCTGAAACAATGGTATCATATGCTAGGTGTAAAGAATAGTTAAGATTATCTTTGTCATTCTTCATTTCAACAGTTATGTTATTCTGCTTCAGAATGAGAAGAAGGAATTTCCAGTAAGGCAGCTCTGGGTGCAGCAGCAGCTCCAAGTCCATGAAGTTGTGACTGCCCATTTCCCCAGCCATCCTCACCCCTGCTGTAGACACCTTCCACCTCCGTTAGGCAAACATCAAGGAATGTAATTATTGGATTATTGGGTAAAAGTATGTTTAAATTGTAAGAAACTTCCATACTGTCTTCTTAAATGAGTATACCATTTTGCATTCTCATCAGAATTAAAGGAAAGTTCCTGTTCTTTTAAATGCTTACCCCAATTCTGTTATTAATCTTTTAGATCTTGGCTATTCTGATAAGCATGTGTTGATAAATGATTGTTGCTTTTATTTGCATTTCCCAACATTTAAAAGATTCAACTAATAGGTTTGTTTTTGTTCCAGTAAACGAAACATCTTAGAAAAAAATTGAATGTTAAATAATACATACTACTGAGTTAGAATGCAAACAGTAGATTTAAAGATAAATCTTTGATCTAGAGGTAGCACACAAGTAATGTGATTCATAAATCCTAACTTTAAATTCAGGAAAATACTAAAGGAACTAAAAATATAAATAAGTCACTCTATTAGGTTATCCTTGTCTTTTTCCTTTTTTTTTTCATTAATTGAGTTTATTGGTACATTTTAGGTATACAATACAGTTACATTCATCATTGGGATCTTCTGCCTTTACATGACAGATCTTGGTTCTTATTTTTGACCCATTCCCCTGGTCTTCTTTCAGCCCCTATACCCTTCTCTATTTACAAAGACTTTGTTTCTATTTTTTTTTCCTTTTTTCATATTCTTTCTTTTCCCTTCTTATCTTTCCCTTACCCCTCCCAGTTCCCCTACACCTTTAGACGTTTTCTTCCTATTACACAATATCAATTATACATTTTGATCATTATTTACACTTTTAGTTTTTCACACCAGAGAAACTATTTGGTATTTGCACATGTGCGCCCTATTAATTTCACTTATGAGTATGGCCTCAATGCGCATCCATTTAGCTATAAACGTCTGTAGTTTCTCATTCCTTATTGCTGAGCATTATTCCATTTTATAAAAATACCCACATCTTTATCCAGTTTCTACTTGATGGACAATTGGGCTGTTTCCAAGTTTTAGGTATTACAAAATGTGCCACTATAAAGATGGGTGAGCATATATCACTGTGGTATTGTTCTTCTAATTCCTTTGGGAAGACATCCAGGAGAGGAATAGCTGGGTCAAATGGGATTTCTAATCCTAGTTGTTTGAGGTATCTCCATGTTGATTTCCACAGTGGTTGCACCAGTCTGCACTCCCATCAACAATGAAGAAGGGTTCCTTTCTTCCCACAACCTCACCAGCATTTGTTACTGGTTGATTTCTTGATAGCAGCCATTCTTCCTGGAGTGAGATGGAATCTCAGTGTTGTTTTCATCTGCATCTCTCAAATGACCAGGGATGTTGAATATTTTTTCATATTTAATGGCTGCTTTTACTTGTTTGTCTGAGAAGTGTCTGTTAATTTCAGATGGCATTTTTGAATTGGGTCTTTGTATTTGGGGGGGTCTGATTTTTTTTGCATTCTTTATATATTTTAGATGGTAGTCCTTTGTCTGAGGAACAGCTGGTAAATTTTTTTTCTCACATTGCAGGTTGTTTCTTAACTCTGTTGGTGGCTCCTCTTGCACTGCAAAAACTTTTAATACAATGAGATCCCAGTTGTTGATTCTTTGTGCAAGTTTTTGTGCTGTTGAGGATTTGTTTATAAAGTCTTCTCCTATGCCAGTGTTTTGAGAGTTCTACCTAATTTACTTTCCAGTAAGTTTACTGTTTCTGTTTTGATATTTAGGTCTTTAATTCACTTGGATTTTAGTTTACTGCATGGCAAAAGATAGAGGTGTGGTTTTAATCTTTGACAAGTTGAAAGCCAGTTTTTCAAAAACCATTTATTAAAGAGGCTATCTTTTCTCCAGTGAGGATGGTTGGTTCCTTTGTCAAAGACGAGGCCTCTCTGTTGCCTCGAATGGCTTTTGATACTCTACGACTCTTCTGGTTCCAAATGAATTATTGTATTGTTTTCTGTAGTTCAGTGAAATATACTGTTGGGATTTCAATTGAGATTGTATTGACTGTATAGCAGTTTTGTAAGTATGGTCATTTTCACTATATTGGTTCTTCCTACCCAGGAACAAGGGATATCTTTCCATTTTCTTATATCCTCTTCGAGCTCTTTTTTCAGAATATTGTAGTTCTCAATGTAGAAGTGTTTTGCTTCCTTCATTAGATTGATTCCTAGACATTTCTCTTTTTTTTGGGAGGCTATTGTAGAGATTGTTTCCCTAATTTCTCTCTCAGTCAGTCTGCTATTTGTATACAAGAAGGCTCTTGATTTTTGAGTATTGACATTGTATCCAGCTACTCTGCTGAAAGTATCCATTAAGTCTTAAAGTCTTTTGGTGTAGTTTTTTGGTTTGTCCATGAAGAATATCATAATGTCAGCAGATAATGACAATTTAATTTCTTCCAGGTGTGATTTTTTTTAGTTCTTTATATATTTTAGATAGTAGACCTTTGTCTGAGGAACAGTTGGTAAAAATTTTTTTCCCACATGTAGGTTGTTTCTTAGCTCTGTTGGTGATTTTCTTGCCGTGCAGAAGCTTTTTTAAAAGATGAGATTCCAATTGTTGATTCTTTACACTAGTTCTTGTGCTACTAAGGATTTGTTTATAAAGTCTTTTCCTATCCCAATGTCTTCAGGAGTCCTACCTAACTTATCTTCCAGCAAGTTTAGTGTTTCTGTATTAATATTTAGATCTTTAATCCACCCTTGTCTTTTCTTGAAAAAAAAAACTGAAAAATATTTTGTCATGGAAATTCTATAATGTTTAAGGTGACTTCCTCTTTTATAAACAAGTTATTTTAAAGATAGAGGAAAAATACAGTTTATTAGAACTGGGAGAGTAAAACAGCTGGTTGTTCTGAGTCAGAAAGGACTTAATTATATATTCAATTCTAGGAACATCACTTTTGCTCTCCAAAGTAGTAAGCCCTAGAACTATGTTTCACCTTAGAGAAAGGATCTTAGTAAAATAACTTACATGGGGGATTGTCTTTGTTATAGGGAGATAAGGACTTATAATTAATGACATTTGAGGTAGAAAGATCCAAAGGGACAAGATAATTTCCTTTGCTGCCATGTGGCCATTGACTCAAGACCTGAGAGAAGCCTTCATTAGGTGAGTGAAAAAGTTTAGATTTGCTTAATTTTAACTATTTTGTGATAAAAATTCTTCAAGAAAGTGGAACAAACATCTACAATTACTCTAGAAACAACCTCAACAAATGCTCCAGTGGTTGCAGTGAGTTCCTGGTAGCTGAGACAAGCCTGAAAACTTACTGTAGAAGAGTCTCAAGCTCAGGTTCAGATCCTTGACATCATGTGGTAGGGTGGTTTCTTCAGCATAATCGGGGTTGGGAGGGAATGTAGAGATAGAACAGCCGGGCTTAGGGGGTCAAAAGCGAGTCTGGGACTTAGACTTAAACTTGCTCGTAATGAGGTGTGGAGAGTGCTTGATTATCTCATGAAATTTAGCTGGTGTTATCAAGAATGTGTCTCAGTTTACAGTTAGCTGCCACTTCATACCCACTTGAATGGGTAGAATAAAAAAGCTGGGTGATAACAAATATCAAAGATGTGAAGAAATTGGAACCCCGCAGTATTGCTGGTAGGAATGTCACTTTGGAAAACAATCTAGCATTTTCTCAAATAATTAGATGGTGATTCAGTGGAACATATATGTCCACACAAATAGTTATACACAAATGTTGATATTACATTCATAAGAGACAAAAAATCTACCAACTGATGAGTGAATAAGTAAAATGTTGTATAGATATACAGTGATAAATATTAAATAATTAACAAATGAAATACTGACACATGCTGCAATGTAAATGAACCTTGAAAACATTATGTAAAGTGTATGAAGCCAGACCTATAAGAGTAGATATTATATGGTTCCATTTATATAAATTGTCTAGAATCTGGAATACCAAAATCTGTAGAGTTAAAAAGCATATTTGTAGCTGCCCAGGGCTTGAGGATTATGGAAGGATCAAGGTGATAGCTGAGGTATCTGGGATTTCTGTTTAGATGATGAAAATATTCTAACATTAGGTGTGTCAATGAATATACGACTTGGTGGGTATAATGAAGGCTAGTCTATACTCTTTGACTTATTCACAGAAGCCAAAATGTAGAAGCAATTCATTGAGAAATGAATAGATTTAGAACAACTGCATCAATGAAATATTCACTTTGTCTTTAAAAAAAAAGCAATTTCGGGTATGTGTTAAAACATGGAGAAACCTTGGAGATGTAATGCTAAGTGAAATAAACCAATCATAAATAGTACAAATGTTGTATTGTTCCATTCCCAGTGCCACTGAAATAGCACAGAGGTACCTGGACAGTAAAATCATAAAGAGAGAATGTAAAATGGTAGTTATCTGGGACAAAAGGAAGGAGAGAATGAAGCGTTGTTATTTAATAGCTATAAAGTTTCAGTTTGGGATTGTATTAATCTATTTTGTGCTGCTACAGTACACCAGAGATAGGGCAAACTATAAAGTACAGAGATTTATTTCTTACCATCCTAGAATCCAGAAAGTCCAAAGCTCGGGCGCTTGTCTCTGGTGAGGGCCTTCTCGCTCTGCTATCCCATGGTGAAAAAGAGTATTATGACAATGAAGAGAGCATGAGAGCAAACTCATGGCCTCAAGGCCCTCTATAACCAGGTGAGGTGGAGATCTTATAACCTAGCATTTTCCATTAGACCCCACCTTTCAGCATAGTTGCTTTGGAGACCAAATTTCAAATACAAAAATTTTTTAGGATACATTAAAACCATAGCAAGGATGGTAAAAGTATTCTAGAGATGAATGGTGGTGATGGTGACAAAGCCATATGAATGTATTAAAAGCCACAGAACTGTACACATTAAAATATGGTACATTTTATGTTATATATTTATATTTTATCATATAATAAAACCAAAAGGCCGGCTGGGGATTTAGCTCAGTGGTTCGGCTGCCTGCCTCGTAAGCGCAAAGTCCAAATTTGATCTCCAGTACCAAAAAAAAAAAAAAAAAAAAAAAAAAA
>NW_022900927.1:40814337-40817482 GCF_012274545.1 Fukomys damarensis
AAAAAAAAAAAAAAAAAAAAAAAAAAAAAAAAACCAAAAAAGAAAAAAACAAAAACAACCAAAAGGCATGTGGTGGGTTGTATTTGGCTCATGGACCATAGTTTATGAATCTCTTTGTACTCTTGATTCAGACTAATTCAACCTGAAGTATGCCTATTCTGATTTGATGGTATTTAAGAGGTCAGTTGACCATGAAAACTTTTCCCTCCTGAATTCTATTAAGGCTCTTATGAAAGACCCTTCACATAGTATTTGGCTAGTTTGCCTTTTGCCCTTCTGCCACATGAGGAGCCAGTAGGAAGACCAAATATCCTTGCCTAGGACAATTTGAGAGGCACTGAAAAAAATGTATTTTAAGCACTTACCATATGCTTCTGCTTTAAGCTTTTGCTTACTTGTTTGTTGTACTGTAGCTACTTCGGCCCATGTAAGTGGTTAGTGCTTTTTCCTGAAATTTCTAATTACTATGATACAGTTTCCATGTTAGAGCCTTTATAATATGCTATTTTTTGTCTTCCTAAAGTATAGGGTATACTTTGAAGTTTCACAAAGAATAAGGAAATGTATTGTACAAACTTTTGGGTGGTGAACCAGATGCCCAGGAAAGATTCTCTAAGACTCAAGTTACTATCACAGGTTTCATTTGCAGACAATGAAAAACATGCCTCCCTGAGGCAAAGGTGGCATAGAGAAATGTCCACTAGTGCTATGCAGTAACTCATGTGGAGAGCAGCCCTTGTTGGAATTCTGGAGAGCTGAAGACTTCCTGGCGTTTAGAAAGGAGTCAGTTACCACTCAGCTCTTGTTTTTCATTAATGATGCGGTTTTTCAAGTGAATTCAGAAGTTTGTATTTAAAAAATGTTATCAGCAAATTTTTATTATTTTTCTTAGCTCTATTTCTATGACATTTTCATTTATATAACATTTTTATATAACAGTGATAGAAAAATAGAAATTTAATATCTTTGTGCAATGTATGAAATGACTTCTGCCTTGGTTAAAAGACAATAAAATAAAACAACAAAAAGTACTACCCAATTGTAGGAAGACGGACAGAACATCTTTTTTTTGGTACCAGATCGAACTCAGGTCCTTGTATTTGCAAGGCAGGCGGCAGAACTACTGAGCTAAATCCCCAGCCTGATACAACATCTTAAAAGCAGCATATACAATTTCATTTTATAGGTAGTAGTGGATGTCAAGAAAACGAAGCTAGTCTGTCTTAGTAAGCAATGCTGGGTTAGAATGATGAGCTGTATCAGCCTGCTCTGTTTTGTGCGGATCCCCACTTTCAGTCATATTATTACTACTTCTGGGCACAAATCCTTAAGGTGACATGGACCAACTGGAGTGTGCTCAGAAGCCTGGAGAGAGGATGACTGGGCAACATCATAACTGCTTTCAAATATTTGAGCACTATGTAGAAAAGAAAGTAGACATGTTGTTCATGAATTAAGGGCTGGGGCCAACTGATATGGGTTATAGGAAAGTAGACTTTGGCTCCCAAGGGGGTCCAACTAAGGTTGGCAGTCACAACTTGGCTGTAGTATACTCTATGATCATCTTGTCTTTCACAGCCCAGCAGCCTTGTGGATGAAGAGAGCAGAGAGTATTTAGTGATTGAAACAGAGTTACTTTTTTATAGTGTGGGTATAGAGAAAGATTTTGGATGCTCTTTGGAAATTTTGGTGAGAAAATAATCAGATTTTGTTCTCATGGCCAGGGTGCAAAAGAAAAGAAAAATAACATTTAAATAACAAAACGACCAATAAGAAGTTGGTCACTCACTATGTGATGAAAAAGTAAACACAACATCCATCAGTTAAATTTCTAAATTTATTCTAAATAGTGGCTTTTTTTACTGTAAATGGGCACTTGTGTATGACAGAGGCTACTCTGATATAGTCTTAGGAAAAAAAAACACTAGGCGGAAAGAAAATGTTGGGCCTGCTCTATGTTGGCTTTGAAGGTTTGGGAAAATTCCTTAACATCCACTGCATCTATTTCTTCATTTGTAGAACTAGGCCTATGGTACCTACCACAAGAGTATCAATAAAGGTCACATAATATTTTCTTTTCTGAAATGTCTACTCTTATGTGTACCTACAGCTTAGTAGGCTATGGGTGAATATTTATTGAATCAGAATGATGGAATTGCTGCCTTAAAATGTTAGAAATTGTGAAGTTCATAGCACTTTCAACTTTATTATTTTAGTTGACATTTTTATTATAATATCTTCCTGTATAGTAAAATTTTTGTTCTGAAATAAGTATAGATCCACATGCAGTTTAAGCCAGAATACAGAAAGATTGTCTATAGTTTCTACCAATTTTTCTTAGGGGTGATATTTTACATAACTGTAGTGCATTGTTACAAGTTGGAAATCCACCAATCTAACTCAGATTTCACCAGCTTTATGAGTATTCATTTACTATCTAGTTCTGTGCAGTTTTATCATGTGTGGATTTGTGTGACATGAACACAGTGGGTACATAACAGTTTCATCACAGTATTTCTCATGTTACTCTTTTATAACCATGCATACTTCCTCCCTTCCCTCATTCTCTGGCCACGTGAATCACTTTCCTATGATTCTGTCACTTCCAAAATGTAGATTCCAAAGTGGAATCATGCTGTGTGTAATTTGAGGATGTTTTTGCTGAGCACAATTTCCTTGAGACTCATCCAAGTAGTTTCATTTATTAATAGTTCTCTCATTGAGTTTATTGGTACATTTTAGGAATACAGTATAGAAACATTCATCATTGGGATCTTGTACCTCTACATGACAGGGCTTGGTTCTCATTTTTTCCCCTTATCCCTGCCCTCCCTTCACCCCCTCCTCCCTTCCCTAATAGTTCATTCTTTTTTATTGATGAGCAGTATTTCATGATTTGGAGACATCCAATATGGTATTAAATACCATTGCTTGTTGACTTCTTAACTGTTTCCTGTTTGGGGTTACCAGGAATAAATTTGCTATGAGTACCAGTGTATGTATTTTTGTATATTAATGAGTCTAGCTTTTGTTTATACCTTATTTTTCATTTTGTTAGTGTATTAGTATGAGATATTCAATCTTTTTTGCTAATAAATAAGGAAAATATACAAATTATCAGTGAATATTCTTTTTTTTTTTTTTT
>NW_022900927.1:40817740-40857177 GCF_012274545.1 Fukomys damarensis
TATATATTTACCATATATCTATAACAGCTGCTGATTAAAATGCATGACTGTATTTACACAGGAAAGATGTCTATGTATGTGCCAATAAAACATATTTGCTTGTAAACTGTCTCCAAGCAACATACTCTTCCTATTGTATCATGTGCTAGAACTTAATACCTTCCTACAAATAAAAATAAACATTTGAACAATTTTCTTCATGTATTCCCCTTCCCCAATTCAGATTTTACAAAGTGTTAAGTAAATAAAATCCCTGGCACATATCCAGATCACATCAATTCTTACTCATATAGTGTCACTAAATGTTAATTTCTTTTTATGGGTAATAATTAGTAACAGCAACTAAACAATTGTTTAATAATATTAGCAAATTCTGATACAATGATTACTATGTACTAGTCATACCCTGATTTGTATATACATCAATGCTGCTTGTTAATGTAAATTAATCTACACCAAAACCCTAAACCATATGGATTATTAATATATTCATAGCTAGGAACAATACAACACAGAGTGATGAAGTAACTCCTTTAAGATCTCACAGCTAATAATTGGTGGGACTGGGATTAACTCAATTCTGAAACCCATTCTTTGACCACTGTGCTTTTTGAAACATTAGAATCAGTATATATAAATAAACAAGAGATCACATTTATACAACTTCATTAAAATTGAAATTCTGGGTTCTTCGCTTGTCAGGAACTAACAAGAAATCATGGCTTTCTCAGAACTAAACTAGTCACTAATGAGATATTTTGTAGTGGGGATTCCCATTTAAAGATTGAATCTTGCTTTTACTAGAATTAAATACATAAAAGCAGATTTATTCAGTAAGTCTGAATTAACACTTGAGAATGAGATTATTCCAAGAGAGGGAAAATTAACAGGCAAGCTTGGTAATTTAGAAGTGAGGACCAATTTTGAATAGAACATTCTATGTCCTATTGATATTTGCTTTTCAGCTTGATACTCATGAATTCCTTTCTAGGAAATGAAAGACTACAAATAAAAATAAAAATAAAATCACTAAAAACTTGATAACACATCAAGAGCATTGAGAGAGATCACATTGGAGCCCATTAAACAAGCATGGTACAAAAATGGAAGGATGCATATAGAGCAAATGGAACTTTGGTATGTTTAGGGCACTGATATACTAATAAAATTAGCAGATTCAGTCAAACCCTGCATCAGTACAAAGAATACTTAAGACCTTTCATGGCAGTATCTGGAAAAATCCATTTCTGAGATTCTGGCTCTGGTGTCTGGGGTTAGCACTTTCTTTAGTGGTATAAGGTAGTGCTTTGTGTCATGAGATTTTGGTACCCTTGGAGGAGAAATCAGCACCACGGACAGCAGATGCTGGCGATGAGCAAGACAGCGTAATCCGCGGCAGGTTCAACCCTTGACACTCCACAAGGGGGTTGAAGAAGCATAAGGAAAAATGGACAAAGGGCACATATTAGATGGAAACAGAACTTGTTTCTGTGCTCATTTGAGAGGAAATTCTACAGGGATGCTCAAAAACAAAAAAGGGAGGATAGATGGGGGAACTTTAGATAATAGAAAGTCTATGAAAAGATGGAGGCTACATCTAGACAAATAAAGTTTATTACTGTTAATGTGCTATCATTATTATTTCTTTGATGCTGCCACATGACAGGAGAAAGGGAAATATATGTTACAAATGTAGTTGCTTTCCTTAAGAATAGATTAGAAAGCTTTTTGTTGTATATATTTTTGATATAATCTTGATGAAAGACAGAAAGAAATATTTTAGATTTAGAGCTCAGTAATATAATGAATAGTTATGTTTGCATTCAGGAACAGCAACTCAATTTCTCTTTTATTTAAAGCATGAGAGGGATGACAAGTATACATAGTGTTTTGCAGTGATTTAGGGAAATCTTTAGAAGTTGGCTAAGTAACAGGAACTGTTCTGCTTATTTATTACTGTGAAACAGATAATTCACCATGCTTTAAGACAGTAACTATTTTATCATGCTATGCATGGGATACTGTGGGTCATAAATTTGGACATATATACATATATGTACAAACACATGTATAACATATAAATACACACATATAAACTTATTGCAATGAATTAGCTTACATGTGTGGCACTGGCTAGGCTAGTCTGAAATCTGCAGGGGGCGAACAGGTGGGAATGCATTGTGAGATATTCTGGGTAGGAGCTGACTGTGCAGTGGAATTACTTTTGCTGGGGAAGGTGGGAATCTGTGTTAGGAAGCATTGATATAAACATGCAAATTGTTTATCCAAAGTGAGAAGCAATTCCTGATAGGTAAAACAATAGTGGGAAAATATGACTCATTTGGAATTCCAGGTGGTCAGTCAGATAATGAGCCTCAGGGAAAAGTTTTAGCAACACTTCACAGGAGTCGGATTTTGGTGCCTGGGAGGAAATTGACAAAAGAAAGCCAGAAAACCCTATTTCTATAGGAATTGTGGTCTTGAGTAGTTTAATAAAGTGGAAACTCCAATCTAAGGGAGCTAAGCAAAGGCTCATTTAGCAGAGTTGCAGAGTGAGGGACTTGAAGAATTTCAGAGTTCCTATGTTGGTAAGAATTCTTGAGGTTAGAGATAATACGTGTTGGAAATATCATTAAATATATGAATCCTTGATTATAGGGGGTGATATAGGAACCTAGCTCCTCTCTGGGAGAGAAAGCACAGATGGGGTTCCTTTAATCACCATTGGCTGTGGTTGCCCTACAATGCCTGCCCAAGGAACTTGTGCAGTATCTGTGTGAGGGAGCGTTAAATATAGCAGCTTCAGGAGGAAACAATAGGTGGCTAGAAAATGGGTAGCAAACCTTCCGCCTTCTCAGGTGCATTTCTTCTGCAGTCCTGCCAGATTGTAAGCTGAAGAAAGCTCAGTTAGACATAATTTTTAAGCATGCAGATGCACTGATAAGTGTTGATAGTTAACCTAGTCTTATTTTTGGAGACAAAATTCTTGCAACATGAATTTTACAAAATTTAAGAATGAAAAAACATCTGGGTCTTTAAAAGGATCATACGTATGTATAGTCCCACCCTGTGTTGGAACACACACACACACACACACACACTTTAAGGTATCCTAGGTATTTGTAAACATGAAGAATTTTATATGGGAAACAAATTTCTTATTGCAAAGACCATAGAAAACCTTCCAGCAGCCTCAGTTTAAAGCATTTACAAACAAATGAGGTTGACTAATAATTCCTAGGTGTCATCAGCTGGGAAAAGCAATTGAAAAAAACACTTTGATTTCTGTTTTCTTTGAAAGGTAAAACATTTTTTTATGAAAAAAGAGAAGCTTCCTGACTGTTTAGTAAAATTTCTGCATGAGCTTTTCGTCCCTATGCACTAGTCTTAACGTATGGTTAGTAGTTCCCCAGTAATTTAGTGGTAATAGAATTCAAGGAATCTAGCAGAGAGATCTAGTTTTCAAGAGGCTTTTTCTCTAAAATATACTTTACAGTTAGATTTGTTTTTCAGTTGCATATAATACTATTTTCTATTTAGATATAACTATCCTGTTTTCGTTTTTAAAAGAAATTCTGGTAGAGCATTTATGTCAATATTTGTAGAAGTTAAGAGACGTACAGATGGAAAAGTGATCATAAAGGGAATTCCTTTAGACAAGAACTACTCAGATAAAGACTTACAATATTGTCAGGGAAATATTATTGTGTCCTTTTTTCTTTACAAACAGAACCACTATCTGGACTTCTACCATGCATATGTTTTATTTGTTTTTGTATTTTATGTAAATGAAGTTTATAGTATGTACTCTTTGAAGTTGACATTTTTCATACAATATCATGTTAGAAATTCACCCATATTATTGTGTGTAGTAGTAATTTATAATTTTTACTGGTGTATGATGTTCCAGTGTATAAGTATAATATAAATTATTCATCCACTCTATTATTTATTGGAAATATCAGTTATTTCCAGTTTAGGAAGTTATGAATAATTATATTAACATTTTTTCTACATGGATTTTTGATATACATGGATGTACAGTATGTGACTAAGTGGAATTGCTTGGATGCTAAAGTATGGATAATTTGTCTTTAACAGACACCGCCAAATAGATTTGTAAAATGCTTGGTACTAATTTATACTTCCATCAGAACTTTCTTGCAGTGAAAATCGAGGTCACCCCTTTGTGCTCTTTTTCTTGCTTGGATTATTTGCTTTTGAAACCTCCACTGCTTTGTTTTCCATAAAAATCTTTAAAAACTATTTTTCAAACTCTTTTAGTTCTCTCTGCCCCAGAGGGTGGTTGCTTTGCAGCAGTCTAGCTATCATGAAGAACATCCATCATGAATGTGCTTTGAACCTCAGAAATAGTAAATGCTAACTTTCATTTCCTTGTCCTTAAAAGACTGAATTATGAAGGCAAGTAAATATGAACAGAAAGATAGAGGGAATAGCATGCATAAGAAAAGTTTATAATGTATGCAGTGAATCAAATAGTTTAATGTCGTAGATCACAAATTGTGAGACAGTGGTAGAAAAATTAGAGAAGTAATGCTTTTCCATGTTATACTAACAATGTTGGATTTTTATAGGAAGGATATGGGAAAATAATTGTGTATTTTGGTGCAGGAAAAAGTAAGATTGGATTTTACTTTTCTAAAAATCATATTGGAGACAGTATGAGGAGTTTATTTGAGGGCTGACTGGACTCTAGAAAACTAGTCTTATAAGAAGTTGTGAAAGAAAGTGTCTAAATTAGAGAAAAAGTGACAAAACCAAGGTATAGTTGAAGGTTATATCTATAAAGAGAAAGAAGAATATGAAAAAGTAAAAAATCACTGCCTGGTTTCATGCTGAGATGATTACTTGGATAATATCAGTAGCTGGGACATAGTATACTATGGGATTTCTTGAACTGGGACTAGAAGGAAGCCATAATGATTTCTGGATAGCATGCATTTTTGAGATGTTTTTGGTAACTACAGGCTTATGCATGCGGATGGAACCTCTAAAGATGTCATTAAGGCTGAAGGTGAATTCAATTTGGGAGTTATCAGTCTGTATTAGGTGGTTATAAAGGCCATGAGATCAATTAGATAATTCAGATGAGACACATCATGTAGAATAAGAAGGAAACTGGAGCACTAATATGTGAAGGATAACCAGAGAAAAAGGAATAATAGAGGTGATCAGGAAGTGTTTTCAGAGAAATAGGAAGTGAACCAGAAAAGAAAAAATACAATTGAACAGATGGATAAATATGTTAAGGAGAAAGACACTGAAATAATTTAAATTAGAGAGAGAATTTTTAAGATAACAAATACATTTATGATTTTTGGATTTTAGAACCCTCTAGTTTCCATTGAGTAGAAGGTGCCAGATCTGTGAAATGAATAGGATTAGATGAGTAGGAAAAGAGGAAACAATTGTAAGGTTGAAAGAGACTGAAGGGTCAAAGAACTTTTTTTTTTAAATTTTGGAAGATATGGAATATAGACGTAGGAACAGGGCCTGGGCTGATATTAAAGGAATAGAAACTGAAGAGTGTTTGTACAGTAGATTGAGAAAGTTTGGAGCTATTATCAGAGATTTTATGAGTAGCATTTCTGGGTAATTGCAAGATTCTTTGCTTTCCTTGTGATACTTTTGTAAAATATGTGAATTTTTATAGTAGTATACCTTATTCTTATGATCAGAAAAGACAAAGAAGGTATAAAAAATTAGATGCAAGAATAATGATGGCAAACATTGGATTTCTGTAACAATTTAAGAGAAGAGTGAGAAAAGCCCTCAGAATGGGAAATTACATTACTGAATATTATTCTCCCTCCACATTTATTGTTTCAATGAATAATGCTCACTTGAAACCAAGAATTTGATTTGAGAGAGGACATCGTTATTATTATTTGTAAGTTCATAAAGGAACATTCCTTGGAAGGGAAAATAGTTTCCTAAACATCTACATCATGTAATTCATTAGAAAACACTATCCTAAGAAGACTGCCTGGAAGCATTTAGTCATCTGCTATTTTCTTTCTCTGAATAGTATTTGTGATATTATTTGTAGCATAATTTGCTTGATTCAAAACTATGTTTAATAATTCCCAAAATAACTGATTGATTCTGGCAAAATTTAACAAGGGAAAGGATTTGGCACAAAGAAATGTTAAACTTTATGAGCTAGTGTCTTGTACCATTTAGTCATTTGTCACCCTTTGCTAGGTTGTTCGTCGTGATCTTACTCAGATGCCAGAAAATTTAAAAAATGACATACTGCCCATTGTAACTGAGCAACAGAAAAGACAAATTCTTAAGTATAATTACATAACATTATAAAGCCATACAAAGCTTAGAGGGCTTCTTCCCTTCCTCTTTCCTGCTCTAGGAGGAAGTGGGGAAGAATATCCAACTGCTTGCTGAGCAGTGCACTAGATAACTGTACTAAGTCAGCAGTAATCAGCTGTGGTGTACGCATATGATTCAATCTCTGCTATTCCAAGATGGACAATTGCTGTTTCCTGTATCCAGGATGGCAAATAGGCTTCATTTGGGCTGCACCTCTGATCAGTTGGTCTTGGATGCTTGGACCCTGAAGCGAATGGGCTGGAGGCAGGTGTTCTAGTAATGTCTACTACAGGCAAGTGCAGTGATGGTAACTTGGGAAAGATAAAAATGATAGAGCCTTTGTCTCCGAGGTAGCACGATGTGGAGATCCTCCTCCTCGTATCAGTGTAAGCATAGCACAAGCACCAGCTGAGAGGTTTGCAATCTGGGGGTCAGGTAAGGCTGAAAGAGGAGCTTAATTTGTAAGAAAACGAGGTAGCAAATTCCCTAGATCTGGGCTTAAATCTTGGTACTGCTACTCTCAAGTCATATAAACTTGGAACTATCCTAAGAAGATTGCATTGAAGCATTTAATCTTTCATCAGAAGTAAAGAATGTAGGAAGTGCCAGGCATGGTGGTGCACACCTGTAATCCCAGCATTTGGGAGGCTGAGGCAGGAGGATTATTGTGAGTTTGAGACCAACCAGCCTGCACTACATATTGAGTTCCAGGTCAGTCTGAACTACATAGTGAGACCCTGTCTCAAAAAAAAAAAAAAAAAAAAAAAAAAAGAATGTAGGTAGTAATAATTTTCTAGTCTTTTATATCAAAAAGCTACTCAAAAGGATTAGCTTATGTTGACACATAACTTTATAAAATTTTAAGTACTGTTCTAATTAAAAATATAGTGATATATGTTCTGCTGATGAATAGTATTTATTTTATTTCGCATTAAATTATAGTTATAAAAGGAGAGCATGACAAAGGCTTCAAGAGAGCTCATTCCCTGCTAAAGAGACTGAGGAAAGCTGCAAGGAACAGGCAGTGTTTCAGCTGGGCATGGAAGTCTTGATAAGAAGATAAAAGGGCTCCGCTAGGGAGAGAAATGTCTGTGGGCCAAAGCCTTAAAGATAGAAAATATAAAGTGTTTAAATAATAAGCAAACTCAGAAGCTTCCTTGTACTTTATGCTTTGCAGTATATTTTCAGAGATTGATAACAATGTGATTTAGCTGTAGCATGGAGTGTGCCATTGGGCCTGGAGGTTAAAAAAATAGAAAACAACAACAAAAAAACAACTTGGAGTTCTGCATTAGGACCATATTTTGGAGGAATTTGAATGCTTTCTTCAGAAATTTATATACCATGGTCATTGCAGGTAGTAAAAAAAAAGGGACAAATAGGGATTCCAATTCTCAGGTACTACAGTGGGGAAGAGTATGTATTTTTCTGTTAGTAGGTTGTGGATTTCATTTATTTTTTTTCAGCTTTAATTGAGTTTATTGGTACATTTTAGGGATACAGTACAGTTACATTCATCATTGGGATCTTGTACCTCTATATGACAGGTCTTGGTTCTCATTTTTTCCCCTTGTCCCTGCCCTCCCTTCACCCCTCATTGATTTAATTTATTTCTCCTTTTTTCAGGCTATTTTCTTATGAATCTACTTTGCCAGGCTGTAATGATCCCTTTTGTGGCCAGTTCTTATCCTGTGAACCTTAATACCTCTCTTAGTTAGTTTTTTTGTGACTGAGACACAATACTTGACAACCACAAGTTAAAGGAAGAAAGGTTTATTTGTAGAGGTTTAAACCCACAGTTGACTGGATCCAAAACAGGGTGGCATGGCAGAGAAAAAGCAGTCCATGGCAGGCCAGGCAGGAAGCTGTGGCAGTGAGCCTTCCTTTCTCTTTCATCCCACCCTGGCTGCAAGGCTATTGGATGGTGTCACACACACCCAGCATGGGCTTTCCCTTCGTCCACACCAAGAACCATGGTAAGCCAATCAGTGGACCATTCCATTTATCACAACCTCAATCCACTATCAAACACCCATAATCCAGCCAGTCCCAAAATCCCCACCTAGGAGCATGTGAGACTTTGAGGTACATTTTAGATATAAACCATGACAATACCTTACCTGGATAATTGCATTGCTTATCTTTGCATCTTGCCTCTACTCTTCATCCCATGGAATGAAGGGATGCAAAATTTATCTGTTGCTTTCATATAGCCCTCTATTCCAAATCCTTAAACAGTTATCCATTGCTTTTTGGGTAAGACTCAGATTTCTTAGATTGGCATTTAGTTTGTCTGAACTTTGCAGTCTTTATTATCTGACATATTCCCTATATTCTAGCCATTTTCAATTTTTCTTATTTAAAAAGACAGTTTGATTATTTGTGCCACTTTGACATGTCCCTACTTTTCCTTCTCATGTGTACTAATGGTACCTATCACTGAAGAATGAATGTAAATGTTCTTATACAGATTTCCCTGGTCATTATTTCTAGAAACAATCAGTCCTGATCATTAGATATAAGTAATAACACTAAAAGGATGCTTACTCTGTCATACCCCTCTCAACCCTTTAAATAAAAGAACTTATTTACCTGGAGGAATGATAGCCACTTTAGCAAATAGTGTTGGGAAAACTGGCTATCAACATGCAGAAGATTGAATCTAGTCCCATGTGTTTCACCATGTATTAAATTAAAATCGAAATGGATCAAAGTTCTAAATACTAAAACAAAAACACTTAACCTGCTGGAAGATAAAATAGGTATAAGTCTTGAAGACCTAGGCAGAGGCAAGGACTTTCTGAACAGAACGCAATTGCACAAGAAATTACATAAGAAATCATCAAGTGGGATTATATAAAATAAAAAACTTCTGCATAGCAAAGGAAACAATCAACAGAGTGAAGAAGCAGCTTCCAGAATGGGAAAAGAATTTTCCCACTATACCTCAGACAGAGGACTAATACTCAGATTTACAAAGTAAAAAATTAGCCTCCCAAAATAAAAAATCCAATCAAAAGATGGGCAACTGGCATGAATAGACATGTCTCAGAAGTACAAGGGGCCAATAATTACACGAAAAAATGTTCAACATCTTTGGCCATTAGAGAGATATAAATTAAAACAACACTGAGACTCATCTTGCTTCAGAAAGAATGGCTATCTTCAAGAAATCAAATAATAAAAAATGCTTGCAAGGCTGTGGGGGAAAGGAACCCTTCTACATTGTTGGTGGAAATGTGAACAATTTCTACACTATTGGTGGGAATGTAAACTTTTACAACCACTATAGAAATCAGTATGGAGACCCCTAAAAAAAATCTAAAACTGGAAATTCCAGTTAACCCAGGAATTCTCTTACTAGGAATCTTCTCAAGAGTTAAAGACATCATATTATAGGGGCCAGGGATTTAGCTCAGTGGTTCTCATGCCTGCTTTGCAAGTGAAAGGACCCAAGTTTGATCCCTGGTACCAGAAAAAAAAAAAGACACTGTATTATAGTGATACAAGCATACCCGTGTTTATAGTAACACAACTCATAATAGCTAAAGTTTAGGAGTGGCTTATATGTTTACCAACAGATGAGTGGATAAAAAATGTTATATCATACATCGTGGAACACTACCTTGCCATTAAGAAGGATAAACTTGAGTTGTTTGTATGAAAATGAATGCACCTTGTGACCATAATATTAAGGGAAACAAATTAGACAAACAAGCTTAAATATCATATGGTTACTCTTATATGAGAAACCCAAAGTATAAAAAGATTAAAAAATAAAAATAAAATATAAATAATAGAAATCAGAGATATAGGTCCTTGGAAAATGGGAAAGGGACCAAGAAATGAAGGAAGAGGGAGAGAGAGAAGAGGAAGGGCATAAAAAAGAATTAATATTTGTCATGAACCTGTACCAACTCCCCATGAGAAATGTAGCTGTCATGAACTGAAAACATGTACCAATAAAAATTAACTCAGTCATTTCATCTTCACAACACCCTCTGTGAGGCAGGTATGATTCTCATTTCAGTTTTATAGATGCGAAAACCGAGACACAGCCTTATCTTGCCCAAGACTACATAGCAAATAACTGACACAGTTCTAATTTGGACCAAGGTGTTCTAACTTCAGTATTGGTGGTGTTAACTGCTATGTAATGTTGCTTCTTGTCCAGTCTAATAAAATCTGGCTCCTTATAATAGCACATAGTATTTTTAAAATTTGACCTCTTGTATACCTACCTGAGAAACATATCTTTTCCACCTGATCCTGGGCCTTTACCATGGTGTATCCACTTATTAAAACTGGAAATTAATCTATTAAGAGAGAGTTCTGGGCAACCTGATTCTGAGGATGGACAAAATCATTTTAGTTTTTGTTGTAGTCTAGTCTAGGTCTGTAACTCTCAGTTCATTACCATATTTTCTTATCTTAGTCTTTGTTTTATATTTTGTGCATTTGCATTTGCTTTTTTGTACCTAATGGAAAATTCAACTTCTCATGATTGCTCATTATTTATTTCCTTGGAATATATATTTACAGTTAGAGTTAGTGCTCTCTTTCCAGCTTTTAGTTTTCAGATCCTAGGCTGACTGACCTGGGCCTACATTTGACTTTTCTCCATCTTTTCTCGAGATCGTCAGAAACTGCTGGGTTATAAATTTCTAAAGACAATGATGCTGTCAGCACTGTTTTCCATGGAATAAGTATGGTGATTTACACACAGCATTCCATAATTTTTCGTTGAATGACAAATTAAAGAAGTCACATCAGTATAGTTTTTCTTGCCTACATTCTCTGGTAAGTGTCACTCTTACCCTATGTCTCATGCTATCATTTATGTTGAATTCAGATTCGGCTTAGTTCTCTGTATCTTGTGGATTATCCTGGGACACAGCTAAAGTACAATAGTGGGTAATTTGGATTCCCACCAGCAGTACGCAAAGTTACAATTTCTCTACACCTTGTCAACAATTGTCTTTTTATTTTTTTAAAAGCCATCCTGACAGTCATGAGGTGATACATCATTGTGGTTTGCCTTGCATTTCCCTGTTGATTAGTGAGGTTGAGGATCTGTCCATATGCTTATTGGATATTTGCATGTTTCCTTTGGAGAAATGTCTATTTAAGTCTTTGGCACATTAAAAAATCTACTTTATTTTTTATGCTATAAAGTTGTTGGAGTTCATTATAAATTTTGGGTGTTATCCTATTGCCAGATACGTGGTTTACATATATTTTCTCCCATTTTGTAGCTTATTTTCTCAGGCTGTTGATTTTTTTCTTTTACTGTGGAGAAGCTTTTTAGTTTTTATTTGTTTGTTTGTTTAGTGCCAGGTGCCAAACTTGGGACCTTCTGCTTGGGAGGCAGGTGGCAGAACTGCTGAGCTAAATCTGCATCCCCTGAAGCTTTTCAGTTTGATGAAGTTTTAATTGTTTATTTTTGATTTTATTGCCTGTGTTTCTGATATATCCATGAAACCCTGGCACAATGTTATGAAGCTTTTCACCTACGTTTTCTTGTAGGAGTGTTATAGTTTTAGGTCTTATGTTTGTTGATAGAAATGAAAATGGTAAGCCACTATTGAAAATAGTATGAACTTTCCTAAAAAAATTAAAAATAGAGTTGCTGTATGATCCAGCAACCCAGTTCTAGATATTTATGTAAAAGAATTGAAATAAAGGTCTTAAAAAGATATTAGCAATCTCATGCTTATTAGAGCACTATTACAATCCATGATGTGTTAATAGCCTAAATTTCCATTGACAGATGAATAAAGAAACTGGTATATATACATACAATAAAATATTATAAATCCTCCAAAGAGAAGGAAATCTTACATTACTGAGCAACACGAATAAACCTTGAAGATGTTTTACTAAGTGAAATAAGCCAGTTACAGAAGGACAAATACTTCGTGATTCCACCTATGTGAGATTTCAAATAGTCAAACTCATCCTATTGGAGAGCAGAATAGTAGTTGCTGAAGTCTATGGGAGGACAGAGTGGAGAGTTGCTAATCAAGAGAGTAAAATTTCAGTAATACAAGATACATTCTAGAGTTCTAGAAGTTAGGTCTCATATTTAATGCATTTTTTAAAATTTTGAGACAGGTTTTGCTATGTAGTACAACAAGCTGACCTTGAACTCACTATGTAGCCCTGAGTGGCCTTAAACTTGCAGTAATCCTCCTGGCTCAGCGTTTTGAGTGCTGGGATCACAGCTTCATTTAATGCTTTTAACGCAATCAAATAAGACTGAAATTGAAATACAAGCAGGTAATAATATTGAATATCACATAAAAAGGATATAAGATACAGACACTGATTTAAAATAATTTTATTATAATTGCCATTAATACTCACATATGTAATATTTTTATATGAAATATAACAAAACAGCTATTAACAAAATAGTACATACCTTTGCAACAAGTAATAGGACAGGAAATAACTTTGGGAAAGGGGATAGCATCACTTCCAACAAAGGGTCTAAAGGTGTAGATTTTTTAAAATTTCAATTATAGTGATTTATAGTAAAAATAAAATCTATCATATTAACTATTTTTACTCTTTAGTAGCACTGAGTATATTTACATTTTTGTGTAGCAGATGGCAAGACTTTTTTTAATCATGTAAAACAGAAGCTATACCCATTAAACAGTAGCTCTCCATTTTCCCCTACCCAGTCCCTTATGATAATTTTACTTGGTTTTTACAGATTTGACTACTTTAGGTACTTCATATAAGTGGGATCATATATAACTTGTCTTTTAAAGTATATAGATTGTGCACAGATAATTAATGAGAACTAAATAGGGTAGATGGATTAGGATAGTGTGTACCCATATGTTTCTCTAATACTTATTGACAGGTAAAAGCTCAGCCATCATGTTCCTTATTTATTTTCTCAAGGCAAATTCCTCTTATGTTATGCATATTTTAACTGCTGTTCAATCAGTATGTCTGTATTTGACTTCACCTGGTAGTTCTCATTCTGGGGAGGATCTTTGAGCATCAGTTACACAATATTCATTGGTGTAAGTCATGATGCCAAAGATAAAGAAGCTTCTGTCTGGGGTCAAAAATCCTGAAAACTTGGATTCTGTTGTTTTTATTCTAACTCTGATAGAATGAAGTGCTTTGTTTTGGCTTTGAAACAAAAAGTGTTTCTAAAAATTTTCCTCCCCAAAGAACAAGAACACTGCTATAAGCAGTTCAAATACAGTACAGGTTTATGTAATAATGAATGTAGGCACACATAAGATAAGTTTCAGCATGTTTTTTAATGTTATATTGCTCATTTAACCAACAATTTTGTGTCACTATGGTTTTCAAGAAGCAAGTATCTTCTTGTTCTTGTTCAAGATTGTGTTCTCTTAGCTAACCGTATTTTTTCCTCAAGTTTTATGCTTAGTCTTCCAGGGCAGGTCATATGATTTCCCTTTATATTTAAGCAGAAAGAGTCCTAATAGAGGGACCATATAGCATTGCAGTGCAAATTAGGAAAAGGGTCCCTAACTCCAAGGCACATATTCTAGATCTGACAAAATATTGTCTTGATAGAACAAAAATACTTGCTACCATCATCTAGTACGTTATTATAGTAACAGCCCATTCTGTAAATGATGTCCTCTGGGTTTTATAGTGCAAAATCTATGCAATTGTATCAGTGATCCTTCAAAAGCCCAATGACAGTGAGTAAAGGATGGAGCAATCACCTGCTTTAATATTCTGTGCAAAATGGGGATAACAGGACCAGAGGTTTGTCCTTTAAGTGCGTCAAAGGGTAAAGGCAATGGAAACCCAGAATTTGAATATCAATATTATAGCATGGGAAGAAAAAGAACAAATTATGGTATTAAAATGGGGAGCCAGGAGGTGGGTTAATAGCTGGAATGTATATGTGTAAACATTTTGGATAAGGAGTAAGGTATTTGAAATAGCTCTCTACAGGATCATAATGGTAGCATGCACATATATGTATAGTTAATGTAAAGGAGAAGATTTAAACAGATATTATATACTCTGAAGTAATAAAAATAGTTGACATTTATGTAATGCTTCAGAGTTTAGAAGACATTTTTAGTACATGGTATTACATTTTGATATTCACAAATATCTTCTGAGGCAGGAGAGCTATTTATTTACATGACTTGTTTGGGGCCAGGGCAGATTTTTAAATCAAAATTCTTTTAAATCCATGATATTTAACAATATGCCATGATTCTTTTTTCTGATAAGGTTCCATCAAAATATATTGGTTAAGCAATCCCTAGAATTCCCCTGCAAGTTATGGAATACGTTACCCCTTGTTTTGGGTCACAGATTGCAGACTCCACAGTCAGGTTACTAAATGGAAGAAACTGATGTTGGTTCTTCTAGGCCTGACCCCTAGTGCAGTGCTTTTCTTACTTTTTCTTTCCCTCTTCTGATGACTGGTCAGTAACCATGGCAGCCTTGAAACTACCAACTGGAGATGGCAGAGCCTCTGTCCACTTGAGTCTTTGAAAAACTGCATGGAGAAGAGCACTGCCTCTCCCAAAAGATAAACTTTGCTTGAGTTTATTGAACAAAAAATAAATGTCTATTAAGTTACTGAGATTTGGGATTTTATCTTTTTTTTTTATAGTAGCTCACGTTACTTTAATAATGTATTAACTTTCCATTGTTAGGCTCTACATAGTTAAGCTCTACTGTAAGCATTTCTGTCTTAGCTGCTTACCTCTGATTCAAGCTAATGATACAGGTGCCTACTTTTTGCAACACTGTTCCTATACCATTGTTTCTAATCACTCCCTCTTCAAATCCTTAGGTCTTTTGAAACACAGAATTAGGCTAAGCACTTTTGGCCTTCTTTATTTAAAAATGGTAATTTATTTCCCTGTCCATCACTTCTGCAGTACATTAAGAACTTTAGCCATTAGCTTGCTAAATTCATCCCTGTCATTATTTATGACTTTTCCAATATCTGAATGTTGCTGGAGCCACGCCGTTTCCAGTGGGCACTGAGTGATTGGCTACAACGCACACCAGGCAGGTGAGTTTTACGTCATCGCCCTGGCTTGGACTCAGAGTCCTCTCTCCTGCACGTCCTCCTCTGGAGCTGCACCATTTCCAGCGGGCACCATTGATTGGCTCAGACACAGTGGCAGGAGGGTAGCTGTGCATGCGCCGCTGAGCACCCCCCCCGCTATTAGGTCCCCTGACTGAGCCAGTCCTAGGACACACTCTGCAGAGGCATGGCGGGCTATAAAGGGTGGTGATTGATACTATTATATTTCTGATTGTATCGATAGGGATAAAGGATAGGGATTGATTTGATGAGTTGTTTGCTCAATTATGAAAATAAGAATGTCTATAAGTCATTAGAGAATCAAAGGCAGGGACGCAATGATATCAGGAAGATTTAATGACCCAGAGATTGAATCAAGGTCAACCCAACAGCAAAAATAAAAACGAGAAAACACTTAAGGAAGCCACAAAGACAGACTTCCAGTCCACCAATGGCAAACAGTAGGGCAAAGGAAGATGAAAGATCAGATAGTGAACCTTCAGGACACTCAGAATGCACAGCACATGAAGTAAAAAAACTGATCAATCAAGCCCTAGAAAAATTCAAAACAGAAATTATTTCCCATTTAACCATAGAGATGATGAGCAAAATGAAAGACATGATTTTAGATTCCAGAACAGAAATTGACAAAAAAATAGATGAGCTTGGGAACATAATAGAAACCATGAAGGCCCAGAATAAGAAAGAAATGGAAACAATGAGCACCCAACATAGGAAAGAAGTGGAATCCATTAAACAGATTCAAACAGATATCCAGCAGATTAAAAACTCTATGGAAAGCATATGTAACAGAATAAAAGATTGCGAAGATAGAATCTCAGATATAGAAGATAGGATAGCAGTGACCATGAAAAGAGAGGTCTCTTAAAAACAGTCAGGGAGCATGAGAAATTGATCCAACAACTCCTAGATGATGCAAAGAAGAATAACATAAGACTGATAGGAATCCATGAAGTACCAGGAGAAAATGCAAATGACTTAAAAAAGCTGTCAAAGAATTAATGACTGAAAACTTCCCAAACAGAGGGGAAGACTTAGACATACAGATAAGCGAGGCATATAAGACACGAACTAGCCACGATAAAAAAATATCTACACCTCGACATATAATAATCAAGATCCCAGAAACCCACCAGGAGAACAAAATACTACAAGCAGTAAGAGAAAAGAAACAAATCACATGCAAAGGAAAACCCATCAGAATCACAGCAGACTTTTCAACACAAACCCTCAGGTCAAGGAGAGCCTGCAGTAAGGTATTTCAAGTCCTAAAAGAGAACAACCTCCAACCTAGACTGATGTATCCTGCAAAACTCTCTTTCAAAATGGAGAAATAAGATACTTCCACCACAAGAACACTTGAGAAACTTCATGAATGCTAAACCAGCCCTACTAAGAATTTTAAACAATATTCTAGAAAAAGACAATGGAGATCACAACACCAGGAGGTCCAACAGAGCAAATCAAATAGCCAAGGCTAGAAACTAAAAAGAGAGGACAAAAAAATAAAATAAAATAAAGAGTCAACAAAAGGACAATAACATGACAATAATAAGTCAGTACATATCAGTTATAACTATCAATGTCAATGGCCTCAATTCACCAATCAAGAGAAATAGATTGGCAGAATGGATTAAGAAGCAAAATCCAACAAAGTGTTGTATACAAGAAACACACCTAGTGCAACAAGAAGCCCATAGACTGAAAGTGAAAGGATGGAAAACAATTCTCCACATGACAGGAGCACAGAAAAAAGCAGGGGTAGCAATCTTATTTGCAGACAAAGCAAATTTCAAACCAAAACTCATTAAGAGAGACAAAGAAGGCCACTACATCCTTGTAAAGGGAACAATTCAAGAGGAAGAAATGACAATCATAAACATATATGCACCAAATATAAATGTCCCCAACTATATAAAACAAATATTAAGTAACATAAAAAACCAAATAACCACTAATACAATTGTAGTGGGGGTTCTGAATACCCCTCTATCAAAAATAGATCATCTAGGCAAAAAATCAACAATGAATTATTATAACTGAACCAAGCTCTTGAACACATGGATTTATTAGATGTCTATAGAGTATTTCACCCCACAAAATCAGAATATACATTGTTTTCAGCTGCATATGGGTCATTCTCCAAGATAGATCACATACTAGCTCACAAAACCGGTTTGAATAAATGCAAAAGAATTGAAGTTATTCCCTGTATATTATCAGATCACAGTGCAATAAAGCTGGACATCAATAGCATAAGAAACCGTAGGAACTTCACAAACACATGGAAATTGAACAACACTCTCCTGAACAATCAATGGATCACAGAGGAAATCAAAGAAGAAATTAGACAGTTTTTACAAATAAACAAAAATGCCAATACAACATACAGGAATCTATGGGACACAATGAAAGCAGTTCTATGTGGAAAATTCATAGCACTGAATGCACACATTAGAAAAACAGAGCAAGCTCAAATAAACAACCTAATGATGATTCTTAGACTCATAGAAAAACAAGAGCAAGAAAAACCCAAAGCTCAAACAAGAGAGGAAATTATAAAGATTAGAGCAGAAATCAATGCAATGGAAACTAAGAAAACAATACAAAAATAAATGAATCGAAGAGTTGGTTTTTTGAAAGATTAAATAAAATCCATAAACCCTTAGCAATCCTTATCAAAAAAAGGAAAGAAAAGGCTCAGATCCATGCAATCAGGAATGAAAAAGGCGAAGTCACAACAGATCCAACAGAAATCCAGAGGATCTTCAATACATACTATGAGAACCTGTACTCTAATAAAATGGAAAACACAGAAGAAGTGGACAGATTTCTAGATACCTATGAATTACCAAAGTTGAATGAAGAAGACGAAAACATTTTAAACACCCCAATCACAATCAGTGAAATTGACACTGTAATTAAAAACTTGCTAACAAAGAAAAGCCCAGGTCCTGATGGATTCACTGCTGAATTTTACAAGACATTTAGAGAAGATCTATTGCCATTACTCTTCAGACTTTTCAGTGAAATTGAAAGAGAAGCAATACTTCCAAATTCATTCCTGGAAGCAAATATCACTTTGATTCCCAAACCTGGGAAAGATGTAACAAAAAAAGAGAACTATAGACCAATCTCCTTTATGAATATAGATGCAAAAATCCTTAATAAGATACTAGCAAACAGAATACAGAGGATCATCAAGAAGATCATTCATCCTGACCAAGTCGGATTTATTCCAGGGATGCAAGGATGATTCAACATATGTAAATCATTTAATGTAATACACTATATTAACAAAGTCAAGGACGAGAACCACATGATCCTCTCAATAGGTGCAGAAAAAGCATTTGACAAAATTCAACACCCATTCCTGATAAAAACTCTGCAAAAAATTAGAATAGATGGTCTATGTCTCAATTTAATAAAGGCTATCTATGAAAAACCAATAACCAGCATCATATTAAATGGTCAAAAACTGAAAACCTTCACGTTAAAATCAGGAACAAGACAAGGATGCCTACTATCACCAATCCTCTTCGATATAGTTCTGGAAACATTAGCCATTGCAATTATACAAGAGAAAGAAATTAAAGCCATAAAGATAGGAAAGGAAGAAGTTAAATTGTCATTATTTGCTGATGATATGATACTCTACATTGAAGACCCAAAAAATTCCACCAAAAGTCTTGTCAGCTTAATTGACACTTCTGGCAGAGTAGCTGGATACAAGGTCAACACCCCAAAATCAATAGCCTTCTTGTACACAAATAACAGACTCACTGAGAAAGAAATTAGGGAAACAATTCCTTTCATAATAGCACCCCCAAAAAATGAAGTATCTGGGAATCAACCTAACAAAAGAAGCAAAAGACCTCTACACTTAAAACTACAGCACTCTGAAAAAAGAGAATGAGGAGGATTTTAAAAAATGGAAAGATGTCCCCTGCTCCTGGGTAGGAAGAATCAACATAGTGAAAATGGCCATACTACCAAAACTGCTATACAGATTCAATGCAATACCAATTGAAATCCCAACACTATACTTCACAGAACTAGAAAGAAGAATCCAAAAATTCATTTGGAACCATAAGAGACCTAGAATAGCAAAAGCCATCGTAGGCGGCAGACACATGGCAGAGGGTATAACAATTCCCAATTTGAAACTATACTACAAAGCCACTGTGATAAAAACAGCATGGTACTGGCAAAGAAGCAAATCTGAGGATCAGTGGAACAGATTAGAAGACACAAAAACAACTCCAGATGCACTCAGCTACCTCATCTTTAACAAAGAAGCTGCCAGTTTCCCCAGTGGAGGAAAGATAGCCTCTTTAATAAATGGTGTTGGAAAAACTAGATTTTAACCTGCCAAAGATTAAAATTAGACCCTTATCTGTCACTATGCACTAAATTAAAATCCAAGTGGATTAAAGATCTAAACATAAAAACAAAAACACTAAACTTGCTGGAAGATTAGTTAGGCAGAACTCTGGAAGGCATTGGCATAGGAAAAGATTAAGAACAAATCCTCAGTAGCACGGGAACTAGCAGAAAGAATCAACAACTGGGATCTCATCTTATTAAAAAGCTTCTGCACTGCAAAAGAAACCATCAACAGAACTAACAGACAGCCTACAATGTGGGAAAAAATTTTTACCAGCTGCTCCTCAGACAAAGGACTATTATCTAAAATATATAAAGAACTCAAAACAACCAGCCTCCCCAAATATAAAGACCCAATTCTGAAGTGGGCATCTGAAATGAACAGACATTTCTCAGACAAAGAGATAAAAGCTGAAAGTAAATATATGAAAAAATGTTCCACATCACTGGTCATTAGAGAGATGCAGATGAAAACAACACTGAGATTCCACCTCACCCCACAAAGAATGGCTGCTATCAAAAAATCACACAATAACAAATGTTGGCGTGGTTGTAGGGAGAAAGGAACCCTTCTCTATTGTTGGTGGGAGTGCAGACTGCTGAAACCACTATGGAAATCAGTATGGAGATACCTCAAAGAACTAGGATTAGAGGTTCCATTTGACCCAGCCATCCCTCTGTTGGGTATCTTTTCAAAAGAAGTGAAAGAATCCTACCACAGTGCTATATGTACACCCATGTTTATAGCTGCACAGTTTGTAATAGCTAAAACTTGGAAACAGACCATCTGCCCATCAATTGGAAACTGGATAAAGAAGATGTGGTTTTTCTACAAAATGGAATACTACTCAGCCACAAAGAATGAGAAAGTAGATTCATTCATAGTTAAATGGGTACATTTTGAGGATATACTTCTTAGTGAAATAAATAAGGCACACAATATGCAAATACTGAATAGTATTTCTCGTGTGAAAAAGCAAAATAGTACTCAAGATCCTAAAGGGACACTTAGAAAATAGGAAGAAAAGGACCAAAGATGTAGGGACAGTGAGAAGGATAGGGAAGGGGGAATAAGGGAAAAGGAAAAAAATATGAGAAAATGTAAAAATGGAATTAAAGTGTTTGAAGGGGGGAGGGGAGGGGAGGGTGAAGGGAGGGCAGGAACAAGGGGTAAAAATGAGAACCAAGACCTGGCATGTAGAGGTATAAGATCCCAGTAATGAATGTAACTGTACTGTTTACCTAGAATGTACCAAAAAATTAATAAAAGTAAAAAAAACAATATCTGAATGTGAAACATGCCATTCTTTGTCTGACTCTTTTTATCTTTCCACTTCACTTCCTCCTATGTCCCTACTTCAGTATTTCTTGAACGCTTGTAGCTCCCAGTCCATTAGTGTTACTAGTGTGTCCCTGGCCAACATCCATGTTTACTTAGTTAAGACTTTTCAGTCTATTGATAAATACTTTTCATATGTTCATATTCAGCTTCTTTGTCCCACTTCCCCTACTGTTTTTGCCTGGAAAAATTCCAACCCTCAGTAAATCTAACTTTCTACCTATTCCCCTTCTGCATTTGCATAGCTGAATGTAGCTGGAAGAAGCACTACATTGACCAATCTAATTTTACATTTATGGCCACAAACCTCAACTGGGACTTCATCATAACCTATGATGGTTCCCTTGTCAAGTCTGTCTCCTTTTTGCAAAGTGACTGTTTCAAATATTTTTATTCATTTTTCAAAGTTCACATATACCTTTTGTTTTCTCATATTTAGACAGGGGATTTTCTTTATATTTTATTGTGAAAAAAAGTAATTGGAAGGAAACACTTTTTCCTTTCTCTGTAGACTCTCCTAGCACAGCTTCCCCATACTTGTGTGTTCTGCCTTATCTCCAGTTTACACCTGATTTCTTCCCCACTGTTCTTGAACTATTAATTGTGTTAGTGCAGTTAACCTTCTTGAGAAAAAAAAAAAACTTGGTTTCTCAGCTACTGTACTTTCCTACTTTTCTTTCTATTTCATTAGTCCCTTCTTCTCAACTCATTTTGTAACTAAGCCTGTTCTTACTGACTGCAAATTTTGGGGCACTCCAAGATGTGGTGTCTGGGCCTTTGTTATTTTCCACATATACGTTTTCCAGTATTGCCACCGGGGCTTCTTTCTAAGTGATTAGAGTCAGGTTTATAGCTTAAAATATATCATATGTGATGGAGGGTGTACACCCACTCCAGTTTTCCTCTGCAGTCCACACATTTAATAGGTATCTCAAACAGCCCAGCAGCCGTGGAGCCCGAGGGTACACCCACTGCAGTCCTCGCACTGACCTCTCTGCCAACCCTGTAATACTGGAGAGTGAATGGATACTGGTTACTAATATTTATTTTGTACTGGGCATTTTACATATAAAAATTGTTTAATCCTCCTAGCAAATCTCTTTTTATCTCTGCTTTATGGAAGATGAAACTGAGGTGTAGAGATGTTCAAGCCCAATTGCAAAGTTGATAGTTGACTAACCAGAAGTTAGCAAAGAGTTTCTTTAAATGGCCAGATAGTAAATACTTTCAGCTCTGTACCTTGTTCTGGCCCCAACACCACAGCTCCTGCAGTGTAAAATCAGATATGGAGAGTCCATAAGTGAACACATACACCTGTGTTCTAATAAGACTTTATTTTCAAAAGCAGCTAGTGTGTCACATTTGGACCCTGCATGGTAAATTGCCAATTCTTGCTTTAAACCACTACTACTTTGTTGCCTGGGTTACATGAATGACTGAGAAATGAAAGGACCCATGGATGAATGAATGGTTCCTCTTTGGTTCTCTCAGTTCTTTTATGAGTACCCGTGAAACAGCTAGAGAATCACATCACCACCGGAGGAAACACAATACCATGTCTCTTCGGGGCTACACGTGGAGTACACAGGGACAAATCCAGCAAGGTCAGTGTTTTGGCTCCTGAGATTGCTCACATGAGCAGTGTGTTAGCTCCCCAAGACTCCACTTGAAAGATGAGCCTTCTAAATCATAGCTTTCGGTTTAGGGAACTTGTTGCCCTCAGGATGAAGTCCTAACATTTCTCACCAATGTCATTATTCTTTTAAAAAATTCTTTTATTATACACATTTGTGATACATATGAAAACATTCATTATGGGAAGCTGGTAATACACACATCACATCTTAATCCCTTTGTCTTCCCCCTGCCTGCCCTTCTCTTCTTTCATTCCTAGATCCTCTTCTCATCCGCAGAAGGTCTACCTCCCTGTTTTCTATAATCTCGCTCTTATTTTGCTCTTTAAATTATTTATACTTTGGGTTTCCCATATGAGAGAAGCCAGGTGATATTTAACCTTCCATATCTGATTTACAACACTTGCCCCTGCCCTCTGAAGTAATGTGGAAGGTGTTGGACCTTGCAAGTCCTCTCTCACCTCCAAGTCTGCATTCATTCTCTTGTTCCTGGCTGGAAGCCTTGTAGCTACCTCCCTTTACTGGCCAGGCTCTTTATAACCATATTCTGTTCTTCAGAACTTTTCCCAGAAGCTGCTTTCTCATGGAAGAAATGAGAAATGCTTTGTCCTTGCTGTGTTCAGTAATCTCATGCTTATTCCAATGGTAGCTTTTATCACTGAACAGAAATCGCTTTTTTGCTAGTCTGTCTCCCTAATATTGTGAGCTCTTTGCTGAATCAGAGTAAGGGACACACGTCTTGGGCTACTCACAAAACAATAGGACTATACTGAATCAATTTCAGTGCCATCTGCATCATACTAGTAGTAATTTGTGATGGACATTGCACTGTTGGATTTCTGATCTCTGGCAGGCTTGAAGTAAATGTACAAGGTTCTGAAGTTCCCATAAGCATGCTTTTCATGTAGGTATTAGCCATTTGAAAGCTGTGAGAGACTCATTACTTAGTCAGATAATATTTTTCTTTGACAAAATAGCAGAGGAATAAGTGCTACTGTTACTTCCATCATCTCCTTCTTAATAGTGAAATTCACCCAAAAGATACCTGGATGACCAAAGAGCTAACCACTTGAGAGGAGAGTGTCTGAGCAAGGACATCCCTTTTCTGGTGGTTAGCTGAGAGGCTGAAGAGGAAAACATTACAGGTGTTTTCCATGGCTGCCAATTTCCCTAATGTCTTGGGTGCCACAAACTGATTTTCCTCTGCCAGCATATTTAGTTTACAAGATGATTCTCTCATAAAGCACTGCTGGTTACATTTATGAGAATATATGCAAAATTAAACCACTGACCTAGTAGTCAAATAAAACTTCCCATAAATTGTTGAGCTTGTTCTTTGCTCTTCTTAGAGCAAATTAACCCTTTGTCTGTTAGTTTTCCAAATAAATGCTCTTTCAATACACATGAGTTTTATGGATCCAGAAGGAAATGCAACTAATGAAACTGTGGCTTCCCGGAAAGATCAAAGACACCATTTCTGATTAGTGGATGCAGGGTAGAGTCCTTGGGTGCGATTCTATGAACATAGGCCTACCATCTGAAGCAGCACTTGGGACAAGTTGGTAAGTGAGGGCCTTGGATAGATTAGACAGAAGGTCTTATGACGATTTGGACTTCACCCAGGCAGGCCTCAGGTAGAATCTGCTCCATATTGTGACCTACACTCAGCAGATACAATGCCTTATTTGGCACCAAGAGGAGGCTCTGTTTGTCATTCTGGGTAGCACAAATAAAGAAAACATATGTCAGTCAGTATAACAGGGAGTGGATGTGCTTAGGTACAATGGGAAAATCTTTCATCTTTTCTTACTTAGCTCTAGCTCTCAGATGACAAGTTCCTCATTTGTGTGTTTATTCTTTCTATCTCAGAACTTTATTCTATGTTCACTGTTGCGTGTAAAGAACATTGTGTCCCCTAGAAGATAAGGCTTTTGATGGCAGGATCCTTATCTCTTTTCTGGGTCTAGCATATACTGAGTGCAGTATGGTCCCTGCCCTCATTCAATCCCTGGGAATAAGGTTTATTTTTTTCTTCTTAATTTTTATTAGTACATGTTTATAGTACACAATGATTGCATTCATTGTGGGGAGATGGTACATGTACATAACACATCTCAACTCCTTTTACTACCACTCCCCTGGGCTTCCTCCTCCCTTACTCCATTTTATGATACCCTTTCCATTTTCAAAAGAGCTATCTCCCTGTTTCATATTGTCTATCTTGCGAATAAGAATTTAGGAAGCCTTCTCAGAATATGTAAAAGTAGGTATTTGAGCCTCATTCACTTTGATTCTCTTGATCAGTGATTATTTGTACAGCATCATGTGGAATCATATATCAGCATACACCGAGGGAAAAAGAATACAGTGGCTCTAAAAAGAATACAGTGACTCAGTGATAGCACTGCTTTACTTTTATAGTAAGCTTAGTTAATATTAATTTTTCTCACCAAAAAGCATTTCAGTTAATAGGAGAAGAAATTCTCAGGTGTTTTGGAGGAGGGAAAAACTGGATTCTTGTTAACATTTCAGCTGAAGAGTTTACAAGTGGTTGAAAATCTATACCTTGATAAAATACTTGTTTATTATTTTCAATATTTATTGGCTGCCTACTATGAGCCAAATATTCTCTTGGCAGGATGATTCCTGAATTTAGTGTAGGGATTTGTCTATAGAAGTAATTTAACAGGAGATGACTGCATTAATCAAATAGTTGTATTTTATATGTGAATCAGGATTTATACTCCTGTAGGACTTTTATTATAGATAAATATTAGGAGCCTGCATCTAGGATACATTGAAATAATGACTATTTTAATAAATAAAGGGTCATTTTAAGATTCACATGGAATTAAGTTTATATAGTTTACTCCAAATTTACCCATACTTGGAGAGTATATATATATATACCAATTAAAATCATTTTTCCTAAGAACTATGTGGGGGGGGGACAGGGACAAAAATCAACTCAACAAATTCTAGTCTGTGATAAAGTTTTCATTTTTCTTTAAATTCTTATATAATATGCAGACTGTGTTTTATTTGGAACTTGACTGTTTTGTAAAATATCATCAATGAGTTATAACAGTGCAGAAACTCCTTTACTTTGAAGTATAATTATGTTTGGACATGTTTCTACTAAGGCATTTCATAATGATTCTTTGCTCTTTTATAAATACTGCAGTCTTTTTTAATAAGAGAAGCTGGTTACAATGTCAGTTGTAAAACAGGTAAAGAAGAACTTTCAGAGAAAACTAAAATTCCTTTCTTTGTATAATTGACCAGAAGGAGGCTCCCTTTCACCTTATTGTGTAGTCAGAATAAAAGCTCTCAAATTTAAATCTTTCTAGGAAGTTCTAGTATTCCTCAAGCTACCATTGTTGAAGATAGGGGTGGTGGATTGAAACTTTTCTTTGGGGAAAAGAATTTAAATTTGTATCACTGGTAAGAAAGTTTCAGTAGGTGTAAAGTAACTCTTCCACTGTTCATTTGTATAACATTTTTCTCCCATTGGAATAGTAACACCTATGTTGATGTAGAATCTAATTTGGGATGTCACATCATTTCTTCACTTCTTAGGGCTTTGTTGGCTCTAGATTGTCCTCAAGTCTTCAATACAAAATTTTAACAATTAATGTTTTTCAGTAAATCTATAGGCATTGGGACTTTTAAAAAAAGTATAATTATTGCCTCTACCTACCAATTTAGCGTATCTCCTTTTATCTATGAGAAACTCACTTCTTGTGTTTGATGATCACAATTTACTCCAAATACTCTAATTACATTGTATTTGTCAATGAAACCACTAGTGGATTCAGAATATTGAACAAAAAAAAATATCCAAAATCTTAGGAGAGGGAAAAGAAATGTGAAGATGTAGGTAAGTAGCCAACATAGGATGCCACCAGATCATTTAATATCAGTTAATCTTGGAGTTGTTAATATTCTTTATTGTCAAAAAAGGTAGTTTTAAGTGTTTATTACAAAAGCAGTATTGTTGGACTTTAGAAAGGCCTTGCCTGTAGTAATGAAGGAAACTGGTTATGAAATATTCAACTGTGACTAATTTTGGAGGAGTAACATTGCAGATAAATTGTCTCCTGGAGATGTTGCTGGAGGCAGTGGACAGAAGAGAGATGATGATGAGTTTATGTGTGTTAATTGTACCTCAGAGGGTTTTCTCATAGACAGGGTTCCTGGTAGATTGACAATGATCTTTGAAATTTTCCTTGGCAAGAAGTGCTAGTTTTGGAGAACTATGATAGGCCAAATATGATTTCCCCTTGCCACAAGACGCCTGGGCCCTAATCTCTGTGCAACCTGTGGTTATGTTATAGTGTATGACAAAGGAGCTTGGCGAAGGTAATGGATTATCATAGTTGGGCCCAATTTAATTGCATGCTCCCTTAAAAGCACAGAAGTTTCTCTAGCTGTAGAAAGATGCAACAGAAGGAAAAGTCAAGGAATTCAGAATGAGAACAACTCAGTATACCACTGTTGGTTTTGAGATCGTATGTAGGGACTGCAGGGAGATGGCCGCTGGTTAACAGCAGCAAGGAAGCAGGGGCTCAGTCTTCAGTCTTAAGGAGCTGATCTCAGCTGACAATATGAATGAGCGTGCAATTAAATTCTTTCCCAGGGCCTCCATGAGGAATGCGGCCCTGCCAGCATCTTGATTTTTACAGAGAAAGATGCATGACAGGCTTATACCCTAAAAAACAAAAAAACAAAAAAACAAAAAAACGTGCTGACAGATTTGTGTGATTTTAAATTACTAAGTTTGTAGCAATTTGTTAGAGTAGCAACAAAAAAACCTAAATCTAGAAAACATTTGAAGGAAGTGGCTCTTGGGTTGAATTGTTAACTTTGGTAGTAGACTAGCAGCAGTGAACCATGTTTCCAGGAACTCAGTTAAAAACTTTAAGCTTCAACTATGGGATATTAACAGTGGGGCTTCATAAATGTGTTAGTTTCCCATTGCTGTTTTAGCAAATTATAGAAATGTTCTGGCTTGATACAAAGCAAACTTGTGTTTTAACAATTGTGTAGGTCAAAAGTTTCACTAAGCTGAAACAAAAATGCTTGCAGGCAGCATTCTTTTTGGACTCTCTAGGGGAGAATCTATTCCCTTCCTTGTTTAGCTTCTATAGGACATTTGTGTCCTTAACTTATGACTTTTCCTTCCATTTTCATTTTCAAATCTAACAGTCTATCGTCTGCAAATGCCTCTCTTTTCTGCTTCCCTCTTATAAAAATTCTTGTGATCCCAACACTCAAGAGGTTGAGGCAGGGGGAATCACTGCAAGTTCAAAACCACCCTGGGCTACCCAATCAGTTCAAGGCCAGCCTGCACTCACAAAGTGAGACCCTGTCTCAAAAACAAAACAAAAATTACTTGTGATTACACTACAACCACCTAGAAATTTCTAGGTAATTTTTTTCCATCTCACCTTAATCATACCTGCAAAATCCTTTTTGCCACTTTAGGTAGTATATTCACAGCTTAAAGCATAGGTATCTGTGAGAGGCCATTATTGTGCCTACCACAATAAATTTTTTCATGAGGTATAAAAGTATAAACCTCACATGCAGACCTGTTCCATGAATGCTTCTTCCTGGAACCAAATTGCTCACCATGAGATAGTCCAAGAAAACATGTAGAAAGACCACCACAGAAGAGAACCAAAGCCTTTGGCCAAAGCACCCGACTGAGCTCCTTGCTAGCAGCCAACACCAACTGCCTGCCCTATGAATGCAGCCAGTATAGACTTTTCAGTTAATCAGTGCCCTCTCCATCACCACACAAGCAGAACTTTCTAGTCAACATGCAGAATCATGAGAGATAATAATCATGAGAGAGATAATCATGGTTGTTGATATTTTTAAGCACTTAAGTTTTGGTGTGTTAAATGTCAACAGCTAATTGACATATTAGCCCTATTTATAAATGAGCAAAATAACAGAAAGTGGAAGATTCTAATTAGAAAGGTTCTTTTATCAAATATTTAGAATTAGACCATGGATCAAAATACATGGAGTCCTAGCAAAAAGCCTGGCACATGGTAGAGCATGTAGGATATTAGTTATCTTTTCCAAGGCAGATTTGTTTGTTTTTATTTTATATTTTTGGGCTGAAGAGATCTAATCCCACCATTTCTCCATTAAAAGAGAGAGAATTTCCCTCTGTTTGAGAAGTATTTAATGTAATAACGTATCTGATCATTTTGCTCAGTGGTCCATAACTTAAAGTTACAAAGCCTTAACCTAAACAATATCTATATTCCAAAAATATTATTTCTCCAGAAATATGACATGATAGCTAAAGTTTAGAATATAGAATCATATTGTTTAATTGCACTGTCACAGAAGAATCTTAGGATTTTCTTAGTTTGTTCAACTGCTGTAAATGACTTGTAAAAGTAACACAATTATACCTTTTAATGGTAAAGGTGTTCATAGAATTCATATAGCAAGTTAAATATTTAACTGTTCATTTGGATCCAAGCTTATTACCATTTGAAAATAGTTAATGGAGTAGCTAATTAGAATACATTGCAAAGAGTCATGATTTAATTTCATATCACCTAGAAAAACCATGCTATGCACGTTAATGGCAGTTTTGAGGGATGTAAAGATTGATGTTTTCCTGAGTTAAGCAATAAGGCCATGCTGACTCAGTGAAAAGCTTACCTTTCTAAATAAATGAAGTAAGCAATACAGGGTGAGCTTACAAGATTAAATTCACTAGCTGAGTACTAAAAATGCAAGTGAAGTTTATAAGTAAGGTTTAAACTCATTTAAAGCAATGCATTGTGAAGTTTGGGCAGAAATCCAATTCAGTGGTGGCTTTCAAGTTTTCACAGAGAAGTACTTGAATGGGTTATGTTCACTTTGTCTTCAGCCTGCTTTGCTTCTTCTCCACTCTGGAATTCTCACTTTGATGACCTAGGTTTTATATATATATATACATATATATTGCACTTGGGAAGCTGAGGCAGGAGACTGAGGCAGGAGAATCTCTGAGTTTGAGGACAGAATAGTCTACAGAGTGAGTTCATGTTTAGCCTGAAATACACAGTGAGATCCTGTTTAGAGAAAGAAAAAAAAGAATAATATACTATAATAAATTTTCACAGAACTTGTTTCTAGAATAGTCACTTTTTCTTTGGGTTTCTTGAAAGGAACTGCAACCAGAACCCCAGAGGGAAAGTGGTATTTTAAAAAAAGTGCTCTGATTTTTTTTTTTTTCTGTAGCCCTCACTGCTTTTTTCTCTATGAAGGAGAGAACAACAACATAATTGATGAATGAATGAGTGGAGAAAAGTTGAAGGGGGAAAGGTTTATTTGGCTTAGAATCTGTAGGGGCTTCTGTCCATAATCGGCTGGCTCCAAGGCAGGGATGGCAAACAGGCATCACAGAAGAGAAAAAACATGGCACACACAAGGTAGGAGAGGTAACAAGGGACCTTAATAGTGCCTTTCTGATCCTTTTATGTTATTCAGACTACTGAGATTAGGGCAGTGCCAAACCAGTAACTCACGCGTAGTGGTTTAATAATGACACCTGCTTAATCCCAGCCTCACACATTCCAGATTTAGCTACCTTCAAAAAAAGACTGCATAAGGCTTTGGGGGGACATCTGGACCTAAGCCACAACAAATAGTGAAGGAGCACTAGGGAGTTTAATTCTTGAGCAAATACAGCCAGTAACAGAGAGTGCTAAACAGTTTGGTAGTTCATTTCCTCCAGCCATCTTTGTTTTTCAAATATACTAGAACCCACAAAGGCAAGAATGGGAGAGCAGGCTTTTCAGAACCCCTAGCACCCATAATTCTACTTCCTTTCTTTAATGAGAAACTTTCTTTGTTTTCTAAGATGAAGAAAAATTTAGAGAATGTGAAAACTACATGCTACTATAATCAAAAAAATAAAAATACTAATTCCTTTAAGTAAATAAAATAAGTGGAATTTAGAGGTAATTTTTACTCAGAACACAAAGTCACTAATGATTCCTGCATCTCTATGGTATGCATACCCTGTGATATTTTGAGCCAGGTCCAATAATAAGCTACATTTGACTAGCATCAGCAAAGAGTTAATGAGCAAACATTTCTGGCCATCAATTATTAAATAATATTATTACTAATTGTATTTGCTACTACAATGAATTGGTGCATAATGCTTGTGACAATTGCTGGGTTTTTATATTTGTTTTAAAAATTCACATTTCATAAAATTGACACCTAATCAAAGAGTTGTGTTTCCATATGTCCAGAAACTTAATCATCAACGTAATCATTTGATGGTTTTTAAAGAAAGGTGGAAAGTAAAAGAGGGCTATTTATAGTGTTTTCACTTTGAACATTCTAAACTCTTAGGATTCTTGCAATTTCATCTGTCTACTCTGATATCAGAGAATATAACCTAAGGAGCCTACTGCAAGTTCACAATAAACTGCTTTTATATATCAAGACTCTTAAGAAAAAGTACCATAACCAATAAGAGTGTTCCCAGTAGAAGATGACCAAGGAGTCAAAAGTAACAAGTAGACCTTGTCTCAGAAAAAGAACAAAGACTTTTTTCTTAAAACCTGAAATTTCAAGAAAGAAATTCACCTCAAGTTGTGTAGAATTTGCAGAGTGAACTTTAACACAAATCAGAGCCTTATTTTGTTGCAGCCTATGACATTTCTTATATAACCTTTAATCCTTATCATTTTCAGACTATGATGTGAGGGGACTGATAAATAATGGTGCAGATCTTTGTTTTTCATTTTCCTAGGCTTATAGAATCAGAAGTTAAACCTACCCGTTTTGTGATCTAATCAATTTTCTTTGGTTTAACACCAAGACTAATGTATCCCCTTCTTAGGTTCTTCCAGCTTATCTGAACTTAGAGTTTTAGTCATTCATGTAAAGCCTTTCATGCTGTTTCATATTGAAAATGGGTCCCAGCTGCTCTGGCTTTCTTAATCCCTCCTAGACAGGCATATGTGACAGCGTCTCCCTGAAGGGGAACTAGCGCCAATGCTTTCTCTTCTAGGTGGGGAAAGTGCTGGGCCAGACACTATTTCATGCTAACTTCCTCAGCTGGCTGATTAGATCAAGATATGTTTTATATTTTGATGACTAGACACAAAATATAGGAACTGTAGATACAGTATAGTCTCTATTATGGTTATGCAAGATGTTATTTATTTAGTATTTTTGAAACTTCTATCAGGTCCCAGCAGGTAGTAAGACTCAATACATATCAAATGAACAGTGAGTAATGAATAAGTGAGATAAAAGTATTAAGTAGACAACACAGGGGGTTTCCTAAATATGTTTTTCATATTTCACCATGTTTTATTTTAAAACTAAGGTTGAAAGCTAAATATTTGGCTTAGGTATTTGAAAAATATGATCAAATTACTACACACTTTTGGCCTTATTCTCTGTTTTCTTATAATTATGTGTTTAATAATTTTGCACCTGCTCCTTGATAATGTTTAGGTTGTCTATAATCTGTATCTGATATTACTAAGTCACTTCATTTTACATCTAAATCTTTTTAAGGTAATGATTAATAGTATAGATTTTTTTAACTTGTTCACATATATCTACATATGCCATGTAGCATTTCCTTTCTTAATAATGTTAAAATCATGGGCTCCATTCCTGAGTGCTGTATCAGTGGTATACAACAACATATACATTATAGTCAGAGCAGATGCTTATTTTCTCATATACTTATAATGGTAGATTGAATAATCAATTCAAATTGTATTCTTGATGCTTAAAAATAACATTGGACTTGGCCAAAACTTATAAGATATATGATTATGAATGGAATTTATCAAAATGTAGACAAAGTCAGCATCCTTAAACCTGTTTGGATCCTTAAACCTATTTCTGAAACAAAGAAAAGCAGGCATTTGGCCAGTGCTGATTTGCCTCTCTCTAGTGGTTCATTCTGATCGGGCATTCTGTTGTCTTCTAAGGAGGGCATAATGGAGTGTAAAGTAGTGAACCTTATTCAAGATAACATTATATTCATGAATTGTGTCACATAGTAGGTGCACTGCTTACACAATGCACAACCTAAAGCATCTTTCAAAATACCTTAGTGAAATGTGTCTCTCTCCGTGTAGAGATGTTGGAGCTTTGCAGAATTGCTCCTCCACACAATTACATTTCATAAATTTCTGGTGCACTCTACTACTTCAAATATATTCCTGTGTATGTGAAAAGAAATTCCCAAGTCAACTTAAAACTCAGTCAATTTTTCTTTAACATCTTGAATGAATGAAGCTCATTTTCCCTGTTACTATGTCTTGTCTGCCTCTAATTTTACGTGCTCTTTAAGTATGTTACTGAGGATAAAAAAGCGTATTCTATCTGTGCAGTAAAAGACATCAGAATATTTTATGTTAAAGGGGGAAAGATAAATTTTTGAAGATAAATGATGCGGTGATCTCATTTTTCACCCTTATTATAGCCTAACCATAACATTCACAGCATTTTTAAGACAGTGAATAACTGATTTACATTTTTCCCTTACTATAGTTCTTGAATGTCATAAAGGGTATTTGTCCAATTCATTGTTCTCAGGAGAGTCAGCTTCCTATTTCCTCTGCAGTTGGAAAGACCAATCTTGCTTTTTTTACATTGTATCTTCTACTAGGTGTCAATACAAAGCCTTTAAATATAGTGCCACTACCTAAGAGTATTTTGAATATATAGTTTCTAGAGTTTATAAGATGGTAGCTGTATCTACCTATGAACACAAGTTCACAACTGCAGCTGAATGTAGATGTAGATTAGGGCTTCGTTTGATTTTAGCAAACCTTAAATGAAAAGGAAACAAGCTGACTCCTTGGTGCCTGTACTCTCTCTGTGTTTTTAAGATAAATTGAATGAATGAGTGTGTTAGTTGTTGAAGCAGAATGCACAGAACAGCAGGATGGGTGAAAAAAATGCATGATTGTGTTTTGGAGGGGTTGACAGTAGGTAATATCTTTCTAAAAAATAGATCATTACAGTTAGTTCACAATATATACTTTCAGGTATCTATTATCGTTTCCTAGTATTTTGAAATGTAAATAAATTTTTTTTCAAGTGGATCAGCAGGCAGGTGAAAACTTTTAAAAAGCTGTTTCTCTTTTTGTTCATGGTGAAGATGAAGACATGACTTGCTGCTCCTCTTTTTCCTGGCTGAGCAGACATTCCTTAGTTCTTACCCAGTTTCTTGCTAATAGAAGATGTTTTCATGTAAATAGGGAAATACATAAATGGGAGGAAATAGCTGTGTGTTTATCTTTAATCAAATGATAAAACAATGTGGACTGTTCTATTTTTACTAGGAATATATTTAGGCTAAAACAGCCAATATTATGGCTAAATACTGAAGAGAGTGGGAATAGGGAGGGAAGGACAATCTAAAAGTTCAGCAATTTATTATTGTCAAAGACTTGGTTTTGGATTACTCAGTGGCAGAATTAGCCAGTTAGTTTAACCGAGTAATTGTATGAGAAGTCAGCCCTAATCCTCAGAGGTAAGTGAAACTGGGTGTTGGAGGCTAGGAGCCAGAGGGTAGGGCCTTCTTAGCTCCAGCTCTTTTCTGACAGGAAGGAAAATACGACCAGGATTACCAGTGTTCAAATGAAGTCTTAAATCCTGATTTTAATGTGAATTTTCCTAACTTTTCAGTATTAGAAACAACATAATTAAAAAATTTTGAAACATTAAGCTATGCAATATGTGCCCGGGGGTGTCCAGTTTGTAGCATTTAAGTTAAATCTTGTGACATAGTGCACAAAATTATTCTTTAGCAACTATAAATTTTTTAAAAATAAAAAATGTTTAACATATAATTCAGTGAACATTTCCTGAATACCTCACAATATATTTGATGCTATGAAGGATATTCAATAAATATTTTCAGCTATGTCTTCTAAGGAAGAGATTATGCTTAGTTATAGAAATGAAACCAAGAATCTATGAAACAACAAGATACAACTAACTATATGCTTCACGACATTGAGATGAACAGTCATTTTGTCTACAGTTTAACAAAAAGCCAGACTAATTCACCAAATTCTGTTATTTTATGCATGCCATCTTTAATGCCGTGAATGTTCACTTCACTGCAATTTCCATACTAGATATACACATTCATTACTAAGTGTAGATATCAAGGAAAAGTCATTTTTATGTGCTGCAAATCTATACATTGGGAGTGTAGACTAATATTTAATACACTCAGCAAATGGGAGTCGTATGAGTATGTTCTAAATCTATTTGCATCTTTATTACTTGGAATGTTTTCTTATTAATGAGAAAAAAAAGTACAACTCAAGCTGGGTTGACTTATAAGTAAATGTGTTACCCTGCATTCTGATGGGGGATGGTGTGGGGGAAATCCAAGGTTATTGGATTCAACAGTTGAGTGGTGTTGTAAAAGCCCCATTTCTTTCACCGTTTCATTCTTTTGATCCTCGTGGGCTTTGCCCTCAGACTGGCATTCGAAGTCTGCAGAAGTGCTATGATAGCACCCATCACATCCCATGTTCAGAGGAAGAAAGGACTGTGTTCTGTGTCTCTGTCTTATGAGTGAGGAAACTTGTGGAAGCTTTCTGATATTTCTTACCTCAGATCTCGCTGGTTGGGAGGAGTCACAGATCTATTCTTACGCCAATCACTGGTGGACAGGTTGGGATTATCTTAATGGACCCATTTCATTATTTCTCATCAAGGATGTGGGTGAGCTTCAGATTTGACAATTCAAATCTTTGTTTTGTGAGACTGCTTCAGGGTCTCTATCATTCTGGGCCCCTTCATGAGAAATACTAGTAACACCTCTTAGTTTCTAGGAGAGCTTAAAAAAATCTCCCTCACCCCACATTTCTCAACAACCCCCAGGGAAGGGGGAGCATTTGGTCAGTCATTTTGAATTATGCATGGAATTAGCTATAAAGATTATAATACTGTCCCCTTCAGTAGTCCCCGTTTTGGCATCATTTTCCTTATTATTAAGCCAGAAACTCATATATTATCCTATCCATATGTTTCTTCGTCGTCTGTGACATCTGATAGTGGCCAAGTTTGCTAAAATATACCTTAGATGTCTCCTTTCTTGAACTACCCTGGTTATCACCTATTGGTATGATGCTTTTTTATTTAATATCATCATTTGTCACTCAGACAATGTTATAGTTTCCTTATTGTCTCACTTGTTTTTATACCTTTTTCTTCTGATAGCAGCAAATATTATCTTAAAGTATATTGTGTATATATAACTATTTAGTGAATCCCATTGAATTCAGTAATTATTTTTACTTATTTTCCTTTACACTTGAGCTCAATGAACAAAGTCATGTCTTCATGATAAATTGGATTATTTTCTGTAATTCTTCCTTTGTTTCTTGTTTAAAAGTTAAATATCCATTTTTTAATGATGTAAACTTTTAGCTCCTTCTGTTTATGTGAGCAGATTTTATTTCCCTTTGTGCTACTATTGCTCCTTAGATTGTGTGATGGGTAGTTTCTAGTCTCAGAATGGTACAAACCAGAACCCAGCGCAACTAGGACTCAAGCTTAGTTGCACCTCAGCTGAACTTCTAGCAATCTGCAGACCTGAAAGAAAGATAAGAATTTGCTATTTTAATTTAGATATTTTCCCTTTTGAAGAATTATTGCAGCAATAGTTGACCAATTGTAATTGACCATTACTAGCAGTAGTTGATTAATCTTATTCAGTGCTTCAGGATAGTACTGTGGCACTCAGCAAATATTAAGTAAATGTTTATTGAATAAGTAAAGATACATATGGTTAAATCAATTTTATGATAGGTGACTATATATGAACATACTTGAACTATTTCTTCCTATTTTCTCTTTAATTAGGCCATGGCACGTTTCTCTAAAAATGTTAGCCAATTGTCATCTTAATTCTTTGGGAAAAATGGGATTCTCAACTCTTTTGAACTAAAGTTTACACATCTAAGTCTATAATCTGCATCTCCATTATGTAAAGAGTATGGCTTCATTAGGGATATGTGGATTTCTGTGGATTGGGTTGTTATACATAAAATTCAGTTGTCTTGGGGTTCTAGCATTCAGCATGCCAGTTTCTTAGCACCAACTGTATACCCATGTGTTGGTTTAGGTAGACACTTTTATCCTTTGGCTTTAAAGATGACAGAATAAAGATCAAATATACATGCAATCCACGCACTTATCAGTAAAGGCATTCTAAGTGCCAACTGTATGCCTTGGCTTGGCAAGATGTTCAAGGGGAAGGAATATGAAGTGCTGGCTTTGTCCTCAGAGAACTTATAAATGTCTCAGAGACCAGTACTAGTGAACAAAAACAGACAGCTACTTGAAAAACAAAGCAATCATCTTTTTTTGTTTGTTTGGGTACAGCTTTTTAATTTGTACACTTCTCATCACACTACTGCTGAAAGCTTTCTTTAACAGGGCCCACTATATTGATAGCTGTCTTGTAGACAGTATCAGAGGAACTTTTCTATTTAATGTTTACAGTGATGGCTGCAGATGGGGTTTGTTGCTTTAGTGAGGCTGCTGGAAATTGTGTTCAAATGGCTCTATTCAGGCATACTCATTTTCTAATTGAAGGATCAAGGGACACAGCTCAAAGGAAATAAGAACGAGGGGCCATGGTAGTCGCTATCAAGTATTTTAAAGCTTACCATGGAGGGACTGGATTGGAATAGTGACACAAAACTGAGTGTAAGATGTGTTCATCATAGGAATCGGGATTTGTCAGGATAGCTTGATGGGTGTTATAGCAGAACGAGGAGAGAACACTGTCCAGTGTCCATTTACCTCTGTCCTGTTAGTCTTTGGTTTGGAATAGACCCATGTCAGAGTCTGGCTCCAACTCCTAGACTTTCTCACCCTCTGACAAATAGAGAAGATGCTCTGGTATGTACCTCTTCCCCTTCTTCTCAGGGGTCTAAGGCTGTCATTGGGTAGCAGCATGCTCTCTAGGACTGAAAGATAATGATGTGACCAGCTAGAGTAGGAAAAAGTGAAGAATTGACAGTAATTTATTTACTTATTTTTTTCCTTAGGCTTTTTGGTGCATTTTAGGTATATATTATGGTCACATTTATCATTGGGAATTTGTACCTGTACACGATATATCTTGGTTCTTGTTTTTTCCCTATTCCCCTTTCCTCCCTTAACCTCTCCACCCTTCCCTATTTCCATAAGCTGTGTTTCCATTTTTTCCTTCTTTTTCTTACTTTTCTTTCCCTCTTTTCCTTTCCCCTGCACCCCCCAACTCCTTCCCTTTTGAACATTTTCTTCCTATTTCACAATATCTATTATACATTTTGATCCTCATTTACACTTTTGTTTTTTCATACCATATAAACAGTTTGTATTTACATGTGTGTCCTATTTATTTCAGTTAAGAGTATGGTCTCCATGTGCATCCTTTTAGCTATAAATGTCTCTAGTTTCTCATCTTTATGGCTGAGTAGTACTCCATTTTATAAAAACAACAACAATAACAACACATCTTCTTTATCCAGTAACCAGTTGATGGGCATTTGCGCTGTTTCCAAGATTTACCTATTACAAACTGTACCATTATAAACATGGGCATGCATATGTCACTGTGGTATAATGCTTTTAATCCTTTCAGGAACATATCCAGAAAGGGAATAGCTGGGTCAAATGGGACCTCTAACCCTAGTTTTTTTTGAGAAGTCTCTGCATTGATTTTCGCAGGAGTTACACCAGTCTACATGCCCACCAACAGTGGAGAAGGGGAGAAATAGAAGCAGCAAATAAATTTTAAAACAAGAGTCTAGGGATGAGTCCTCTAGGCTGGCTTTAGCAGGCCCTCTGTTGCACTTGGCAGCACTGCAACTGGTTACTGTCTTGTGTTTGCCAGTCCTTCCCATTCTTTGTAGCCTGAATACCTTCTCACCAAGACAAATCCTAGAACTGGCCTCAGGTTGTCTGCTGCTTCTCAGACCAGGGGAACCAGATTATTCTCTTCCTTCCCATCTTCCTTTCCAGGGACCACTCTGCCACTTCTGATGCGCACTTACCATAGCAGTGCATATCCCATTGCTGTCCTATGCCAGTTGACCTGGTCATCTAGCAGAAAAATGTACAGACAAGAGAAACCACATAAAAGCTTCCTTATTTGGCCCTCTTTTGGGGAGTGATATCTTATACATTTCTCATAGTTACAAGGAATTTCAGAGACTTTACTACTAAGCAGAGAAAACAAAATACAGTTAAGTCTTTATCTAGAACTCCTGATCCAGCTACTTCAGCAGGATTGCCTGCAATTTAATGAATCAGTGAAGATTCTGCCTCATGGATTGTCTGTGACTCCACCTCTACCTACTCAAGTCAACCCTCAAAGATAGAAACCCCCCACCGAGTAAGCCAAAACTACTAGAGTCAACCTTTTGTCATCTCAGTAGTGTTCGATGGAAAGCACAAAGTGTCACTGTTTGTGGCTGTGTATGTGTGTGTGTGTGTGTGTGCCAGAGGATTCTGCACAAAGGAAAAGGGTGGCAGGACTTCAAGAGGGGTGCATGGCAGACCCTCAGAGTGGACACTAACTGTGCATGTGAGATAGTGACAATGTAGTATTGCTACCCGCAGGTACTTGCAAAGGTAG
>NW_022900927.1:40858612-40882857 GCF_012274545.1 Fukomys damarensis
AATCTTTATCCAGTCTCCAGTTGATGGGCAATTGGGCTATTTAAGCTTTTCATAGTCAACAAGCATTTCATTCTGCATAAAAGTGACTTGTCAAGTTTTGAAAGAAATTTTAGGTTAACTTTTCTTCATGTTGTATCAAGTAAACCTTTTTCTTCTGAAAGATAATAAAATGAAAATATTTTCCTCACATCTTCATAGCTCCAGCCATCATCTGTAACATGTGTCAATTATCTATTTGCTGTTTTAAAAAGTACCCCAGAATGTATTCACATGAGACAGTAACCACTTATTCAGCTTATAACTGGACCAGCTCTGTGGGTCTAGGCTCAGCACCACTGTCCTCCACTGGGCTGGCTCATGGGGCTGTGACCCCTCACCCATTTGACTGCGTGCTGGCTGGTCCATGATGGTATCAGCTGGGACAGATCTGCTCTGCTCAACCAGCTCTCTCATGGGTTCCAAGAGGGAAAGTCAACATGTCCTGGATCTACTGAACCCTAGGACAGAATTGTCACAGCATTGCTTTAGACACAGTATTCGCCTAAATTCTAGCTGTAAAGAAATGTACTCCTGGACTGTCAGGAGAAATTCTACATAATTATTTGGGGAAATCATTTGAGTAGGCCTAGTTCTCCTGCCTACAGGGCAGCTATGGCATGTAGAGACATAACTCCATTTTGGCGCCTGTCACAGCTAGGACTTCAATGAACCAGCGATGCTGTGATACTCCAGGGCAAGATTACATCAGCTGAAGGCATCCTGGGAGGAATAAAATCTTCATCTGCATAGTTCCTTATTGTTTTAATATTTTCCCTGGTGCCACCGCCATTGCCCTCCAAGTGACCTTTTACGTTTTTTACTCTCCTGATATACTGAACTCTCTGTCCTGAGGGGCCTTTTACATTTGCTTCTCTGATAACTGAACTCTTTGCCCCGAGTCATCTTTTATGTTTGTTTTCTCCTGATGTACTGAATAAAGGTGTGGCAAGCTTGGGGGCTTTCATCTTTGCTGCCCAGAGCAACACTGATCAGGCCCAAAGCTCAGTTTCTTCTATACATCTCGCTTTTTCTCTTTCCTGTGTAATAAGTTAATTTGCCTTGTTCTGCTGTGGCTCGCAGGAGACTAGGACTTACTGCAGAGGTTCTAGTAATGTCTCCTTTGCCTGTGCCCCACATGGACAGGAGAAGCTAAAAATTCAAATTGGAAAAAACCACGGACCCAGAGTGCTCTGTACTGCAGCATGTTACAGACCGTCATGTGCTCTCATAGTTTTATGATCCATCTGAATAGCCCAGGGAGGTAAGGAGCCAAGGCACAGTATTATCACTCTAATTTTACATGGGAGCAGACCAAGGCCAGTGAGATGGAGAGATTTTCAGTGGATCACACATTCTGCAATTGGCATGAGCTTCAATACATTTTGAAAAGCATACACGGGAGGAGAGATATTACTATGATCAAAGGGAGGCAAAAGAATGGTTCTCAGTGCTTTGCCCCCTGCAGACTCGCTGAGCCTCATTTAAATGACTTTCAGGAGTATGGACAATTGATCACTGAATCTGTGTCTAAATACTGTCTAGCTTTCAATGGGAAGATAGGGGCAGAAGTCCACATAAAGGAGCTACTTGAAGTCTAGCTGGTGTGCGGACACTGTGTTTTCTTTCAAGATCTTTTGACCAAGCCACTTTATTTCTGTGACGTTTTTCTTTACATTCTGCTTTCTTGATGTGTGTGAACAAAATATCTGAGAACAAACTCACTCACTAGATTGTTTCTGAATTGTGTCATTGTGCTAAAGGTTGTTAGGGAAGTTATACTGAAGGCAAAAATGAAGAAAAACTCTGTATCTTTTATTTCTCTTAGAAACAGCTGAATTTTATCCATAAATGCTCATTTTTTGAGGTTTGCTTTCATATTTTTTTAAAAAATTACTATTTGGATGATTCTCATGGCCAAAATTCTGTGTTACATATTTGATAAAAATATAAATTTCTGAAAAAATAAAACTTGAAATCTTGCTTCTCGGTTCTTTATGTATCCTTAGTTATCAAGCAGATGAGAATGTCAAAACTGACCTTTTTTTTTGGACTCAGAAACTGAAGTTATACCTTTAGAAATTTATTCCTTTTTGAGTAATTAAATAAGATAATTTAATTTCAAGTAAAATTTCTGAACACATTTCCTGATAGCCATGAAAAATCTTCAACTGAAGAATAAAAGCCCCAGGAATAGCTAATCTCTTAAAACAACTCAGTTCATATTTTCTCATTAACTGCAATATTTAAAACATATTAGTGAGATATCACATTTAATTTTCACAATGTGTTTTGGAGGGGTGTGTTGCCTTAATTTTTTGAAAGGAGAAATTTGACTTGGAAAAAAAATACATACATATTAGGATAAGCTAGGAAATGGTAGGGCCTACACTCAAGTTCTCTTTCCAGCATATTGCAACTTACAGTAACAGAAGGCAACGTCCCCTGAAAATGAGACAGGTTAGGTTTTGGGGAAAGTAGAGACATAAAAAGAAAAAAGATATTGAAACTGGGATTGAAGAACCTGACATTTAGATAAATGATGGTATATATAGCTTATTTTAATGTCACAATCAATAGTTTCCTATGACAATTGTCTCTGACTTCATCCTTGATCTCACTCTCCTCTCTCCTCTACCCACCATTTTTCATAAGCTTGAAGTATCTGAATGGGTGACATATTTTCTGAATCTCTCTCTCTCTGAGCCTGTCTTCTTATTTTTATTGTGTTCACACATTAACGACACCTTTGTCAGGTATTAAATTCTGACACCATAATTTTTAATTTATAATAGGTGTTATTATACAGTATTCTATGTTTAGATGTCATTGAAAGAAAACGTGTGCAACTTGATTTTATTGCAGTTTGGGCCATTGGACTTTTCTTTATTTTGTAATTAGAAAATTAAACTAAGTATGATTCTTTTAAGTTTGCAAAGAACAGGAAGAAAATAAATCAAAAAATGGAAATAAAGTGTTTGTAAATGGGGGGGGAAGGAGGGGGTAAAGGGAGGGCAGGGACAAGGGGAAAAAATGAGAACTAAGACCTGTCATGTAAAGGTACAAGATCCCAATGATGAATGTAACTGTACTGTATACCTAAAATGTACCAATAAACTCAATAAAAGAAAAGAAAAAAATTCATGTATCATGTAAAGGTACAAGATCCCAATGATGAATGTAACTGTACTGTATACCTAAAATGTACCAATAAACTCAATAAAAGAAAAGAAAAAAAAGAACAGGAAGAACATTGTGAATTTTAAATCTCAGGTCTTTGGTCCTTTTTTCTTTATTTTTATGGACATATAGTTTTATATATAATCAAATTCAAAAATCTTTTGATGAATATTGTTTTTTTTTTCCAGCTTGGAGCTCTTGGGAGCCTAATTGTTATGAGCTTTCTTAGACAGATGTTTTACTTATTTTGTTTTTCCTCTTGGGAAATACCAGAGTAATGGAGATTTGTCTTTAACAATGTAAGAAGCTGCCAAACTATTTTTCCAAAAACAGTTACACTATTTTAGATCCCTACCAGAAACATATGGGGGTTCCAGTTGCTCCAAATCATGAACAACATTTGGTGTTATTACTAATTTTTATTTTAGACATTCTAATATGTATTATCTACTATTTGGTTTTATTTTTCATTTTTCTAATTTCTAATAGTATTTTAAAAATTCAGTTTCTTATCATTTGTATATTTAATTTGTGAGGTCTCTAAAACCTTTATCCATTTTATTGGATTGTTTGCTTTTTCTTACTGAATTATAAGAGTTCTTTATATATTCTGAATATCCATAGTTTATTATATATAAGCATTGTGAATATTTTCTCCCATTTTGTGGCTTGCTATTCATTTATGTAAAGGGATCTTTTGATGAGTAGTAGTTTTAATTTTAATAACGGCTACTTTCCCAACTTTTCTTCCTTGCTAACAATTTCTGTAACATATTTTATGACCCTGACCTTATAAAATATTCTGTAATGTTTTCTTATAGAAATTTATAATTTTAATTTATAAATTTGGGCCTGTGATCTATTCTGAATTAATTTTTTTTGTATAGAATGACATAATGATAGGATTCATTTTTTCCTACGTTATTTAAGTTGTATTTTTGGATAATTTTCTCTAGCCCTAATGCATTAATTTTTCTTTTTGTCACTGTCAGAAGTCTATTGAGAACATCAACCAGTAGACCACAAAGGAGCTAAAAATGCTGCACAGCAAAGGAAACAAAGAATGAGAGCCAACAAAAGAATCAGAGAAAATATTTGTGAACCACACATCTGAAAAGATATTAATATCCAAAATATACAAAGCACTCAATAGCAAAAAAGAAACCCATTTAAAAAATGGGCAACAAACCTGACATTTGTCAACAGAAAACATAAAAATGGCCAACAACAAATAAGGGAAATATTATTCGGGATTATTTCCCGAATCGTCAGGGAAATCAAAATCAAAATCACAATGATATACTGTATTCTCTCAGACTTGTTAGGATGACAGTTATCAAGAAGAGAAGAGGTAAAAAGTATCGGGAAGGACGTGGAGAAAGCAGACATTTGTACACTGAGATGTGAATGTAAATTAGGGTTCCATTATGGAAAATAGTACCTCAAAAATTTAAAAATAGAACCACAGTATGGTGAGCATTTATCCAAAAGAAAGAACTTTGGCATGCTGAAGAGATATTTACTCTCATGTTAATGAAAACATTATTTGTAATAGTCAAGTTACAACCAAAGTGTCCATCAATGGATAAATGGATTAAAAAATGATATACATATGTGTGTATGTATGGTGTGTAATATAAATACATGTACACACATTCATTATATATAAACATACAGTAGAATACAATTCAGCTTATATAAAGAATGAAGTCCTGTCATTAGTAACAACCTGGATAAACCTAGAGGACATTTAGCTAAGTGAAATAACCCAGGCACAGAAATACAAACACTGCATGATATGAATTAGATATGGAATTTAAAAACAATTCAAAATCAAAGGCAGAGAGAATGATGTTTACCAGAGGCTGGTGGGAGAGGGGATTTAGAAAATTTTGGTTAGAACACATAAAATTTCAGTTAGGAAGAAATTTAGAGATATATTGTACAATACTTACTATAATTAAAAAAAATGAATTATATAGTAGAGAATTGCTAAGAGACCAGATTGTAAATGTTCTCCCCACGAAAATATCGTAATGATAAATCTGTGAGGTAAATTATACATATATCAAAACATTATGTTACACATCATAAATATATGCAATTTTTGTTTTTCAGTTTTAAAAATGACCTTTTAGAAAGTCCACTGAACATATAAGGGCAAATCTCTCCATATATATCATTCTGTGCCAATGCACCTACTATCACACTATCTCAAACACTGTAGCTTTATAGAAAAGTCTTGTAATAAGACTATGTTAATACTCCAACTTCGTTCTTTTTCAACATTGTTTTGACTTTTCTTAAACCATTTGAATATTCATATGAATATTAGAAATATCTTGTCTATTGCCACAAAAATTCAGGCCTTTTCAAGGTCAGCAAGTTATTCCTCCATTATCACTTTGACTGTTTTTCCCCCTGAGATTTTTGTGAGTCAATGGCGAAAGTATCCAGGTATCTTTTTTCAAATCTATTTTTTTCATAGTGTAAGTTTTCAGTGATCTCATGAGTTCTATGCAATTTTCTCAAACTTAACCTTGCAGTTTACAGATTTGATTTTCTGTGTTTTTAACTGCCTTATTGTGGCTTAACTTTCATGATTGCTTTCATTTCCAACAATTTTTAATATTAGTTTGTCCATTTTATTGTACTATCTACTTAGTGATCCCTTAACTCTTACAACATGAATTGGAAAAATTTTAAGGGCCTATTTTATTCTGGTGATAAATTAATATCAAAGACGGCGAAATTCTTTCTCAAAACAAGAAAGGTATCAGAGCTCTCCTATTTTCTCTTCTTGGTCTAGCACAATAAATGGTACATTGTTAAGAGCTCAAAATATAAAAACTGTTGAGTCAATAGTTAAGCAAAATTTTTCTGAGTACTTAATTTTATACTCCCCAAAATTTTAAGGTCTCATGATTTTAAATCTTCTTTTACTTCCAGGAGGTTGCCTATGCTTGCCAATCTTTGTAGGAGTTGAGTGGGTTCTGTTATAAATTGGTATGCTTCCTGTTCTTTCCAAATGTTTCACAGAGGTTCTGTAAGTAGAAAAGAAGCAAAAAAGTAAATCAACAAAAGATTAACAATAAATTCTAGTGCGAGAGGATCCAGGAAGGAGGGGGGCTGCAGGTCACCATGGCAGAAAGGCAGGTCTCTGCACTACGATATGGACTGTTTCATATTACTTGCCTGCTTTGGTCCTGCTTGTGCTAGAAGCATAAAAGACAGCCTCACAGTGTTGGATACCCAGATCCTGTGCTATTTCTCTACAACCACATTCATTCTCCTACCCCTGCCTCTGGATGCCCTTCTGGTTAATATGTATGGGTTGAAATATCCTCTTACTATCTGCCTAGGACTTGGCTTTTTGTAAGACCTATTTATCATTTTCCTTTTATGTCTTGTATGAAGAGATGGAGTTGTCTTGTTCCAGAGCTATGGTAGCATTTTCACTTTGAAGATTCCTTAGTCACTTCAACAGGAATTTGGAGGGAAAGCTAGAGTAATGGAGTAATGGAGGACATTTCTCTCCAAAATTACACAGACTAAATGCTAGTCAGGCACAAGATGTAACATAATATCTTGAAATGAAGGCTTAATTCTCAACTTCCTTTTGGCCCCAGTTATACCAGAATAATACAGAAATTTTCTTTTGCCCCAGATGTAAAAGTATAATTTTCCTAGTGAATGATCCATGTTTTTAACCAAGTATAGTCTTGATTTCATAACTTGAAATGCCCCCTTACCACTTGTTTCTTTTGTGAACTATATTTTATTCTGGAAACAGGTATAGATGAGCCAGTGCCTTTTGCCACAGAAATTTAAATTTAATGACACTTGTCTAATGCACTGGAAGAAGAAGAAGGTTTCTTTAGTTGAGGAATATTGAATGTCAGTGTGCTGGAGTTCTAGTTGTTTTTCTGACTTTTTGGTCTCAGTACATCTGTGCCTGAGGCAGTAGGATCAGCAGTAACAAAACAAAATGACTACTTTGTATAGAAGGAAAATGTTCTGTAGAACTGATTGCCTTGTACATTTTTCTAACTAGAACTGCTCAGCCCATTAAAGATATTCTCGAGAGCTGGTTGACTTTATAATCAGTTCCCAACATCAATAAATTCAAGCAATTAGAATTTAAGCTTGGCAATTTAAACACTTGACAACTAAAGAAGATTGCATACTGCAGGGGGACCAATATATCTATTTTATGTGGCAAATGGATGGTGTTATTTACCATAATTCACTTACCTGCTGTTTGTGTGTGTGTGTGTGTGTGTGTGTGTGTGAAAAATCTTTGTCACATTGGTGGGTGACACAAGCTGTTCACCAAGCACCAAAGATAGATTACTATTTTTACCTTGATATATAGTGGCAACTTTTGTGCTCTGCATGTACACAATTTAAAGATAAAATAAAGCCCATTCAATGAATATTAAATCCTCTAATTTATGTTCAGTACCTTGGTAGACTCAGCAGATGATACTAAAATGCATACAACATGGTATTTACAAGAAAGTTAAACAAGAAATAATGTAATCTGAGTAGCTTAATCTGTTACAGCACATTTTCAATGTGCTCAATTCAATTCATGGTTGAAATTCTTTTGACTTAGGACTTTAAAAAAAAAAGACTCTAATCTTTGATTTTGTCCAGAATTTTTTAAAAATAGTAAAACCTGGACATTTGAGTTTAACAAAGAAATAGAACTGATTTTAATCATGGGCTAGACATTAATGTTTGACTATTGAGTTAATCATGATACTAGATGAGTAGTTCTTGTGGTTAAGTGGATTCTATTTAATGAATGGAACAAGAAGATAATAACTACATTGTGATAACTGGTTTATAGAGGTCTACAAATATTTCTTTATGAGCACATCACCTAAATGAATTTAGCTCATTTGGAAAAGCACAATTGACATGCGAAGACTTGAGCTATATGTTGAAAGCTGGGATGTCTTGCTGAGCAGTCCCATACTTATCACCCACCCACGGGTCTCACACAGTTGAGCATAATTTAGTTTTTTCTCTCATACAAAAATTCATGCAAGACTTGCAGGGCCCACTATGCCCTGGCAGCTGTACCCAGCAGGCTCTGCCACTTCAAAGCCAGATTTCCTCATCTGTTGACTTTTCATTTTTACACAATCTGTGTCACCCACACCCTTCCTCTGATTGGCTCTTGTTTAGACCACCAGCGACCTAAAGACTTCAAAGGACAATATTCAGTTCAGTTCCCACCTCCTCAAACTCTCATTAGCCTTTCGTATCTTTTATCACACCCTTCTTCTTGATAAATGTGCTTTTTGCCTTGTCTTCCACAGAACTAAAATTTACTGGATTTTTATCATCTTGTGTTACTTCTCATTTTTCTTCACAGATTTCACTCTTTTTTAAATGCTGAGGTTACTTTTGACAACATCCTAGGACCCTCTTTTCTTGTCTCCCTGGGCACTATTTTTTTTTTTTTTTTTTTTTTTTTTTTTTTTTTTTTTTCTTCTTTTTTTTTTTTTTTTTTGTACTTGGGATCGAACTCAGGACCTTGTACTTGCAAGGCAGGCGTGGTGCCACTGAGCTAAATTCTGGGCCTATCCCTGGGCAATTTTATTCCGCCCCATCATATCACATGTGTGTTTAAAACTGTATCCCAACTTTTTTCTGAGAACTTCACATAAATATCCAAGTACTCATTTGATATCCCTGGATGTTCCATAGGCATAAGCTGTCTAAAACTGAACTCATGATCATCTTTTTGAAATTTGTTCTTCCTCCAGGATTTTTTCTTAAATAAATGTACCATACTCTCAGTTCTCAAATATACATCCAGTATATTTCTTCCCTTGTTTCGCACAAATCAAACATCATATCTTGAGGAATTTACATTTAAAATACATTTTGAATCCATCCTTCATACTTTAGTTCTGTAGAAATTGTTATTTTCTGTCTGAACTTCAACTGCAGAGTTGATGTAGCTGTGTTTATCCTTGGCTCATCCCCAGAGAAAGCCTGATCTTTTAAGAAGGCAAATTTGATCATACGGCTTGCATACAGTGCTTCACAGAACTCCCGTTGCTTGTGAGGTATGCACAGTCTGGGTATGCTCCTAGACTTATTCTCTCTATGGTGGCAAAAATATCCAGATAAAAGCTAAGTTCTTCATCCATATTTTAATATACACAACCAGCAAATGTTTAGATTGAAATTCTGTGGAACTTCCTATGACTTTACATTTTGGCAATACCAAGGAATGCTTGCCTTGGGTATCACATTACCATGCCTTTTTCTTTTTTCTTTACTATTTCTCTGCCAGGTCCTCTTTCTCTAACATCAGAAAATATTCCTATAACATTGACATGTGGCCAAGTTTTTTACTTTTGTTCTTTTAAAAAATTCTGCAATTTGAAAAAATCATCATTACTCAGAGTTATGGAATATTTTATTCTAAGATTTATTCTACATGATTTAACTATATTTTCTCATTTAATCTTCAGAGGAGTCCTATAAATTAGGTAAAATTATTTGTATTTTTCAGATGAGAAAATTGAAGGGTTGAGAGTTTAAGTACACATGTAAGCACACTGTGGCAAGTGTTTGAACCCAGGCAGTTTTAGTACTTGTATGTGCTAACCACCTCAATTTGCACAGCAAAATGATTTATTTCAGGATTTGTAATTACTAGACTGTACACATGTAGAGCCCAGGAACTGTCTTATTCACTGCTGTATCATTACTGTCTACCTTAATTCCTGGCATATAGAAAATATTCTGTAAATAGTTGCTGAAACAAACTGAATTGGCTGTCTTGATATGTATAGACAGGATTTCATTCTTCTTCTTGGCTTAGAGCTCAGTGGGTATTTAGTGCTAATGGAATTTATAGCCATTATGGAATGTATGAGGTAGGAGAAACCCTGGCATCCAAGATTACAAGTTCTTTGTGAAACATTATCCATTTGGCTGTGGTTTGCTTAGTAGTGTTCAAAGGTCTGTGATTAATACCCTTGCTCATCTCTTAGGCTGCCTTAGGCTAATGTTACAAGGACTTTAAAGCAATCATTGCTGGCAGCTGAGCTCTTAGCTGGTCATCTTCCTGCTATTAAGAGATACTTGTTCTGATAAGTATCAGAACAGAGGGAAGAAGTTATCAGACCTCTTGGCTTTCTAATACATTTATAAAAAGAAATTGATGTTTCAAGAAGATGAAGCTATGCTATGCCATATATATTTGGGTGGGATTTTTTTCAATTGTGTTTAAAGATTTCAAGTATTCTGGATGGATGAAAAAAATTACCAGTGGTAGTAATTTCATTGTTTGTAATTACTCATGACTCAATCTTTCATCCTGGAAATAATTAAACACTCATATGTTTGTAACAGTGTACAAATAGGGTTTCTTTTCTCCTCTAGCTATAGAACACGAGCCACAGATGGGAAAAGATTCCAAGATTTTCTTTTTATCCTAAAGAAAGAAGAGATTTAGGTGCAGAACACACCCATTATGAAGAACATTGAGTCAACTCCAGACTCTAACATGCACAGTGATTTATTTCAGTGAGTGGGTTTCATTCTTTTGTGACTGTGACTGCAGTCCCTTAACATCAGTGTGGTAATGGTGATTTTTTTTGTTGCTGTTGTTTTGTTTTGTTTTTTGCATACCAAATTGTTCAGCAAAGCCACTTTTTTTTTTTTACCCTTTTATCTTATCCACATGGGAACGGTCATCTGTGAGCTGAGAAAAGAAAGGAAGATTTTAATAGCTGAATTGCATTTGACTTTGTTAACTTTAATTTATGAAATAGAGATCATGTTTAATTGCAAAAAGAGCAATTTACTTTGGAACATTTGTTCAGAGTGATAAATAAGAAATAACCTCAACTGCAATTTTGTCAACAACAAAAGTGAGTATCACAAACCACGACACAGATGTTTTCTTTTATTTCTCCTTCTATTTAGGCAAGAACATCAGAATGAAAACCAGCATGACAATATTATTTAGGTACTACTGAAAGGCCTCATACCACTTTTTACACAGCATGTAAAACTAAGGCCTGACCTTTCCATACTCATTAGACTTTGCTCTACCTCATCATGCAACATTGGGGCTTCTGTTTCTGCCATTGTGGGCCAAGTGGCCAGGTAATATCCCTGGAGACCCTTCTTTCTTCTGTTACTGCCGAGTAGCTATTATATTTGGTAGACAATATTACCGAATTTCAAAGAGCTCAGGGTGGGAGGCACATGAAGCAATGCTTCCACATGAGAAAGCTTCAACAGAACTCAAGTTGAGGGTGGCTGACAGGCAGTTGTATGATGTAGTTAAAATTTTCTACATGTTTTACATTATTTAGAATGCAGGCTTTGCTCTGCAGTGAAGCTCAAAATAAAAATGGCTTTAAAAAGACAGACATTTGTTTATTTTGTAACTAATAGTCCAAGGATAAGCAGACCAGAGCTGAAAGCAGCACTTCCTCCAGGACCTACATGCCTTCTGCACTGTTGCTCTGATATTTCCAGTCTCATTTTTCTTAGAGTTCCTGCAACTCCCATAATAATAGCTGCGTTTTAGCCAGCAGGAAGGAGAGAAGGTGAAGTGGAAAGAATGTTTCTTTCCTTTATCCCATGACACAGAAGTTGTGTCCATCATTTTCACTTACATTTTATTTTATTTTATTTTTGGTACTGGGGATTGAACTTGGGTCCTTGCGCTTGCAAGGCAGGCCACCGAACTGCTGAGCTAAATCCCTGGCCCAGTGTTTTTTTGTTTTTTTGTTTGTTTGTTTGTTTGTTTGGTTGGTTTTTTTTGGTCACTTACATTTAGTTACAAAAATCAATGTACTTGCAGGGGCCGGGGATTTAGTTCAGTGGTTCCACCACCTCCCCCTCAAGCACAACGACCCAGGTTCGATTCCTGGTACCAAAACAACAACCACAACAACAAAAATCAATCCACTTGTGAGGAAATCTGGGGATGTATTCTTCGGTTGTATGGCCCTGGGCCTGAATAGAATCAGGAATTTTGCAATTGGTGGAAAAGGGAAAGAATGGATTTTAAGAGAAAACTAATAATGCTCTATAATTACTATTGGCAAAAATTGTAGGAATAGAGAAATAACATGGTTCAGGGGGAGGTAAATGATTATTCTTTAGTCCTACTAACTGTGTGTAAATAAGAAATCAATTATGATTAGCTAAAGCTGAAAAGATATTCGTTGGCTGGGTGTCAGGTAGACCACAAAATTGATGAAAAGTTTACAGAACTAGGCACAGAACTAAGATCAAGACACTGTGGCCACAATCACAATCAAAACACACAATGAAATGGTCTTCTTAAAATAATGTCACTGATAGCACCACTCCTAGATTCTCAGAGTCATAATTCTGTTGCTAACATCATTACTGGAAATTAGGTACTGGAGGATGCCAAAATTGGAACTAAATTAAACCCTGTTTCTTCTTTGAATCTTCCTGCAAAACTGAAAATCCCAGGTAGGGAAACCAGCCTTTTTCAGCTTAATGCATGAGTCTGTACCAAGGTTTCAGGGGGCTGGGAGCACAAACATTTTGCCTTCTTGGCATTGGTACAGAACTGTCTCCATTAATGTCTAATTCACACAGTTGTAGACCCAAAGCATGAAAAGGCGTTCATTTTCTGAGCAGCTATTTTAAAAAGTGCCCAAAGTGCTAAAAGAAAATCTTCAAGTAGATGCTTTTAGAATTAGAAAATCTTAGGGTCCTAATAATTGTTATACAAAATGGGGATTGTAATGCCTACTTCCTAGGCATTATGAACGACTATGTAAAACAGGCACGTAATAAACTGAGTAAAAAGGGTAAGATATGCACAGCAACTTTTAAGTATAGTTTAAGATTTTTAAGTACTTTCTTCCTATGTAGTCAGTCTTAATATTAATTGATATTTTTTCAATTCAGGTAATCAAAACTACATGTTGATATTCTAAAAGTAGTTTGGAATCCTGTAATAATACAGTTGTAAGTTGGACCACTTTGTTGTTCACCCTAAACTTACTCAGGCATTTATACTAGGTGAAAAGATTGTGGAATACTTTTATATTGTATTTATATTATACTTTTATACTGTGGATTAAAGACAGTAGACTTGCTCGTGCAATCTAGAAATATAAAGACTAACATCTCAAATACATACTCCTATGATAGTTCTTTAAAGATATTGTCAGCAGCTTTTGTTTTCTTCTCCCAGAGGTGAATTAGTCGACAGTATGCTTGTCCTGATAATACAGACGTTTAAGGCTGTATTGTCTCCACCAACCACTTCAAATTTTCTTTTCTAAAAAACACCTTAAGCAACATTAGGGAAAATGACAGAAGCAGACTTAAATCCTTTTGTAGGCTGACAAAAATACAGGTTGGATGGTGTTTAGCACCTGGGAAATTCGTTAAGACCATATGGACTGTCAAAAGTTCAGAGTTCTGGAGAAGAAAATTCCCTGCAGTGACAGTATTGAATTAAAAAAAACTCACTGTAAACAATGGCTCTGGGGATTACTGTGATCATTCAAAAGGCTGTGGGTTCTGCTTTTTGCAGAGAAAATAGAAACTAAATTATAAACTCAGTTGTGGAATAGGCAATCGGACAAAGAGATGGATCTGGAAGGAATTCTTTGGACAAATGAATTCAACATCCCTTTCCTTCACCTTTGTTCTTAGGAATCTAAGCATAAAAGGGATGAAGTCAGTGTAGTAAAATAAAAATTACTTTTGATTTTTGTTTTGTTTTCTGGTATTGCTCAAGGTGGAGATCACTGTTTGTTAAAACTTCTATATTAGTAAAATTAACACATAATTTTGAAAACAATTTCACAATGCAGATCTTTTAAAACTAAGAATTTTACACTGATATTTGAATGATCATTTCTGAGCTTTACATGAACAAACATGTAAACCCTGAGTATTGCTTTTGTATGTATATTTTTTGTAGGTAAAATTAATTTTATTCACTTTCTTTAGATTATGTGAAACTTGCAAACTAACATGGGAGATCTATCTACTTACCTATCTGCTTATCTTTTTCTCTTTCCAAATTCTGTATTACGTTGTTATAAGATTGGAAAATAAGCCTATTTTTGTTAAATTTGTTAAATTTTGTTAAATTATACAAATATAATTTTCTGTTTTGGTCAGTTGAAGCTAAAATAGATATTAAACTTTTTCTCTGTTATCAAAAAATAAGCTGAGGTGAAGTGATAAGAAATTTGTAAAATGAAAGCAAAAGGCAACACTCATGAAAATGAAGAGAGGCAACATACATTCTTTGTTAAAAGAAGGCCTAAGAAAATAACTTGATTTGTAATTATTCATTAAATCTAATTTTGTAGTTAAGAAGCAAAGGTGTGGAGGGGTGGTGGTGGTAGAGGGTGTGTGTTTTTTTTTTGGTTTTTTTTTCAGCTTTAATTGAGTTTATTGGTACATTTTAGGGATACAGTACAGTTACATTCATTGTTGGGATCTTGTACCTCTACATGACAAGTCTTCATTCTCATTTTCTCCCCTTACCTCTGCCCTCCCTTCACCCCCTCCTCCCCTCCCCATCTACAAACACTTTATTTTCATCTTTTCATTCTCTCACATTTTTTTTCTTTTCCCTTTTTACTCTTCCCCTATCCATCCCACCTTCCCTACACCTTTAGCTCCTTTCTTCCCATTTTTAAATGTCAGTAATCTTATTAGAATCTTATGCATTGTTGCAGATTATTCACACCAGGGAAACTATTCAGTATTTACACATGTGTGACTTATTTATTTCACTTAGGAGTATATCTTCAATATGTATCCATTTTCCTATGAATGAATCTATTTTCTCGTTCTTTATGGCTGAGTAATATTCCATTTTATAGAAAAACCACATCTTCTTTATCCAGTTTCCAATGGATGGGCAAATGGGCTGTTGAGGGTGTGTGTTTTGTGTTTGTGTGTGTGTGTGTGTGTGTGTGTGTGTGTGTTTAAAGTACTAGGTCATTTAGCAAAGGGCCTCGCATCTCATCTTTCTTTTTATTCTACCCACAAAGAGTAATAGAAATTTTGTCAAATCTTAAATAATCTTAAAAAGATCCATGATAGGACATTATTACCTGTAAGGAGATAAGCCCCAGACATCAAGTATGAAAGTATGTTTTAAATTAGCTTTCTCTTCCCCAGTATAAGAATAGTACAACTTAATTGTGAAAAATGAAATAGCAAAACTCAAAAAGTAAAATTGAAAATAAATGTCATGGTACATTTGCCACTCAGAATTAATCACTATTAATTAACATTTCGGTTCACTTCATTCCAACCTCTTTTCACCCGTTCATTGTATGTATAATGATGTAGAATACTCATTCAGATACTGTCCATGAAAATGTTTGGAAAATGAGAACTTGCTCAAAAAGAAAAAGCCACAATATAAAACTGTATGAACAATCCATTCCAGAGTATTTCTAATGTTTAGTGAACATTAAATTGCAGCAGCAGGGAGCTTTTTATTTGACATTCCCTTTTTATATATATATTTTTGCATCTATGCAATAAATGATTGCTTATGGGTCCTAATGTCTGGATTTGATTTTTAAAAATAGTTTTAAGTTTGGGATAGAATATGCCATAACAGTCAGAAAAAAGAGAGCACCTCAAAACTATTTAGATAGAGAATCACTTGATGCCATGGCATTTCTATATTTCAGAAGGCTGTGGATTTATAAAGAGAAATTCAAGACGTGTATAGAGTAGAGGTTGCAGGTGTTGAAAAGTGAGTTTTAAGTTCATGAAACCTGTTTCAAATAACCTTTTGCTAAGGTTGTTATAATTATGAACTTTGATGATAGATGTTCTAAAACAAGGTCTAGCTTTACAAATTATGAAGATGGAAATACAAATTTATAGTTCCCTTCATCCTTGTTTGTTCATGTGTACATCTGGGTAACATCTATCAGGGGCAGTTATAGTTCCTCAGTTGTTGGCTTGAGAATGCTGGTATCACATAGGGTTAATCTTATCGCACAGCTTTCTTACCCAGCCTTGACATTGATCTTAATAAAATTAGCCTGGCGTTTCTCCACTTATATCAAGATTGGTTCTTTGTGGGTGATTCTCCACTGTGATCTAAGTCCCAGGCTGACACTCTGTAAAATGTGTATTTATGTGGTTTTTTTGGATGGCTATGTGAAGAATTATCACTTAGGGATATTATTATTAAAGTCTGATGGATTCCTATAGAGAGGTTTCATCACAACACAAAGTCTCTGAACTTATTCCTTGGAAAAACTGATAATTTCTAAAAGGTGATGAGAAGGACGCAACTGTCTGGCCAAGGTATATTATAATGGCACTCAGTTTAGGTTTCCTTTGGAGTGTGGATGCTGATGATTAATCAGAAAAATCACCTACAGTAGATGTTGAATTCCTGATTGCTCTCCACTCTGTAATGGGAGGACTGTACAGTGAGCATACCACAGAACGCCTGTCAATTTGGGACTTAAAGCCATAACTTATGACCCACAAAGAAGACAGATTAAGTATTAGCATGTGGCATTGATTACTTGTAGAACAGGGGCTCATGAGAGTAAATATTTACTGTAGACCCAAATATTTGAATGCAGGCTTTTATGCCTTCAGTAAAGATTGAATATGGCCCATAGAAGAAAGAACAAATTTGGTAAAGGTAGAGAAAAGAGAAAAGAAAACTGTACTGGAAAGATGATCAAGGCAGACTGTGTTAGATTTTTGAAAAACTATTCCCAAAGGAATTTGAGCTTAGTTTTGTAACTCTAGGATGTTACATATGTTTTGACCTAAAGGTCAACTCTAACTGGCATGAGTTGTCAGGTGGTGCCATGCTGAGAAAGGTTCTAGGTCTTGTCAATGGCGAAAGGACCAAGATTCTGTGATTTAGTGATATCTTCCACAGGCATACGAGGAACATATATATCGATCAGCATTCCCATTACTGGAAAAAGTTCCTGACACTGACGAGTTAGAGAAGGAGAGGTTTATTTGGTTCACGGTTCCAGAGAGTTCAGCTGAGGTACATGATTGGCTGTCTCCAAGGCAGGAACATCAAGGTGGAAGGGCATGGATAAGCAAAGGTGATTAGCTCAAGACAGCTGGGAAGTGGAGTAGGGGAACATCCCCAGAGAGGAAGGCTCCAAGGAGCAGATGTGGATCTCAAGGGCCTCTCTGACCACCCATACACTTGTACAAGTATGCTTTACCAACTCCCTGTGTGGAATCCAAGCGAATCAAATTGACGCTCCTCTTTAACCCTCACAACATCACTGCGATTTAATGTTTAGTGAAGGTGATAAACACATGGCACGTGTACCACAGCAGGCTATTTGTATCACTGAAAGAAAGCTTTTGTAAATAAGAAGGGGAAGAAGGGTGGAAAGAAGGGGAGGGGAATGGTAAAAAAAGAAGGGAAAAGGGCCAGGGATTTAGCTCAGTGGTGCCGCCACCTGCCTCACAAGTGCAAGATCCTGAGTTTGATCCCAGGTACATAAAAAAAGAAGGAGAAGGAGAAGAGAAAATGTAGCTTATTTTAAATAAGCTTTTTTCAAATGTAGAAAATGAAGATATGAGCATTTATAAGTAGAAATACTGTTGAATGTGACATCATCAAGATCATAATTGCTATTCCAGTTAATATACAAAAATAATTTTTAAAACCTTTTTTTCCCTTGGAAAATAGTTTGTTGGCTACTTCTAAAGTAACAAAAATGATATAGTTTAATTCATTATGCAGGAAAAATGTAATATTTCTTCAAACTTTATTAATATTAAGATTTTATTTTGTCCATACATTTAAAACATTACTGTCACTTTTACAATTTAATTAGTAGCATTATCACTTGTGAAAATATATTAATTTTCCCAAAGTATTTACTACAATTTCTAACTGTTCATCAAAGGTATGTATTGATGGACTGTATGGAACTTGTATCATATATCCTTGCTAAGCCCCTTTGTGAGTCTCCTAGATTTTTTTTATCCTTTGACATTCTCTGCACAGATGTTCATGTTTTCGGCAGAGATAGCTTAACTTTTTTCCAATCTGCAATGCCTTTTATCTTTCTTCCTTGCCTTATTGCATTTCTGAGGCTCTCCAGTATGATGTAGAGTAGGAGTGATGAAAATCGGTATGTTTGATTTTTCCCCAGTTTTGGAGAAAAAGCATTCAGCCTTTCTTCATTAAGTATGATGTCACTTTATCGCTACTTGTTCTGTGTGTATTTGTTCTATCACTTACTGAAAGATCGTTGTTGAAGTCTTTAACTGTAATTGTGGATTTATATATTTTTCTTTGATATATTTTGAATCATTATTATTTGGTACATTCCCATTTATGATAATTATGTCTTTTGTGAATTGGCTCCTTTATCACAACCCTTTTATTTTCATCTTGGGTAATATCCTTGTTCAAAAATCTACTTTATTTTTTTCCATTAAGTTTATTGGTACATTTTAGGTACATAATATAGTTATATTCATCATTGGGATCTTGTACCTTTACATGATGTATCTTGGTTTTTATTTTTCCCCCATTTCTCTCCCCTCCCTTTATCCCCTCCACCTTTCCCTATTTATAAAGACTGTTTCCATGTTTTTGCTTTTCTCACATTCTTTCTGTTCCCTTCTTACCTTTCCCCTACCCCTCTCACTCTCCCTATTCCTTTAGATATTTTCTTCCTATTACACAATATCAATTATACATTTTGATCCTTATTTACACTTTTAGTTTTTCACACCAGAGAAACTATTTGGTATTTACACATCTGTATCCTATTTATTTCACTTAAGAGTATGGCCTCAATGTGCATCCACTTAGCTATAAATCTCTCTAGTTTCTCGTTCTTTATGGCTGAGTAGTACTCTGTTTTATAAAAAAAGAAACACATCTTTATCCAGTATCCAGTTGATGGGCAATTGGGCTGTTTCCAAGTTTTAACTGTTACAAACTGTGCACATATATCACTGTGGTATGATCCTTTTAATTCTTTTGGGAAGATACCCAGGAGACTAATAGCTGGGTCAAATGGGACTTCTAATCCTAGTTGTTAAAGGTATTTCCATATTGATTTCCACAGTTGTTGCACCAGTCTGCACTCCCACCAACAATGGAGAAGGATTCCTTTCTCCCCACAACCCTGCCAACATTTGTTATTGGTTAATTTCTTGATAGCAGCCATTATTTCTGGAGTGAGGTGGAATCTCAGTGTTGTTATCATCTGTGCCTCTCGAGTGACCAGTGATATTGAACATTTTTTCATATCATTATTTGCTGCTTCTACTTGTTTGTCTGAGAAATGTCTGTTCATTTCAGATGGCATTTTTGAATTGGGTCTTTGTATTTGGGGGGGTCTGATTTCTTTTAGTTCTTTATATTTTCTGTATAGCAGACCTTTGTCTGAGGAGAAGCTGGTAACATTTTTTCCCCATATTGTAGGTTGTCTCTTATCTCTCTTGATGGTTTCTTTTGCAGTGCTGAAGCTTTTTAGTAAGATGAGATCTCAGTTGTTGATTCTTTATGCTAGTTACTGTGCTACTGAGGATTTGTTTATAAAGTCTTTTCCTATGCCAATGTCTTTGATAGTTCTAAATAATTTATCTTCCAGCAAGTTTAGTGTTTCTGTTTTAATATTTAGATCTTTAATCCACTTGGACTTTAGTTTAGTGCATGGTGAAAGATGGGGGTCAGGTTTTAATGTTTGACAAATTGAAACCCAATTTTTCCTATGCCATTTATTAAAGAGGTGATCTTTCCTCCAGTGAGGATTTTTGGCTCCTTTGTCAAAGGTGAGGTAGCTGAGTACATCTAGAGTTGTTTCTTCATCTTCTAATCTATTCCATGGGACCTTGGGTCTGTTTCTTTGCCAGTACCATGCTGTTTTTATCACAGTGTTTCTTCATCTTCTAATCTATTCCATGGGACCTTGGGTCTGTTTCTTTGCCAGTACCATGCTGTTTTTATCACAGTGGCTTTGTAGTATAGTTTCAAGTTGGTTAAAAAATGTACTTTATATGATAGAGCCCTCTTCAGGTTTATATTGAATGTTTTAATGATTTATCTTTTACCTTTTACTTTACTGTGAATACATTCCTATATAAAACTAGTTTTATAATAAAGTCTCACTTTTTAAAATCCCACCTCAAATTTTTTTTAATTGATATGTTTAGGTCAATTACATTTCATTTTATAGTTCAAAATATGATTGTACAATATGGCTTTCATATTGCTTATGGCTTTTTATTTCTTCCATGTGCTTTTGCTTTGTTTCTATTTTTAAAATATCTTTTAAGAATTCTTTTATGATTTAATTTTTATCCTCACTATTGGTCTTTTTTAAATACTGGTAATTGAACCCAGGACTTTTATATTGAGCTACATACTAACCCATTTTTAAATTTTTTTAAAAAAATTTTGAGACCAGTCTCAATATTTTGTTGTTATCCATCCTGGGCTCAAACTTGTGATTCTCTTGCCTCAGCCTTCCAGAGTGCTGGGATTACAGGTGTGTGTCATCACTGTACACATATATTATTTTATATGCCTAATGTAAAGATTTTATTGATTCTCTCTAGTTTTACAATATCTTTAATTAATCACAGCTTACCTTCAAATAATACGATATTTCATGTGACTTTCTCTGACTGCCTTCAAGAATTTCTCTTTAATATTGGTTTGTAGTTATTTGTACATATCTAGGCATTTTAAATATTTTCCTGCTTGGTATTCTTTAAGTTTTCTGGATCTATGTTTGATGTCTTTCTTTAATTTTGGAAATTCACCATTATATCTTCTCATATTTTTCTGCTTTACTCTATATTATTTTGACTCCAATTTAATAAATTTTAGTCTATTTAATATTGTAATACAACTCTTAGATTCTCTGGGTTTTTTCAAAGAAAAATTTTTTTCTGCTTTGTATTTTGTTTGGGTAATTTCTATGGATCTAACTTCAAATCCATTGATTATTTCTTTAGCTGCTTCAAGCATCCTTGATTATTCTATTAAGGGCACATTCATTTTTGTTACCATATTTTCATTTCCTCTTGATTCAGTTTTATAGTTTTCAGCTTTCTGCTAAAATTTCTTAATTGTTTACCAATGTCTACTTTTTAAAGTCTTGCATAACTGCAACATCTAAGTAATAGGTGAGCTTTGTTCATTTAATTGCTGTATCTTTTGACAAGAGATTCTGTTTTCTTGCTTATTTGGTGTGGTATATATTTTTTGTATTGGTATATGTTTGCAGTACATAATACAAATGAAACCTTGAATTACAAACTCAATTCATTCCTGAAGAATGGTTGTAACTCAAGTTGGTCAATTGAAGGCTCAGGTTTCTCTACACAGCCTTCAAAGTTTCTCTCCTGTATATAGACAGATCTCAGTGTCCTTAGAGAGACATTGGCCCAGGATTTCTCAATTAACCCTGCACAGGAAAGGATATTGTAATGTTCCTTTCAGAAATCTTTAAGGGTTAAATCTGTATCTGAGACCATCTGGAAGCACAAGAGGCCAGCATTCAGGTCATAACTCAAGACTTTGGTTGTAAGTTAAAAACTAAAATTCCAGTTGTAACTCAAGTTGTTCACATCAGGCTGGTTGTAACTCGAGGGTCCACTGTATTTCCATTTGTTTTGGGGAACTGGTACATATGTATGTCATATCTTGATCATATCCTGTCTTCCCCACTCTACCTTGCTAGCTCTTCCTTTACCTTGTTCCCTTCTTCATCTTCAAAGTATCTCCCTCCTTGTTTCCTACCATCTCTGCCTTTTTGTTTTTTTTTTTTACCCTTTGTATGCTAGGTTTCTCATACAAAAGAAACCATGCAATATTTAATTTTCTGTGCCTGTTTTATTTCACTTTACATTGTAGGCTCAAGACCCATGTTTTCCAGCAAATAACATGAATTCATTCTTTCCTATGGCTGAGTGAAATTCCATTTTATTCCAGGGTTTTAAATCTGTTTTAAACCTCATCTAGGCTGTTTCCACAGTTTAGCTGTTGTGAATTGCAGGTCTGTAAACATGGGTGTATTTGTATCACTGTCTTAGTTACTTTCCTGTTGCAGGGCCAAAATACCTGACACTCACAAGTTAAAAGAAGAGTGTTTTTTTTTTTTTTTTTTTTTTTCTGGCTCACTGTTTGTAGAGGATTCAGTCCATAGTTGGCTGGCTCCAAGGCAGGATGGCACGGCAGTGGTCAGAAGCAGAGAATAATCGAATGTGGAGGAAGGAGATGCTTCTAGATCATAGCCCCAGGGACCACCTTCTCCCACCAGACTTCAGCTCCAACGTCACATTTAGCTGTAAGCACCCCAGTGGGCTAATCACAGGAGGATCACACTCATTCCTGTGATCCAGTCACCTCCTCAAAGCCCCACCTACCAGATTTTGGGGCTACATTTAGATACAAACCATTACAACTACCGTAATATAATGACTTTAACTCTTCTGGGAGTATACCCAGAAGATATATAGCTAAGTCAAATGAAATTTCTGTTTTTAGTTTTGAGGAATCGCTATACTTATTTTAATAGTGGTTGTACTAGTTTAAATTCCTACCCAAAATTTAGAAGTGTTCCTTTTTCTCCACATCCTTTTCAGCATTTGTTATTTCTTGTGTGTGTGCTTGTGATGCTAGCCATTCTGACTAGCTTATTGTTTTGATTTTTATTTCTCTAATAGCTAAAGGTTCTGAACATTTTTTCATGTACTTAATGGCCATTTTTATTTCTTCTTTGGAGAAGTGTTTTTTTCTGTTCATTTAATCAATTTTTCATGGGGTCATTTGTTTTAGGTTTAACTTTTTCAATTCTTTATCTGTTCTAGATATTAGTTTGCTATAAGAAGAGCAGCCAGCAAAAATTGATTTTCCCATTCTATAGATTGTATTCTCATTCTGTTAATTATTTCCTTTGGTAAGCAGAAACTTTTTAATTTGATATAATCACATTTTTTGGTTTTGGATATTATTTCTCATACTATTTGACTTCTGATCAGGAAGTCTTTAACTGTGTCTATGAATTCTACTGTTTTCCATATATTATCTTTGACGTTTCTTGGCTAAATTTTGGTAAATTATACATGTCTAAGAGTTTATCCATTTCTTTCAGATTCTCCAATTTATTGGAATATAAATTTTCAAAAATAGTGTTATAATCCTCTATATTTCAGAGGTGACAATTGGAATTTAACCCTTTTCATTTTTAATTCCATTGAAATGGGTCTCTTTCTCTCTGGTAAGTTTGTCTAAGGGCTATCAATATTATTTTTCCTTTCCAATAATCAACTCATGGATTCACTGATTCTTTGTGAATTTTTAAAATCTCATTTTTTTTATTTTTCACTCTGATCTTTATGATTTCTTTCTTTCCACTACTTTGGAATATCAATTGTTCTCATTTTTCTAGAACCTTGAGATGTACATTAGGTTATTTATTTGGGATCATTCTTTTTTTTTCCCCAATGTAGTTGCAAACTTCCCTCTTAGAACTGCTTTCATTGTGACCCATAGATCAGATATGTTATATTTCCAGTGTCATTTGACACTAGGAGTTTTTAAATTTCTTCTATGATCCATCAATCATTCAAAAATGTATTATTCAATCTCTATGTGTTTGTGTAGTTTCTGCTTTTTTTTTTTGCCTTTTATTTCCAGTTTCATTCCATTGTGATCTGATAGGATGAAAGAGATTATTTCAACTATTTTACATTTATTGGTACATTATTAGTGGCCTAAAACATAGTCTATTTTGGAAAAAATTCTATGTTACCTGAGGAGAGTATGTATATTCTGCTGTTGTTGGATGAAATACTCAGTTCATATGTGTTAAATCCATTTGTTCTATGACAACAAGTTAAAGGGACTATATCCAACTGTTGAACCGGGCATGAAAGTTAAATATCCTTAAGAAGTAAACTTTAGTAAGGGAATCTAGACTGAACGGTTTAGAGTGTTATGTTACTAAAGCAGGAAACTAATACAAATAGCTAAATACATA
>NW_022900927.1:40882953-40890603 GCF_012274545.1 Fukomys damarensis
AATGTATAATACAACAATATGATATATAATATAATATATGTATACTTATGTATCTATATATACTTAATTATTTTCAACAAAGTGCTGAATTGCAAGTAAAAAGAGGCTAAAGAGAAAAACATTTTAGAAATATGCACATATATCAGGAAAATAAAGAAATGATAAAAAAAAGGAAAAGAAGGAGATAGTCCTCCTCTCTTGATGAGAAGCAATATCCTTGAGCAGATTGTCAGTGCTGTTATCTTCAGGTCACCAATGCAAGTATCTCTAGTGTTCTTAGGGACCACGGAGTAGGGTTGGAGCCTTCTCTTTGGTATCTCAGCTTTGGGGTCCCAATCAACACCCCTATCACAGCTGTTCCAGACAGCTCTGTTGTTCCTTTCTCCTGCTGATCTGTGTTGGGGCTGTAGGATTTGTGCTTGACACAGCCTTCGTGACAAGTTTTGGCCCTTCTCGCCAGTCACTGGCATGCTTGGCTTCCCCTGGATCAATTTCTCCAATCTCCCTCTAGCCTGAAATCTCAGGGGCATCTGGGGGTCATGAATGAGACAGCTCTACACTAATCTGTTTTTTTTTCTTCACTCATGCTTGCCTAAGCCAGGTGCCTTGATTCTCTAGATGTCTCTCAGTCTTGCAGTTCCCCCCATAGCTGGGGCTGAGGGAGTGCCGAAGGGAGGGGAACACCAACAAAAGCCTGAGGCAGGACCTTTGGGACTATCTCTCACCATTCCCCCTGTTTACTACTTTTTCTCCTGATGTTGTATGCCCTGTCCTCTGTGACACAGTTACTTCAGTACCCTGTGCCTTGGAGACAAAAGCCCAAGCCCAGGGTGTCTGGGTGAGTCATTGATTATGACTTCTAGCCCTGCTCCTTTCCTGCAATGTTCTCTCTAGCCTGCAACTCCTACAGTGCCTGTAGGGTGTATCCTCCTTGTGCAAATATCTCCTGGTCCTATGTCCCAATGGGAATATATCTGAGATCAGCCTGCACTGCGGTTGGTGGTTCCTAGGGTAAGCACTAAACTGGCTTCTACCTCCAGATGTTTTTATCCCTGGGATATTTTGGGCATTTTACACATGGCACAGTCTGTGGGCCTGTAGTGTGAGCAATACCAAGGTAGTGTGATAGTTTTGGTTCTTTTTCTAGCTTCCCCTGCTTCTGCTTTGTATGTATTTGTTATCTTGTTTAGGTTATAGCCACATGGGGGGAAGGTTGTTAACTCCCTGTGCAGCTATGCAACCATCAACCTGGGTGAATGCCTTAGACCCAGAGTGTTCTGTTTCTTCTAGACTGCATGACAGAATCACCTATGTGTTGTAATTTTGTTTGGATGTTAGACATGTAATGCAGAAGAGATTAATAGTATTCATAGTTGCAAATGTCAAATTTTTCTTTGGCAAGATTATAATATGGGCATAATCTAATCACTAATGAGGAGTTGAATTGTATATGATTTTGTTGCCTATATGACCCTTAACACTTCACAAGTTTTAAATTTATTGCCTTTAGATTGTTGGCTGGCTTGTTGGAGAATTTTTATCTATAACTGCTTTCCTTTCCACTTTCAGTCTTCCCTTCATGCCAAGTCCTCAATTAGGGTCTTTTATCAAGCTCTTATCCCTTTCTCAGCAGCAGGCTGTGATTGCTTCTTACTCAGTGCTTGCTAGTTTGAGTGCACTGGATGGTCGTTCTTGGAGTCGTTCAGCTTTAATTATAGGCAAGTACTATGTCATTGAGCTTTGGGAATGGGACGTCATCAATGATTCTCCACTCCCCCAGTTACAGGGAAACCACTGGTCATCTGATCTCTGGATGACTTTCTACCTTTCCTGGAGGAGAAGAATTTTTATAAAAATTCTTTTTCTTTAGCTGCAAGATGTCTTGGCTTTTTGTCTGAGAGTAAAAGGACTTGTGGAATCCTCCCTCATCAATTGAAGCCTTCTGTTCCTTAAGGGAGCCGGAGAGCAGGATCCAGGTGGAGCTCTGTAGTTTTGTCCCACTGGATCATACACCACTCTCTCAGTCCTTCTTTGTTAGAAGAGCTTTCTCCTAATTCTTTGCTTGCCAAGAGTTTTCTTGTGAATACCTGGGAAAGTCTGTGGAATGGGTGAAAATTCCTTTTGTGTTTGTAGCTCCCCGGTTTCTAATCACTCATATTACATTATCCTGGAGTTTATCAATTTTATAAATGTTTAGTTGATTTCTTCTTGTTATCTTATATTTTTCTATCTTTACCCGGTAAGCAAATACTTGCACTTCTTATCTTTTATATTTCTTTAGACTCTTTTATTTTTCTGTCCTGAGACCTCACATACCTGATGAAAGTTGTAATAGTTCTAGATAAGATGACTAATTTTTTTTTTAACATGCAGGAGAAACTTACTTTCTAGATTTCTATTGAAAACAGAAACCTAAGTTCAAGTCACTTTGAATTAATATTATACAAGAAAAGTTTCTTGTTAGATTAATATGGCTTTGGAAAGGTTTCATTTTGCCAAGCTATGTTAGCATTGACTTAAACATGGCTTATTTTTATATCATACACAATGATGATCATATCATATATAGAAAATAATACAGTATCATATATAATAAATACACCAGTATAATTAGGGATACTTGTATTATAAAGATAATTGGTTTTAGAATCATTGGTTTTAGAATCATTTAGACCACTGATTTTAGATCTGGGTTTGAGCAGAGCTCATATTCTTGCTATGTTACTTTGAATATATTTTTCCTCTTTCAGAATCTCATTTACTCAATTGTGAAATGGAAAGAAAAGTAACTACCTAGGGTGCCCCTTAGGACAAAAAAGAGATTGATACACAGCAAATGACTATTAAATATTTTCTTGATTAGAAATTATTTGGTTACAAGAGTAGAAATCTTTCCCTTGAAGATGTAGTTATACAAAAATCTTGACCTTTGATCAGTACCTTGTCGTACTAGGATAGACTGCAGAATGGGGCTACATTCTGTGACTCAAGAATGACTGCTCCCCCAAAATGTCTTCCCTAAAGGTGTTTCCCCAAGCACACTGCACCCATAGCTATGAAGTGAGAGGTGGCAAATGGAGTGTCTTTTGTGATTCTACCATTTTTTTCCCCTGAGGGGAAAAAACTCAAGTTTAATCTTTGGCAAGACATGCTGCTGTTATAAGAACAAACATTTACTTGTAATGTAATTTACTTGTATCAAGCAACATATCAAGTACTTTCCAATTCTTCTTTTCTATGTTATAAATCTGTAATTTTAATCAATCGTCTAGACTGGTGATGGTGAAACTGTGGCACACATGCTGTAGCCGGCTGTCTGTTATCATTAATAGCTCTAAAAGTGTTGCCATCCCTGGACTATTGCCTGGCTCTCCTGTAGGAAAAGAAAGGGGCAGCAGTTACAGTCTCTGAAGAGGAGACATCTAACCTATTCTTAATCCAGGACTGTGGATGTTGGTGGTTGGTCTATGAGGTGTCTGGGGGTTTCCCTCAAGAGCTGATAAGGCAAAGGTTCAAACCTAGGAGCCCAAATATTCGACATTTGTTGCCAAGTTCATCCTTGAGGCAGTGGGGTGGATCTACACTGGAGAACTGAGGTGTCCCACATGGTAATCCTGGTAGAGTGGGTAGTTTCATCTGTCAGACTTGAGAAGACAAGTTTTCGGCCGGAACACCATGTGGCAGTTAGAAGCAACATTAATAGCAGACATTTGCTGTGCAATTACTATGTACTACATTATTCTAAGCTCTTTACTTGAACTGACTCATTTAATTCTCACTATATTTTATACAGAGGAAGCCACTGAAGCCAGGAGAGGTAGTAAATTACTCAATCCAGAAAGTTAACTCAGACTCAGAAGTGAATTCAGAACCAGAATTCAAACCCAGGCAGTTTTTCTGGAGACTTTATTATTAGCCACCATCCATGTAGATGTAAGTGATCTTTCCAAGAGTGATGAGAAGACAAACAGATATTTGGACTACTTAACTCCATGATTTTGACTAATTCAGTAGGAGACTCAAGTGACCCTCATGAGAAGATACTTCAGTAAATTGTTTAGGTAGCAGACATTCAGCTTCCTGCTGTGGGTAAATGTAAGATGACCAAATGTAAGATCACTATTTGTCATTCTGAGTCCCTCCGGAATAGAGATCTACAGATGAAAGACTAAAATGTTAGTTTCCATGCCCTTGAGGTCTCTATCTCTTGGGAATATGCACGTTGACATGGAACTTGACATTAAGGACCCCTGAAATAGTTCCTCCTAAAATTCCAAGGGATATCCTATTATCCTTGCTTTTTCTGTATGCGAAAAGAGAACTATCATTATTTACAGAGTAGTGCAGGGTCTCCTGAACATTGTCAAGTGAATGACCATAATCAGTGGCTGACCCAAAATCAAAGTATCATCATCATTCCCCCCAAACAACACAAATTAATCATGGATACTGTTTTTCTCAATTAAGATTTTAAAAATAGAAACATCTTAGAAGAATGATATGTTATTACCATACCTTTAGAAAAGGTAGTAAATGTAATACTGCAAAAGAGAAACTGGATAGCCTAATATTTCTCAGTATAAAACACATGGAGCAGAGCCACCCCAGCCTTCCCCTAATATGCAGCTTCCTGAAGAGGCAAAGCTGTCCCAAGTGAATTATAAACTTGTGACCAAGAAATTATATTGGTGAATTTTACTATGGGTGTCTCAAAGTACATATAAGTAAACCTAGAAAGACAGATGTGTTACCAAAACAATTGGGCCCCATCGTGTATATACTGCAATTTCTTTATCCACTCATTTGTCAATGAATACTTTGTTTTCATATTTTGAAGTGTGAATGATGTTACAGTGAGCATAGGAGTGCAGATATCTTTATAAGGTGATTACTTAATTTCCTTTGGACATACATCTAGCACAGAGAGAAAAATACTGCAGAACTTCATTTATATGTGGAATCTAAACAAAGAAAACTACTGAATACATAGAAGGGGAGAATAGTGGTCCCCAAGGGAAGTAGGATAAGATGTAGTAGTTTAAAGGATGCAAAGCAGCAGCTACATGGGATGAGTAAATCTGGAAATCTAATATATAAGAGGAGAACTATAAGTGATAATTTTGGATACTGGAAGTATCCAAGAGAGTAGATTTTAGGTACTCATACTACAAAAAAAGAATGATCTGTTTTGGCAAATGGTACATGAGCAGCCATTGTGCAAGTAAATGCTTGAAGTGCGCTTGAGCTGTGGCTCTTTCCTTTTTTTGCGTTCCTGGCTTTGTTAGGAGAGGAACAAGCCCCAGATAACCCACTGGTCTTAAGGATAAGAAATGTGTGCAGGAAAACCATCCCCGCAACTGCTACCTGACGCAAAGCTGCCACAAATTCCCCACAACACAATGAGCGAGAAATAAATGCTCACTTTTGTATCCGTGTTAGTGTGTGGGTGTTCTGCGAAATAACTGTGAAGATTTGCCCCTCACTCTCTTCAAGGTCTTGCTAAATTGCCACATTCTTAGTAACTGATATCATCTTGCTTAAAGTATCTTGCATAAAATTAGCCCACAGACTCTATCCTCTTCCCCACTAATTAGTTTTCTCCATACCTTCCAATCTACCATATAACTTTAAATTTTTTGGCTTGATAGCATATCCTTCTCAAATAGAATGCAAGTGCCATGAGATTAGAAATTTATGTAACTTTATCCATTTGGCACATAGTGGGCACTCAGTAACTTTTGTTAAGTAAGTGGCCAAACCTATTGATGCATAAATTGTTAAACGGAAGTGCAGAAAATATTTATAGTGGATATCCCCCATTTCTAAAATATAGGTGATTTTTCACTTTATTTTTTCATATTTTCTAAATTATCCACAGTAAATATTTGTGACTTAATGAAAAAAACCCTTCTTGAAATTGTTTTAAGTAAACATAGAAATTTCAGTTTTTCCTGCTCATTTTAATAGTATTGAAATTATCATTTAATCAGTAAGCATGATTTTCATCCTTCATATATTGTGCAAAGGATCTGTGGGCAGAAGGAGGCTCAAAGCAGAAGGTAAGTGGGCCAAGGAGAGAAATGTGAAAAGCTGAGAGTTGAGAATTGGGAGTAAGGGAATCGCATGCTAGAAGTCAGTTCCATACTTCTCCAAATGAATCTGAGCAATTTCATTTTTTTCATCTCCTGTTTCAAGCTTGTATTGCCAAATATTTCCATTTCTAATTATTCCTGAGCTTTAAGACAGGTTTAAGCTATGTCTTTAGATATTTTGATGAATTACCTTACTGTACCTATTTGTCATGATAAAAGTACTATTAAGGATTCTAAAATAAGACCCCCTGGCTGAGGAATGCCATTGTCCTATTTGGTAGGATACTCAGTATACTGATATATTTGTAGTAGTAATAATATAGTATTCTGGTATTTGTGATAAAACTAAGCTCTATTTAGAGGAGCTGGAACACTTTCATGAACCACTTCTAGACTGAATGACACACCAGTAGCTTCAACCCTGAGAAAAGTCATCAAGAAAAGATGCTCCCCAAGCAGGGAGAGAGCCTTTGGATGGTACATTTTCTCCGTTCACCTAACCCGTCTTTTCCATATTTCCATTGCGATCGAATGCCGGGCAAGGCTGAGCAGTAAAGTCTCAGTTCCGGGGAAATTCTCTAAGAAGAAAGTGGTCTATCTTGTCTGATATGTTTCTTGTGATGCTATGGATGAAGGAAGGGTACATAGGGGTGATCAGCATGGAAGACTGAAGGGAGATGGAACTTGATCTGAAAATCAGCAGTATCACGTTATAGAACTATTGCTTTAGCAAATAACTAACTTTTCTAAACTTAATTTTTATTTTCTATAAATGGAAAAATATGGTAAAAATGAGATGCTCACTATTCTAAATGCAAGCATTTATACATTCTGAGTGCTATCACTACAGTTACTACTACTATCACGATTCCTATTATTTTTATTATTATTTCTTTTTTGAGACAAGGTCTCACTATGTAGTTGAGACTGATTGGGAACTCACTGTGTAGTCCAGGCTGGTCTCGAACTCACTCTCCTCCTGCCTCAGCTTCCCGAGTGCTGGAATTATAGGTGTGTGCCACCACGCCTGGCATCCTATTATTTATTTAACTAGTACACTACCTGCTTAGCTAATCACTAGGCAGGCTTCCAAGCTGGACTTTTGCAAGATGAAGAGAAGAACTTGTGAAAAATAATTTTTAAAAATGTTCCTTTGTACTAAATGACAGCAGTTGATTGTTTTATTTGTTTGTTTGTTTGTTTACTTACTTAGAAATTCAGCCAGATAGCATGACGTCCACAGTGTCATGGTGTTGCTGTGGGTGATGGCATCCTGGGCAAGTATCTAGGTTCTTGGTGCACAGCAAACAAAGAATTGGACATGGCCTGTGATGGTAAGGAAAAAGGAGCAAAGTTTAATGAAATTTAATTAGATGATGATATCCTCAGAGTGAGGAGGCTGGCACCAGCAGACAGGAAAATGGCACAAGCATTGAATAGATTGACTTTAAGAATTTAAAATGTATGGGCTGGGGATTTAGCTCAGCTGTTCAGTGGCCTGCCTTGCAAACTCAAGGACCCGAGTTCAATCCCCAGTACCAAAAAAAAAAAAAAAAAA
>NW_022900927.1:40890688-40917554 GCF_012274545.1 Fukomys damarensis
ACAAAAAAAAAAAAAAAAAGAATTTAAAATGTTGCTCCTTGTCTAGGGTGCCTCTCATTGGATCGTCCGGAGCATGATTGACAATGTGGCTGACGCAGCGCTGATCCATGTCAGCTGTGATTCCTGTAACGTCCTTTGTCATAATTCACTTTATTATAATAAATGTATGAGATGCAGTTCATGTGCATGACCCTTTAATAACCTCCAAGTGAAGAAAGGTTACTGTAGGTCATGCAGCAAGTCTGGCACATGTGCATCCCTGTTTGGGATTTCAAAATAATCCGAGGGGTCTTTGTTTTTCTTATCTCTGTCTCTAGGAAGAAGGTTTTAGAACAAAGTTCAGGGGGTCAGCTCTGGGGCTCTTGTGAATGAAGAGAAGTTTTCCTATAGCCCTGATTATACTATCTATAGTAATAGAATTTGGTATGTTTTGGCCCTGAATGATACCATACTAGCTCAAGCTGTTCCTTGAGGTTTTAGCAATCAGTACCTGTCCTGAATTACAGGTATGTGATCAAATCTATTTTTTGATAAAAAGAAATTAGGATAATACCAGAGTACAGGATTGTAAATATCTCCCCCTCAAAAAAGTATGTAATAAATAAAATTCAATGGATAGACAACAGAGTTATGAAACATACCACAGATTGTGTAAACCAATATCAGGGGAGAAGCTAATTCATTCACATTACACATTTGCTTTTTATCAGGATTTCCTTAAATTCAAGGCATGTTGATGAGTAACATCCAATGTGACACTGCAATGCTGTTGGCATCTTAAGGAATCAGCCATCACTCCCTCTGCTACCCTGTGGTTCTTTTTTTTGTTTTTGAATCTAGGCTCATTACATTAATAGCTCAAAACCTTCTCAGGGGTGTTAAAAATAAATTGTAAGAGAATTGAAGGCAGTGTTTCCCTCCTCCCTCCCACTCCTTTTTGCCAGTGTAATGTAATGGTGCTTCTCAGAAATAGTCCACGGGAAATCAGGACTTGTCTGTGGCTTGTGTGGGAAGTGTAGAATACTGTGCATGAGTATTGCCTGCTGGTTGGCAGGAAGTCGTTTTTTGGAAAAGTTAACTGAACAAATAACTTCCATTGTTTGTAGAGGTTGAAAGTCCAATCAAACTTCCTTATTGTTATGTCTAAACCAACACAATGGCTATGAATACATTTAACCCTTTTGTTTCTAGAGATGGTGAGGTTTATTGAAGGCTCTCACCCTCAGCTCTACTGAGAACTATTTTAAAAGCTGTTAATTTCACAGTTTCAAAGTGATAATACATAGGTTTAGTATTCCCCTCACTGTAACACAACTGAAAAATTAACATTATAAATGAGTCTATAAAAGAATAACAAAGGAGGCTAAAAAAGAACAGGCTACCTTTACCCCGAGAATGACTGTTATCGTACTAAATATGTGAAGATATTTGAAGAGCATTTGTGGAGATGTAGCCTTGACAGAATTACTTTATCTTACTTCTAGAGAGAATTTACAAAATTCTGTTTTGTCATTTTGTTTTCAGTTATCTTTCGCTTAAACATAACAGCCTAGGAGTTAGCTGTTCAGCGATGAAATTTGCTGACTTAGTTTGATGTTACGGGGAATATCCAAGAGAAGCCTGCTGCATCACCTGTCAGGGGTGTCGCTGTTCTCTGCTATATAACTTTGTCACCTCTTGAATCAGAAATTCTACATGTACACAAGGAACTTGATTGGTCCATAGGAAGAAAGCATATGTGATAACTTGCCTTTCATTTGCTTTTTCCCATGGTTATGCCCAAGTTTGGGTTTTAATTAGTGCTGAGATGGTATTCCAACTCTTCAATGTCATTTATTTTCTAAATGGTCTTAGATATCGATAATGCTATTACAGGAAAATCACAACCTCTTTCTTTTTCTCCTCCACCCTTTTTTGGAACTGGAGATTGAACCCAGGACTTTATACATCCTTGTACATGCTAGACAAGTGCTGTCCCACTGACCTACACCCTTAGCTGGGAACCTCTTTCCTATTATTGTGAAAGAAACAAAGTGGCATAGGATGCCTTAAGAATTGATTGCTGTTGGGTTGGGGCTTTAGTTCAGTCTTTCTGCCACCTGCATCACAAGCACAAGGACCTGAGTTCAATCCCCAATACCAAAAAAACAAAACAGAAAAAGAATTGATTGCTGCTGTTTGGGAAAAGTGAAATCCAGTGTCATCTTCAAGGAAAGAATTCATCTGAATGAACTCTTATGAAAAATTTCCTTTTTTGTTCCAAGAATTTTCATTAATTTTAATTTGAGAGTTTATGTATGAAATTTATTTTCTAATTAAAAATCATATTATTTCTTTTTATTTGTGTTGAATGTGGATTATGAATTATAAAGTCAAAAGTATTTTGATGGCATTTTGCCCCTGTTGCTATATTTGGAGTGCAGATTCCCCATAACCAATGCTTTCCTTATGTGGAATCTCTTATCCTGAAGCTTTCCTTTAGCCCTGAATCTGTTACATGCATTAGTTAGCTTGGGCTGTCAAAACAAAACACCATAGAGTGGAGTCTTGAATCACAGCAGTTCATATCTTCACAGTCCTGGAGACTGGAAGCTCTATAGCAGGGTGCCAGAATGATCAGATTTTGGGGAGAGATGTCTTCCTGATCTGCAGATGGCCAGCTTCTTGCTATATGTTCAGATTCCTTCTTTGTCATTTGATTTATTTTATTAGTTTTATTGGTATATTTTAGGTATGCAATATATAGTGACATTCATCATTGGAAATTTGTACCTTTATATAATATTTCTTGGTTCTTTTTTTCCCCATTCCCCTCCCCTCCCTTCAACCCCTCCACCCCTCCCTATTTACAAAGACTTTGTTTCCATTTTTTCATTTTCTCATATTAATTCCATTCTCTTATTTCCTTTCCCTTACCCCTCCCACTTCCCCTTCCCCTTTGCCCCTTTTCTTCCGATTTCACATTATCTATTATACCTTTTAGTCCTTATTTACACTTTCAGTTCACACCAGATGAGCTATTTGGTATTTACACATGCGTGTCCTACTTATTTCACTTAATAGTATGGCCTCAGTGTGCATCATTTAGCTTTAAATGTCTCTAATTTTGTATTCTTTATGGCTGAGTAGTATTCCATTTTATTTTTTAAAAAAACCCCACATTTTCTTTATCCAGTCTCCAGTTGATGGGCAATTAGGCTGTTTCCAAAGTTTAGCTATTACAAACTACACAGCTATGAACATGGGTGCCACACCCTGCATGGCAAAGGTTGGAGGTCTGAGTAGGGAGACAGAAGATGCAGAAAACAAAAAATAATTAAAGTGGGACTGGGTGGGGCCTCCCTGCCTGCTGAGTGGAGAAGAACACAGCAGCCTGTGTGTCACTTTATTTAAAGCCTGAGGAGGGGAAGTACAAACAAGGAGATGGGGTAGGATATCCTTGGTGGTTTGTCGGTCTAATACATTCTGAGACTCACTGACTGATAAGGCTGATGGTAACAGGGACAGGCAAGTTCGCTGTTCCTAGGACCATGTCAGCTAGGACTACAATAAACAGAGGATGAGAAATATTTCCTTTCACTCCAGGATATTTTGGCAGGGTAAACTGAGGCACAAAGAGAGGAAAGTCATGAAGTGCAGGCGGCAGGCAAGAGGCCTCCTGATTGCGTCCCGATCCTGAGCCCGCTCCCGACACATGGGTGCACATATATCCCTGTGATATGATTCTTTTAATTGTTTAGAGAGGATATCCAGCAGGGAAATAACTGGGTCAAATGGGATCTGCAGTCCTAGTTCTATGACATATCTCCGTACTGATTTCCACAGTGGTTCTTTATTCTTAATTATTTCCTAAAATCAGTATCTAAAAATATATTCACACTGGTGATTAGGACTTCAACATGTGTGACGTTTGTGGGAACACAATTGAGTATATAGCAATATCATGAACATTTATTCTAGATCTCCTTCAGTAAGTTTTGGATACTTGTCAATAAAAGAATGGGAAAAGAATTTCATTATTTGATCTTCCTTGTAATCTACTCGTGACACAGATTATAAGGATATTAAATTTCAAGCATAATTAAGGATGTTAAATATGGGTACATGTGGGAAAGATGAAAATAGAGAGAAATCAACAAGCATTTTAAAAATTACTACATAAACTGTATAACCAGATGTGATGACAGACATTTCCGTCCTTTATAATATTCAAAACCCAAAAGGCATTGGCTTTTCCCTCGGAGGTATTGAATTTATTTGGGGGAGATAAGAAATAAAAACACTGCAATGAAAAGTACATTAAAAATAAAGAAGCATTGAGGGATCGGCTTAGGTGAGAAATACACTTAATATCGAGGATCATTGTGTGGTGAGAAGATCAGGAAACAATGTACCTTAGGAGATGTAGGATGGGAGGGTGAGCTGGGCAATGTTGAAAGTTTGGGATTTGATGAGATCAGAGAAGCCTTCTTGGAAGACCTGAAAGCTAAGCAGGTAGGGAAAATAAAATGGGTGTGAGGGAGCATGTGGATGAAGTAGAGAGGCACAGCAACGAGAAAGAGCTTGTGGGGAGCACAAGCAGTGACTATCTGGAGGCTGAAGGTCACGTCAGGTGAAGACAGAGTTGGCGTAGCCAGTTGGAGTTCAGATCCCTGAAGGCTTTGTAAGCGGCAGCACCTTTTCTTCACATGAAAAGCTTATGTGTAAGTGTAACACATGCATCTAAGAAGGACAAAGCTGCTCAGTGTGGGGCCAGAGTGTGATTGGTTTCACTTCCTCAACATCTCACCTTTGTGTGCTGCCGATCCTTCAGCGATTCTGGTAAATCAGACTGGCAGTCCTTTCACCTGGATCATAGTGGCAGCATTCTACTCCTAGTCTTGTCCCTTTCCTCTACCAAGAACTTTCAAAAAGGCAGTTTCAACTTTGTTCTTCTCCTGATTAAATCCCAGAGCTGGCACCTAACAGCCCACAAGAACAAACCTCACCTCCATAGACTCAGCCTAGAACTTCACTTTCTGTTCTTGTCAATTGGTCTAATATTTGTACTCAACCTTACCGTCTCTCCACACAAAACTTATGATTTGTCTTGTCCAGCCCTTGGATATGCTGTTGTCACTGCCTAGAAAGGCCTTCACCTCCTTCATTTAGGCTCAGAGATTGCTTACTCCAGGAAGATTTTCCTAACTTCCTTGGTCCCCACGTGGATCTGGCCATACTTCACTTTATGCTTAATTGTATCCATAGAGACAAATCCTATTGTTTTATCTCTATCAGGCATGATGTGAAAATACAATCAATGTTTAAGTTAAAAATGTTTATTGCAGTAAAAGACGCACTGCCATTAATCCTCCTTAAAATACTTTCCCTCACTTCAGCCCACTTAACCCATCTTTCTTGTCACTTTCTGAAGCAGTTATGGAAGACTTTTTGTGAGTGTCTTTAGTTGTGATGACACAGTTGCCTCAATGTGCTGAATCAATTCAAAACATTCACCTTTCCTGGTAATTTTGACTTTGGAGAAGAGCCAGAAGTCACATGGTGTCACGTCCAGTGACTAAGGTATATGAAGACAGAATAACTGCAATGTTTTAACATGCCTGCCTTTCTATTGGATGGCACTCAGCAATAGCATTCATCCTAGTTTTGATCACATCTTGGAAAGACACTCACAAAAAAGAACTTCTAGAACTGCTTCAGGAAGTGGAAAGAAGCTTGGGTAAGAATGTTCTAAATGAGGGGCAGTATTTTGAGGGGGATTAAGGACAATGCACCTTTACTGTAATATGTTAAAAATGTTAATCATTTGCTATAATTTTGCATCACACATTGTACATGGGAACATATTTGAGAGATGTTAAAAAAAGTGAAACTCACAATATTCAGTCAGGGCATGAATATTGGTGAGGGAAGGATGAAGGAGTCTGAATGACTCTCATATTTCTCTTTGGATTGATACATTGTACTGTTGTAGAGAGTATATGCACTGAAAGAGCTTGGACAGCAACAGAAAATGAGTTCTTTGGTGAAATTGAGTTTGGGTTTCCTGTGTGTCAGATCTATGAGTATGAAGCACAGGAAAAAAAAAAAAGATCTAGAGGTACACATTTGGGAGTCAGTGAATAGTAGGTGCATATTCAGGAGTGAAGGAAATTATTCAAGGTGACAGTCGTTTAGAAGGAAAGAAAGATGTGGATGGGGTGGGTAAAGAGAGCAGGTGGAAATAGGTGTCACAAACCATAATGGCTGCATTTTCCCTATTATTTTCAACCCCAATACCACAGACTCAGTAAAACTTGTTGTGTAAACAGAGAAGCTGTATATGTTCTTCAGGGTCCTAGGCCACTCTGAGGTTCAGTGAGGTGCTAAATCTTCTGAATTGCCAGGTGATCTACCTGACTACTGTCATGGGGAATCTCTCCAAGCTTTTCATATGCCATCCATTGCAGTTATGACTCAATATTGAAAATACAAACAAAATAGTAATGTTAAAATAGGACCTTGGGTTTTGAGGTTTTTTTCTGATTATTAAATAATAACTCCTTAAATAATTTAGACAATGACTGAAACAGGAATTCTTTGAATATTGTTTTTAGATCTAATAATATATTCCCACCAGAAATTATTTTTTCCAAATTAATATGTAAACAACCACATGAAACATTTTTTAGCAAGAGAAGTAAGCATGGACATATTATCCTAAAGATTCATTGTTTTCTTTACTAAGAAGAAAAAAAAACTCTTCTTAGCTACAGAAAGAGATAGAATAGTAAAGATATCATAATGTGTAGATGAAGTGGCTTCATCTTGTGATAGATGAAGGTGGGGAGAGAATTCCCTTGAAGTCAAGTGTGGGATAAGTTAAATAATTCAAGCTATCTGTGATGGCTGATTAGTGATTCATTGTGGGCATTTCATAGAGCCAACATTTTTCATACTCTTTCAGACTTATTCAAACACTGTAAAACTGCTCTTTACCAGCTCAAGGGGGCTCTTTAGTTTTCTGGAGTACTATACTTAAGTGAGTACTGACCAATAGAAACAGCATCACTTTCTACATCTGGGTTTCGAAAGCTGGTCTGTTATCTAGGGCACTGGACTTCTTCTTTCTTCCTCTTCCTCTTCCTCTTCCTCTTCCTCTTCCTCTTCCTCCTTCTCCTCCTCCTCCTTCTTCTTCTTTCTTCTTCTTTTTATAGGCAGTCAATAAACAGGCAGGAGGGAGGAAGAGGAAGGCTGCCTCTCAGCCAGAGGTTAAATCAATGTCGACCAATTGGGTAACATGTTTCAGGCAGGCCACTCTTATCTCTTTGTGGTCAATTAGAGGAAAGTCTCACGAGGGGAGAAAGGAGGAATTAGACTGATGTAATTTCACCGATAGCCTCTTTGACATAATGTGTGTGAGTATTCATTATAATACATGGGATGTGTATATTTTATCAGATCTGGGCTTAAATGCAGAGGCACCTATGCAAAGATTAAGAATCCTACGTAAACTGTGTATTTATCTTAAAGAGGTATGAAATATTCAGAGCTTATATAAATCTGGGGCAGAGGCATATCCCAAATTGTTTTCAAATGTTTATTTTCTGCTATCTACCCTAATTGTCTAATTTTGGCAGTTTATTTTTGTGCTAAAGTGAAAATATGACTCAAATCCAAGTAAAAATTACTGTGTACAATGACTTTGCTTTTCTATAATAGGAAATATGTACTATAATGAAGCCAAATAATTATTTCTTATAATTTTCTTATTTTTAAAACTAGAAGGCTATAAATATGAGGCAGTTAAGCTGTCCTGTCCTCTTAACTACCAGTCGATATTCATTTTTTATAAAAAGATACCTCATTCATATTTTCAGATATCTGGGGAGAAGAAACTTTAAAAAGTATTTTAAATGTTCTCATAAATATGTAACAAGTTTTACTTTACATGTTTTAGAAAGATGTACTGATGAGTAAATTAAATATACATTTAAAGCAAAAATAAAACTAGGAAGAAAATTAGGAAATAATTTTTGCTTTAGCCTCTACCTCTCTCCTGCTCCTGGCCTGTGTGCAAGCTTCTGTTGGATGTCTAATATTTCAGTGTTAATGTTTTCCAAGTATAATCCATCATTCTTTTCTCTCTTCACTATTCTCCTGCATCTTGGACTGTGGTATCACTACCCAGCCAGTTGCTTAGGCCACAAAGTTTAGTTCAGTTTTTTTTCTGCTTCCCTCACCCTTCCATCCTTCAGCAAATCTTTTTGGTTTTGTCTCCAAATGATTTTTTTTTATGATTCGTTGGCAGCCAACTGATTCTGAGGCACCAACACCTCTCACTAGTATTATTGCAATAACCTTTGAACTGCACCACTTGGTGTTATTCTGTACTTTTGTGTGATTTTTACTCAGTCATCACATGATACTTATTAAAGCAAGTTCAGAAGAAGACAGTTCCCTCTCTAAAACCTCCGCGTTTAGAAGAAATAGCAACTTCCTTAACTGAGCCACTCACCCTGCATGATCTGTCCTTTGCTTTTCCTCTCTGGCCTTGTCCTCTCTCTCTCTCTCTCACTAGCCCAGCTACTTTCTGACTTGCTCATTAGTTTGTCTACAGCAGAGTGCCACCCACAAGAGTTGGCACTCAATATATTTGTCCAGTTCATGAATAAATATATGTATTTTTCTAAGCCTAGAAGAAGCCGCCTTTTGGTTTGGTGCTAAGCAGAACTCAAACTAAATCCTTAGGTGAAAATTTTTGTGAAACTTGGAGTTGGTGGGACCTGTTTGTTGCTACATGCTGGTCTTCTCTGCAGGCTTTGCTATGCTTGGGCTCTGAGGCCGATCCTGAGAGAATGCAAGGGCCTGTGCTACACCAGCAATTGATTCAGCTTGCTGTTTCCTTCATATCAGCCTGACTTTGCCCCTGTAGCCTCACACTTTTTTTTTCCTCATTGAGTTTATTGGTACATTTTAGGTATACAATACAGTTACATTCATCATTGGGATATTGTACCTTTACATGACAGGTCTTGGTTCTCATTTTTTCCCCTTGTCCCTGCCCTCCCTTCACCCCCGCTTCCTTATTTACAGATACTTTATTTCCATTTTTTCATTTTCTCATATTTTTTCTTTTCCTCTACTCTTCCCCTACTTCCCCTACATCTTTAGTCCTTTTCTTCCTATTTCACGTTGTCAATTATACCATTAGGATCTTATGTACAGTTATAGTTTTTCATACCAGAGAAACTATTTGGTAAGCCTCATACTTTTAAACTTACAATTTCTGGCTTATTTCTGAGCTCAAATCCATATCTTAAACCTTGTTTTGATAATTGAATTCCTATCTATTTCCTTCTTCCTCAGATCTCCTATTTGTTCCCAGTGCAGGACCCATTGCTACTTCATTGTATTGTGCAGTTCAGCTGACCTCTAGCCAGTGTTTTTGTTCTAAAATGCGCTTAGCCTCTTAGTTGAGATCTGGTGGTACCAGAGCTATTGATGAAAGAATGAGCGAATAGTCATCATGTTGGAGCTATACCTTTAGAAATCACTTAAAACTGTTTATGCATAAATCTTTTATAATCTCTCACCAGCAATTAAAAAACAATTACAACAGAATCTCCATGGTGTTCAGTATTTGTATAGTCCCAAAGTATTTCTAACTTCTTTAAAAAAACAAGAAGCGATAAAAGAATTGAGCGCAGCTTTTAATGTGCTGAAAGGGTCCTCGTTATGGGCCAAAAAGAAGTTACTTAAGCAAGGAGACGAGAGCCTGGCACAATCAAAAGAATGAAAAGTGAATGGCAGACCAAGTGCCAGCCCTGAAGATCTCCCCACGTGGGCCAAGGATGGAAGCTGACCAAAGACTATAGGGTTTAGGGAAGAACTAGTCTCTAACTTTGCTTGGGAATGTGGCACTGAGATTTGAAAATAGGAACTTACCCAGTTATTTCTTAGAATAGCAAGCAGAGCCAATTAAAATGACTGAAATATTTCAAGTAAGGTCTTTCATCACTCCAGAGTAAGTACATGGAAACAGATTTTTTTTTTTTCATGTAAGATCTTGCACAATTGCCTGTGTGGTTTGGAGAGAATTATTGGCAGGGTATTTTCTGGTGAAGGTAGAAATTTGGCCGGGACATCTCAACAGGAACCTGGATGTAGTTCATAAAAGCAACTCTGTAACTTAAAGCTGGTTATTTCATGACATCTCTTGAATACCAGTTTCCCGAAATATATGATTTTAAAGATGATTTCATCTTTCTTAAGTGTGAGTTTATTATAGTCTATTTGAAGTCACATTTAAAAAATTTTTAGTATTACACCAGAAATAGATGGAGTAAAGAGAGATTACTAAAGTGATTTATAACCTCTCCAATATTAAAAGCTCACCACCAATTCTGTCAGAGAGCCTAAGTCCTGCCTGATAGATAGCGCTTTCCAAAATGCTATCTATATGTTTAGAAGCATTTTATTATTGGGGATATAATTAGACCTTTTAAAGGAAATAAACATTGCAGCTATCTTGTTTAGAATTATTTTTAAACTTCGATGTGCAAACCAACCAAAACAATGATTACATTAGTGTCTTAAAAATCAAAATATTTTTGACTATATGTTTAAATGCTAATGTCTCAGAACACATAAAAACAATAAATTTTAATGCCATTATTGGTGTTAAATTTTATTACTCAGGTGGAAATATGAGAAAACACAAATGAAAAAGAAATTTTACGAAAATCTTTTGTCATACCTAATAAACCTCACATTCCACAATATGGCTGAGAACATTAGTCTAATGATTAAGTTAGTATTAGGAGTTAAATTGTGTTTCTCTGAAAGATATTGAAGTCCTACCCTTTAGCACCTGTAAATGTGACCTTATTTGGAAATAGGAACTCTGCAGATAATCAAATCAAGGTGAGATCATTAGGCTAGGCCCTAACTCAGTATGTCCGGGGTCCTTTAAAAAGTTGACGTTTTGACATAGAGACACACATATGGCGATCAGCATCTTAAAGCGGACGCAGGGGCTGGGGTGATGGGACTACAAGCCAAGAAATCCCAACAGTGGCCACAAACTACTAGATGCTAAGTAAGAGGCATGGAACATTCTCCTTCATGGTTCTCAGAGGGCCCCATCTTGATAACACCTTAATCTTGGACTTCTGATCTCCAGAACTGTGTGTCAACAAGTTTCTGTCATTTAGCCACTAAGTTTGTGGCATCTTAGCCAACCAATATAGCTGATCATCTAATTCTTTCCAGGGTGAGGTCAGTAACTCTCTACATTAGTAGAGATTTTCTTAATTATGATTGAGTTAGCAAAAATAGAATTATTTCTTCCCCATATTTCTCCATGAAGGGTATGCTGTTTACCTTGGGTTGGCCCCTATGAGTCCTCCAAATATTCTCTTCTTCAGCTTTATGCTCCAGAAGAAGGTACCTCTATGAGCAAAATCAATTGCCTTCCTTACCCTTTGGCTTCAACCTAAGTTAAGCCACTGGGAAGCAGCAGCAAGAGATCCAAAGGCAGAAAAGAGGTGAGATTGAAACATTTTTCTCCTGGAGAAGTCTTTTTTCTGAAGGTTACAGTTCCTTCAGGTCCCACAGGTAACTTCATATAACAGCTTACGCTGTAACCACTCCCTCCCCTAACCCCTGCAAGTCCAGCATGCTGCCCTAACCCTTGTGACTTCCTATACATTGTTCCCACAGGATCAAGTCCTTCTCAAACAATCCTACCCTCAGTGGGCCTTGAGTTTCCTGATGCATACAAAAGTCCATTGTGGAAAACTGAAGCTGATAGGTTTCAAGTAAGATGGTGTGGTCTGGAGTCCAGTAGCCTAAATTTTCCAAAAACCCTGGGGCCCACTGGTGATTGCAGAATTCTAGATCCTTTTAGCTTAGAGTAATGTGACTTGCCAAAAGGTCCAGTCAGATAATCTAAATGAGTGGAGTAGGGTGAGGGAGAGTATCTTGGGGACTCCAGATGACTTATTGCTACCTGGGAATGTTGATCCAGTGTTGCCAAAACTGGCTTTTTATAAAAGAGAACTCAGAAGTTATCAAGATTTTTATGTGGATACTCATCATTTTTCAATATTGGCAACTAGTTGAAAACATAGGAGAATAGAGCAAGCCAAGTGAAATAGATCTACACCCCAGGTTTGGGCGCAGATCACAAATTTCTAATGTCCGGATAAACACTGTCTTGTATCTTCCTAGATTGCCAGGAATTAACTGAACCCTCCAGAGGGATTAAAATGTTATAATATGCCTACATTATTATTAAATTAAAGGTTGGTATAAAAGAAAATATCAGTACCATTTTGTATAATCCATTTTTGAAGATATTATTTTTACTATATTGAGCTTTTACTTCTTTCCTTAAAGATGAATAAAATAAATTCTTTTGAAAAGCTTAGCTCCAGAAGTTTCTATTATTCTTGGAAAGCAAAGAGGCTCTATTTTACTGGTAAAAGGGATGATCAGTTAGTAGGTCCTTTGTCCAGCATTATACATGGTGTTATCTAGAACAGGCTAAGCTTATGCTGAGGATACACCACAGCTTTGAAATCCCATTGCCAAATACCCACAATGTATTTATCATTTATATCAAGCCCTCTGTGGTGTTAGGGCTTGGATCTGGAATAGTCCAAAAAAGCTCATATGTTGAAGGTGCGTATGTTAAACAGCCTCAGATATGTGGCTTTTGAAATGTGATTGAACCATTAGGTCTCTATTTCATTGGAGGGTTAGTCCATTGGTGGAGTCTTACTTTGATGGCATTATTGATTGGGTGGTTATGGGACCTTGGAAGTGGGGCCTGGTTGAAGAGAGTTGGCCATAACTTTGGGGACTATCTTGTCTCTGGCTGCTTTAACTTTCTACCTCCTGTTTCCTGGCTGCTGTAAGGTGAGCAGCCTCCTCTGCCACACACTCTCATCAATCACCATGATGTTGTCTTACCACCGACCTGAAAGCAGTGAAGTCAGCTGTCCATACACTGAAACCCCTTAAACTGTGAGCCTCCTTTAAGTAAGTTGCTTATCTCAGGTGTTTTGTCACAGTGATAGAAAGATGATTAACTGCTTGCTTTGTTACACGAGCTGTCTGGATTGGCTGCAGCACCAAATCAATATATGTGGGAGGGTTTATAAGGCCTCAGTGCAGAAGTGACACATTTCTATTCAAGATTTATTGTCTGAAACTTGTCTCTGACCCTTGCTCAACCATAAGAAGGTTCCATGTTTTCAGGAAGGAGGGGAAATCAGGAATAGCGAACACGCCGGGGATGTAGCTCAGTGGTTCCACCACCTGCTTGCGAGGACAGGGACCTGAGTTCAATTGCCGGTACCCAAAATAAAAAACAAACAAACAAACAAAAAACAAAAAAATCACTGAGCTCAGTGGTTCCACCACCTGCCTAGCAAGGAATAGTGAACACTAGCTACATGGTTGTTATTAATGTATTATCTGAAAGGCCATGAAAGTCATTATAATTCTTTTTTGCCTTTGACCACAGGAATCTCAGAGCTACTAATTCCAGGATTTTTTTTTTCTAAGTATCCTGTAGGTATTTTTCCTTTCCTCTTCCTATATTAGTCATGGTATTTCTTATTTTAATGGCACCATTGTTTGTGTACTTTTTTTGGTGAGCCACCTCTGATTCATAGGGGAAGGGTCACCAAGAGCAGTAAATGAGAAAATTAATGGAAATAAATAGGAAAAAATTAAATATATGGATATTTGCTTTATAGCTAAAGCTGATGTCTTTTTAGGCCACTTCTGTCTAAAGAGGAGCAGATCATCATGCAGCATGGTTAGTAACCATGGTGACAGTAGTAATAACCTTGTTTTACCTATGGCAGGAGCCTGGCTTTTTCTAGACCTTTTTCTATTATATTAGGGTTCTTCAGTGAGACAGTTGAATAGAAGGTGTATATATAGAGAGATTCATGTTCAGAAATTTGCTCATATTATTATAGAGGATGTCTAATCCAAAATATGCAGTTCATGTCTGAAGACGGGAAGAATATGGTTAAGACCTAGGGAAGAACAGATCTTACACTTCGATTCCAAAGGCTGTCTGCTGGTAGAATTCCCTCTTGCTTAGAGGTGTACAATGAAAAGCTAATATAAAGGCAAAGCTGGGGAATAAATACATCCATGAGATATCTGAGAGTCTGTCACTCTTCTTATTCTGTTTGGGATTTACACTGACATTATGGAGAGAAATCTGTTTTACACAACCTTCACTGATCTGAATGTTAATCTTATCCACACTCAAACACCCAGAATAATGTTTGATTATAATCAGGGCATCTTGGCCCAACCAAATGTCTACATAAAATCAACCACCACACACCATGCAGTTTCCTCCTCTTCTAAGCTCACTAGTGTCATCTTTCTCTATGAGGTCCCGCTGGATACTGAAATTCATCGCTGTTTCCTCCCCGAAATGGCCTCACATTGGTTCCTGGCTGCCCTTGTGGAGGACCCTTCTTTCATTGTAACTCTTTTCTCAGATTCCTAAGGATGGTGGCCCCAAGCTGACAGTTTTGTTATAGCCACCTGAATGAATTAAGATACATATTTGAAGATATTTTTGTCATCCAGTGATAAGTATCTCTGTGGACTTTTTAATAGCCTTATTCATAAGGTTAGGAGGCTTCTCACATTTGCTTTGATTTCTCAGAGAATGCTGTGGTATGAATATGGTTTAAGTATATCCCCTGAGGTTCAGGTACTGAAAGGTTGGTCCTCAGTGTGGCAATGTTGAGAGATGGTAAGGTCGTCAAGAGGTGGGACCTAGTGGAAGGTAATTAAACAAATGGGAGCTTTTTTTTTTTGGTACTGGGGATTGAACTCAGGACCTTGCGCTTTCCAGGCAGGTGGCCCAGCCCTGGGGGCTTTTTCTTTGTGAGAGATTAAGGTAGTTCTGGTGAAAATTTTTATTTCTCATGAAAGTGGCTTGTTATGAACTGGTCTCTTTTATACACATTTTGCTTTCTGATTTTCTCCCATATTATGATGCAACCAAGTGGGTCATGCCAAGAGATTGGACCTGTGGAGCTACCCAATCTTGAAGTTTTAGCCTCCAAAACTGTGAGATAAATACTTTTTCTTTATAAAGTATCCAGCTTCAAGTATTTTGTTATCTGAATAAAAATGGACTAATATAGGGTCACAGGCTTGATTCATCTCTGGTTATTCTAGAGATTGTTCTTTCATCTTGAGCCAATTGTTTTTCCAAAAGCATTTTTTGAGGGGACCATTAAATTGGCATATGTGGAGGAGGAAACAGGGTAGATGCAACCAATAGTGAATGTTTGTGGCAAAATAATAATAAAGGTTTTATTATTTTATTATAATAATTACTACTACTTGTGATTAAATACATAGCATGTGGCAGAATCAATTCACTTATTTAATTCATCACAACAGTCTGTGAAATTTATAGTACAAACAACTTTGCAAATAATAAAATTGAGTCTCAGAGAAGTAAATTCAGCCATGACAACAGCTACCCAACAATAGTTGCACAATGAGCAGTTGTCTGGGGGTTATCCAGAGTGTCCTACTGCCTCTCTACTTTCTTGCCTTTCACACCAGGAGTAGGTGTCCAACCTGCTTCCAAAACTCTAGGTATATTACAGTTGTTCAGGAATATAGTCCACATGCAGTAATTAATAATAGTCTACTATGGTCTGTGTTTTTGGTAAATTGTTAATGAATCAAATTCAACAAATTCTCCAATTTAGGAGGATAAAAGAGGAACTACTTCTAATAAAAGTGTGTAGTGTTAATAAAAAGCTGATATAAGAAGCAAGTGAATTTATCTTCAGAGATAATTTCTTTAAGCAGCAAGAAGGAAAGCCTACCTCAGATTTCTAACTCAGTATATTCTCTAAATCTACTGCCCTGGCAGAGATAGAAATTTAGGGCAGAGGGAGATATTCTCTTTCTGATGCTGCAGTTGAGATTTTCATCTTGCAAGGGTCTGGAAAGCACTTCCAAGCTCAACAGGAAAATATTGGAGTTAAGTTTTCCTATTCCTTGTGAGCCTTATCAGATTTTCAAGCTGCAGGGAAGAGTGAACACACTGGAGACAGGAATAAATGAAGTCTACTTGGGTGAAGGATAAGAACCATCACCGGTATTATTCTTTTTTTTTTAATTTTTCTGCTGATGAAAGAAAGAAATGACAAAGTAATTTTTGAGTAACTATTGTCTCATAAAGGAAACATCCTATTTGACTTACATTTATTGCAAGAATAAATGAATCCATTGCCACTCATTAACTTCATTATTTAATCCCACCATTTATTTTTTTCATTAATGTGTATTAGTTGTGCATATCAACAGGATACAGGGTGATATTTCAGCGCATGTGTACAGCATGTACTGATTAAGTTAGGGTAATTAGTATTCCCCTCTTATCATTTCTGTATGTTTGGAGGCTTTGAACTTCTCTCTTATAGATCTTCATAAAATATATAGCAGGTTAGTTGAACTGTCATTATCCCATTGTGCTGTGGAACACCAGAATTTATTTCTTCTATCATTTTAAGTTTTCATATTTCTTTTTCTTGAGGGAAAGAAGAGGAACAGTGAGAAGTAATACCATCACATCCTTTTACATAAGATAATTTCATAAGGCCTTTTGATAAAAACACCTCGAAATTTAGAGCCACCACGACAGTTTTAGAGTACTTCCTATTATTTGTAGGTGTCAAGGACCTAGTGAACAGTGCAAGAACCAAATTAGCCTAAATTTTAGAAATACTATGGATTTCAAATAAAGTGTTTCTTTTCAAAGAATGGGATCTATGCTTTCAGAAGAATGTAAGGTGGAGCCACCGAAACTTTTTCCTTTCTTTATTGTGTAACATTTAATAATCAACTCTATATGCACAGATATTTGAATTAGCCAATTATTTTTATAAGATTCATTTATACACAACTCCAGTTCTCCCCTCAATTTAAGGAAAGCTGATTCTACTTATGGATTCTTACATAACAAAAGAGGCAAGTCAATCATCTCCTGTTTTGCTTCCATTTTCCTGAGCATGAACAATAATCTTAAGATAGGAAAGCATTTATTAAACAACATAAAGGAGGAATTATAGTTTATTATAGGTTAAGAAGAAAGAAGAAACAATGACCTACTTTAGATGAATTCACATGTTCATGCTTTAACAATTTATATCTATAGATGCTGAAGTAGCTTGAAAGGTTTGTTTTAGAACTGTTTGAAATTCAAAGCAATCACTGAAAAATCTGGAGCGTGAGAGAATCTAAGATGGATAAATGTCCTAATTTTTATTTAAAGAAAATGTCTGATTCAATTTTTTAAAATTCTTGAGTATTTAGAGGGAGATGAAATCATCACTGAAGGGCATTCTGACTTTCCTTTTTCTGGATTCCCAAAACATTCAGTGTGTGAGGTTACAGAGGGTAGCATTGCTTCCTTTTCTCTTTTCTCCGAAAACTTTAGCAATAAATATCATTTGACTTTACCCAAGGCCTTCTCAAGAAACCTTTCTTCTTCATAAGTTTGGAAACACATTCTACAGCTATGATGTAGCTAGGTTTCATCAAATCATTTGAAAGCCTCAGAATATTTTGTGAATAAAATAGAGAAATTCCCTCCCTGCCCTCCCCACCTCAAAAGGTTACCACTGTGAGATAGATGTCAACCATCAGCATAACTGACTGAATTACAACTTTTGACGTTTCACACATCAAAGAGGGAAGGGGGAGACTCCTTTTGCAGGGATCTTTTTGGCCACATCTCAAAAAAATATCAAGTTGGCAACTTCTTGGTTGTAGTTTTTTAGGATAGTATCTCTTGCATAAATATTTTTAAAGCCACAAAATGAGCTTTGCAAAGAATGAGAAAAGCAAAACAAAAGACTGTTTCATATTTAAGATTTAAATCTCTGTTCTTGGACCTGGGCCTAGTTCTATTAAAGTGGTGATATCTATCCAACAAATCCTATATAAATTATTCGATAGTGAATGTTATAGAAATGCTGATTTTCCAGTTGACTTTTTAAAAAACTACTTTACTCTTCTATTTCTTTTTAAAAGCTCTTTAAAAGTTAAGTGTACTTTCTTGTCACCTAAGAAAACTCATTTTCAGCATAAGATGAATGGATATATAGTTTTATTTAAATAAGTTTATAAATGGAAAATAAAGTTCTACAAAATACATGACTTGACCAACATAATTGAGTGAAAAAACTTGTATCACACCAAAATTTCTAGTTTCCTTTTCTTGTACAATTCTCATTCGCTTTTTTAAGGGATTTTTTTTCTGAAGAAAATTTAAATTAGTATTTTGTAATTTGTATTTGAAAATTTGACACTAGCATATAAAATACATTTTCAGTTTAGTATTTTGTTAAATTTATGTAAATCTTTCATTTGTGCTCTGACCATTTGAAAGGGGAAAAGGCTCACTGTTTTGCTGTGTAGGGTGTTACTTAACTCTATTGTCCAGATTTAATAAATCCTGCCATGTGGTGATTCAATTTTATTTGGTTTTGTGCTCACCCAAACTCTTGTGAATAAACCAAAGTGCTTTTCTCTCTGGTGCTGTGTTAGCTTTGTGCCTTGAATGGAAATTAAATGCAAATGCTTTCATTGCACTGTCCCCTTGTTAATTTATCACATGTTTAAACACAGCAACATATTGGAAAACCTTGTTATTTCATAATCTTCAGATTCTTTGCACAGTGATATTAAGAACAGGAGAATGAGTAAAGATAAGCCAATGGGAAGAACATGTCTACAGGGCAACTGGCAGTAGTCCCACACCCATTAGTCTGTGGTATCTGGTGAAATTGCTGGAATCAGCTTGCACTCTGACTTCATGACAGAGCAAAAAAAAAAAAAAAAAAAAAAAACAAAGAAAAAGAAAAAAGTTGCAGAAATTGGAGGATGTGAGTGAGACACAATTTTTGCGCTTTAATTATGGTCTCAAATAGTTTATTCTAGATGTATTCTTTGATAAGGCTCATCCTGTGTAAATTTTTAGTTAAAGTCTAATAACAAAAAACAGTATAGAATTTCAACTTTCAGTAAAGGATGAAGAAGGAGAAGCATTTTGCAGGGCATAGAATAAGCTCTTATTCCAGAGGGGTACATGATGAGCATTTGTGGGCTTGATTGTAAAGAAGAAGGGAAATGAGGAGACTGTATTTTTGCATTAATGTGCTGGGAGTAGAAATTCTAATCACAGCCAGATGTTGGTGATCATCCGAGGAGCTAAGTTCATGTGTGTAATTGCATCAAATGATGATTATACACACATGAAGAAAGAGATGAGGAAAAGGTATTGGAAGTTCTTCCTAGGCTCTCTTCTTTTTATTATTCATTTAACCACATTTAAAGCTCTGAAATTACTTTTGGTTTTAAGATCTGCCATAGAATAAGCAAACATATAGCATTGTTTTGAACTTCTCTCAATACCTATGTCTCAGTGATCAAGTTTCAAAAAATAGGTGGAACTGTTTTTAGTAGATTTGTTTTTTGACCTCAGTAGAGTATTCATGAGCTTGATTGTATGTCAAAGCTATGGAAAGGTTTTAAATGGTATTTGTTAAATCTATGACACATTTGATAAAATGTGTTGGTCTTTTATGATGCCTGTTCTTCATTTTTCTTTTCTCTAACTGCTCTTGATAGTTTGTTCTTCTGTTGGATTTCTGGAATCTTGATTATTATATGCCTAAATGTAGATTTTTTTAAATTACAGCTATATCTTACTTATCTGTATGCCACATTTTTTCCCCCTGTTTGGAAAGTTTTTTGCCATTGCTTCTGTGAACAGGGTTTTTATGTAATTTGTGCTATACTATACTTTTTAATTGAATTCAATCAATTTTTTCAATCTTATGTTATTCTTTGCATTGTCTAGCAGCTGCTGGATTGATTTCTTATGAATCCTTGCTATTTTTAAGAAATCTCTTTTTATGATCATTAACTGCAGTTCTAGCTCTATATCTGATATTCTGTCCTCACATTGGCTCATTCTGCTGCACATAATTTCAATGAAGTTTTTAAATCTCCTGGATATCTGCTTGAATTTGTTTCATGGATTCCATTTCTTTCCTATGCTGGGTGTTCATGGTTTCCCTTTCTTTCCTATGTTGGCATTCATTGTTTCTGAGATTCTCTATTTTCTTTTTTTTTTAATCTGTATGTGTTCTAGAGCCACTAAGCATATCTTTCATTCTGGTCACCATCTCTGTAGTTATCTGGGAAATTATTTCTGCTTTGATTGTTTCTAGAGACTCCTTCATCTGTTTTATTACTTCCCTTATTAGCTCTCCAGGGAGTACAGTGGCTAACTTTTGGATTGTTCCACCTCGTTGGCCCCTGGACTTGCCTTTGATGAGCTGGATGTCTGGGTTTGCATCTTATTTATGCTATTTCATGTTTTTATTTTTTTGTTGTTGATGTTTTTAGTTTAATTCCTGGGTTGATACTTGTATATTGCTCTTCACAAGTATTTTTATTGCTAAGATTTAGAGCCATTTGGGAATGACTACTTTTCAGAGGTGTTTTTTTGGGGATAGCTGGTCTTTGAATTTTGAGTCTGTAATGCCCCTTAGGCAATCTTGGATTTGGTATACCAGGTATGAGAACTGACTAGAACAATCACTTCACCTTGGCCAAAGCAATACAATTAGCATCAACAATAGCATCAAACACAGCTTAGAAAAGGACAAATTGTGGTAACTATTAATCTGTCACCTTTAATCACATGAACTAGACTTGTGGTTACATATCAAAATCCAGGATCAAACAAAATATATGTTTGCAGTAAATAAGCCCTTTAGTATAGCAAATTTACCTTCTGGGGAGAAGACTTAGAAGGAGTTGGTTGGGGGGATATAGAAGTAGAAGGAGAGGGAAAGGTTAGAAGGAGGGCTAGAGGACACAGGAAGATCATGCAAACTTTGGGAAACTGGTCAAGACAAGAAGAGAGAAGGAAGGAACAAAAACAATGACAGTACAAACTAACAGCAACAGGAAAACTAGGAACTGTATTGATGTTCTTATAGAAAAATAACAATCAAGTAAAAACAAAACAGGAGAAAAACAGGAATAAGAAAGGAGAGAAATGAAGAAGAAGAAAAGATAATAAAAGAAAAGTAAGAAAAAGAAGAAAAAATGTCTCCTTCAAGGTGTGTCCCTGCTGATGCTGGTAGACAATGTGGGCAGCAGACTGCAGATCCAAGTCACTTTATCTCAGTGAACCAGCCATAGTCCACTGAGATTCAGGCTTGTTTCTGGTTGTGAGGGAATTGAACTCCCTGACCTCCCATAGGTTTGAACTCAGTGCTGTTCTGCTGCACATTTGAGGTTTCCCTCCCCACAGTAAGTCAAGGTTTGGCTAGGAGGTGCTGATCCCAACCACTCACCAACTACTGTAGTCTGCTGTATCTTTATTACAGTGACTCTCTTCACTGTTCCTGTGGGCTTCAATTCTCAATAACAAGCCTCAGAGAGATCCTCTCTGGTACTCACCACTCCACCATATTCCTGACCTCAGAATGATGGTCTTTCTGCTTTCCACCTTGTCTGGATCTGGTCATCACTCTTGCAGGTGGCGCCAGTGGTGATCCCTGTTCCTCATTTAAAATTTTTAGCTTAAAATATAGATAAATAAATAAAGCATAAGCAATCCCTGAAAGCAATTTTTAGATGTATCCACCAAAATTGTATCTAAGGATATCTATTTTTACTTACATAATCCCCAATACCACATTAAACTCCTATTAACCAGTTATCTCTCCTCCTCCTCTCCTCTCTCCCTCCTTCTCTCCCTTCCTTCTCTCTTTTCACATGTCAGCTGAGCTTTGCCAGGCTAAGAAGAGTGTATGTTTTAGAGAGGAATTCAAGAGTTCACAGTATAGAAAAACACCTTTTCTTTTTGAAATGTTCACAGATATTCAAATGACCATGTCAAGGTGCAGGATGTATAAGGTAGAAGCTCAATTGCTTCTCAGCCTTTTGGCTAAGATCAAGTATAAGACAGAAGTTCAGAAGAGAGGATTAAGCTATAGATATAAATTTGAAAGTCAACTGTGAATTAATATGCTTACATCATGCAATTTAATAAAATTAGTTGAGTGAGTACAAGTAAAGAAAAAATAGCTAAGGACAAAACTCAAGGAACATTTAAAGGTCAGAGAAAAGTAATTTAAATATGTTAGTGCAATTTTATTTTAAAGAGTTGTCTATCTTCATTGACCTTATATTTATTTTGGAATTGGCATGGAATATAGTTTTCTTTTTCCAGAACTTCTAAACGTCTGTTGTCTAAAATCTAGGTAAGTGTCTGATTGAAACTATTTCACCTGATGCTATAAAATTGATCTTATTAGTGTGAGCTGTGAGCCTGTTCTTAGATAAGGAGACTTCCCAAGGCTGAATCAGTTATGGTATATTGTCAAATATCAGAAGTACAAAGGAGTCAGTGCATGTGGGGGGAGTGTTAAGAGCAGTTTGAGAATGAGATAGGAACATCTGGGGCTGAAAGTCTCACAAAAGTGAAAACATAAAATAAGCAAGAAGTTAGATAAACAAAGGTAACCCCTGTAAAATCAGAAAAAGGATGTTTGAGACAAAGCTGCTAGGTTGAAGCCTTCTCAAGAACCAGTCTGAATATTTTCTGTAATATTCCTTTTAGACTGTGGGTGAGAGAGCTAATACCACATCAGGCAAAACCTACCATCACCTTTTTTTACACTCTTAATTCAGAGTACAGCCACTTTCTACCAAATGTTCTCACTTTCAATTCTTTTGGTAGATTTATGTCTACTGCTTCCTTCTAAAAGAAAGATTCAAATTCAGATGTAGTTAGTGTAACCTAATATCAATTATTCACTAAATACCAGGTTGGTCAACTGCTCACACATCAGCTTTTTTAGGGATTATATTGTCATCTTAAAGAAAGGCACAAGTTCATATAAATAGCTTATACTGCCATGATTTAGAAGCCATGTGTAAATTTCCTAAATCCTTTTGTGTACAACATTTGCCTAATAGTTTGCCTCATCTGGAATATTTGAAAACAGTCCTGTATGATTTAGATGTGGTGTCAGGAGAAGACTTCACAGTTAATTTTCTTCTTCCATGCAGAGAAAGATGCATCTGACATCATATAACAAATCACATTGCCAAGATAAGAATAAATAGCACACAAGAAACCAAGTCATTGAATGAAAGAGCTTTAGAAATGTGGCCAAATGTTATTGTAAAGAAGGCTGAGTATGGCATTAAATGATTAGACAAAGCAGCCCTTTGGCTATTTATGTGGGTGACCATCTCCTCTGAGACCCCTTTTCTGGGTTCTTGGGTTTACTGCTCAGGATAGCAGAGTCATTTTATTTTTGATAAATAACCGTTTAAATTAAAGTTGTACTCTCTTATTCAAATTAAAGGTATACTCCCAAGAAAGGGGCAATTTTTACAATTTCTTACAAGGAAGTCTTTCCTCTTCTACTTTCATAAGAAAATTAGAATACTGGCAGGCAGTCTGAGCTTTGCCTGGGCCATTGCTGGTTCTGTATGCAGTCTGGCTATAGTATCTTAACCTTGTCCTTGGGCGGCTGGATTAGAGCTAGTCCACTGGCTTCTTTGGACAGCATGTCCTGATACTTTCATAAATCAATGGAATTCTCCAGAGATTCCACTGTCACAGACCTTTCATTCTGTGGCCTTCTCACCACTATTCCAGGCCCACCTCTTGTTCACAGGTTCTCTTAGTTCCTCTGTGTACTCTCTGAGAGTTCAGGAGAAGAAATCCTTAGCAGCCTCAAGTACAGTATGTGGCACTCTCTGTGAGCTCTTCTCTGGCAGAATAGCTTGTTGCCTTCCTCAGCCTCTTTTGATCCCCTGTCTACAAGGCCAGATTTCCACCCCCAAAGTGAAACACAAGCCCTGTCAGGTTTTAACTTTCCTTTCAATTGCTCTGTGATTTATATGGAGGTTTCTGTATTCTGCTTCTTTCTTTTTAAAAGAGTGGCTTCTATTCCTACCATGCTACTGAGACCACTCCTCCAAAGGCCACAGTGGCCTTGTAACTGCTCAAACTTTTTAGTACTTTATCACTGGAATTCTCTGCTTCATTTGACATTCTGATCCCATTATTTTCTACACACTGTTTTCCTGGCTCCACACAGGACTTTTTTTGCTCATTTTCCTATATTGTTTTCCCTTCAGTGCTGGTGTTTATGGGAATTCTGTCCTTCAATTGTTTTTATTCTCATTATTTCTAAGTACAGGAAGAACAGATATTTTTCCTGGTTCAGTGCTTTCATTCTCATGTCAAACTACATTCTTTGTGTTGCTGCTGAAAACAAACAAAACAAAAAAACTGAATATCCAGATCAGAACTTTTCTCTAACCTTTGGACTCCATTTTTTGAGCCATCTCCTGGGTATTTCAGGCTCTTAAGAGTACAACATGTAAAATGAACTCATTATTCTTCCCCTGATGTATTTCAGTCTCTCTCCAGCCGCTAGAGAACCTGGAACTCACCTTTAGTTCAACTCTTTCATCTCCTACATTGAATGAGTCATCAAAGCCAGCCAAGTTTCTTCCTCATTTGTATCATCTATCAATGATCTATCACTCATCAATCTGCCTGTCCATCTATTTTCCTATCATCTCTCAGGCATCCATCATATTTGTTTATAATGAAATTTGCCTTTAAAAGTTTACATATAGTGAAATAGTTAAATGTAAATAGAAATACAAATATGGGAATAGGGTAAATATACATTTTTTAGAAAAGGAAAAATAAAAATAAATATATACTTTGTGAAGACCCAAGTTGTTAATTATTGTTGCTGTAATTAAGACTCAAATTTGGTACCAAACTTTTAACCAGCTAAAGTAAAAATAAGACTAAGTCTCTTACCTAAGTCTTCCATAGAAGAAAACAAAAATATTTTCATAATTTAAATTGTGAGCTCTGATTAGCTAAAGCTTTGCATTTATAAAGCTTTGCTTATCTTTCTCTTTAACTTACAGATCACTGTAAATTGGCCCTTTTAATCTGGTAAATTTCCTTTGAGCATTTAATGCTATCAAACCTATATTTGTAAAAGATCCACCTCAATTTTTTTTCCAGCCTGACTGTTTAACATAAGAATCTGTGTTGTCTATGGTGGATCCTACTGTTTCTGTTTGTCTTATAGCTATATTTCCCAATTATATTTCTCTTTCTTAAAGATTGGATTTCTGTGAAACTTAGCATCCTAAAAACATTAACTGGATTTAAAGTAGGCTTTGTTCTGGAAATTTTAATTTGGGTGTAAGCTGTATTCTCTTTTGAATTCAGACATGCTTAGACAAGTTCATGAGCCCATTGGGACTGGCTCACCAGGGCCCTATTTTGTGAGATAGTGGAAAAGTCCTTAAAAAGAACTGTGCTGTGTGAACAGGACTAATGGGGGTGAGAGCACCATTTACAGTTATCTGTGAATGAAACAATGCCTTAACAGTGGCACTTGTGAATCTACATGAAGATGTGAGAAGAAGGTTATGGTAGCGTCTCCTGGCACATAGTCTTTTGTAGCAGCTGTGCCATCTCCATCTTTGGCAACAAGAATTGGCAGTTGTGTGCATCTTCAGAGGCTTCTAAATGTGAAGAATGGTAAAAAACTCAGGCTGGGGTGCCTGCCAGATCTAGAATCCTGTTCTTTTCTGTCTTGATGAATGACCTTGAGCAACCTCCTTCACTTCTCTGAGACTCAAGTTATTCTGAGTGTTAAAAAGATGACATGTAAAGTATATGCCATATAGTAAGTCTTTAATAAATAGCATTCAGACATAAGTATAGAAATACGGAGCAAGAGAGGAGGAAAATAGCATGCCATACAGTAGATAAAAGGGTGACTTCAGAGAGCTTTGGTACGATACCATTTGGGGCATTATAAATTAAAGAAAAAAGGTTTGAGAGGGTTAGAATTCTTGGCCTATCTGATATATGGAGAACTGAAGAGACCTGTGTCATCTCATTTTCTATCCACAGGAATTGTGACCTGATTCAGGGAAATGTTAGGCTTTTAAGCATTAGTATAATTTTTTTTTTTTGGCTGATTCTCTTTTACCTCCTGATTTATTTGGGTAGTGTTTTATAATCTAGAGGCATTTTAAAAATGTGAGATTAGAAACTGTTTCTGGGCTCAAACTTTGTAAGTACTATACAACCATACTTGAAGTTTCTGGTGTATTTTACTAAGTTGACCACTCCCTCTTTCTTGAAAAATGTCTCTTCCTGAGCTTCTGTAAACCGAGCTTCCCTTGATTTTTTTCCTACCATTCAGATTCTCTTCTTCTTGGGAACTGAATTTTATTGCCCCTGGGGTTTCTCCCTCCTTGAACCTGTTAACTATACATATTTTTTGAGATTATATTAGTTCTTCATTCTTCTAAGTTGTAAAGTGATCTCCAGTATAACCAAAACATATGACTTAATACCCTTTATAGGAACATGAATCCAACTGTGGTTCTACAGCTAGAAACTTCGCTTGTGCTACTTGGTCTATACACCTAACCAAGGCAAGATTCACAAAAAAGGTTTATAACACCACTGTTATAATTCCATCAATATTCCAAGGTAACGACAGCCATAAAAATGAACAAGGGCAGTTTCATTCTCACAGGTGTCCACCTTTGGTATTTTCCTGCCCAAGATCTAAGTGGAGTCATTTGGATGGGAATAACAGACCCCACAGAGTTGGGTCATGATTTCTACCACTTGTTAGTTGCATAGCCTTGGGAAACTACTTAACTCCAAAGAGGCTTCATTTCATCTTTAAGAAAGGAATAATGTGTATGTATGTGTGTG
>NW_022900927.1:40917992-40985827 GCF_012274545.1 Fukomys damarensis
TGTACTGGGGACTAAACTGGGATCCTTGTACTTCCAAGGCAGGTGGCAGAACTACAAAGCTAAATTCCCAGCCTGATGTATATACTTTTAACAACTTCTTGTCTCTTAGCTGAATATGCTATTCCATGTTATACATATGTTCTTTATTAGATTTCATAGATTTTCTTATTGGACTATTTTATTTTAAAGGGGAAAGGACTTCATATATACAATTATTAAGTGGTACCTTTCCTCAGCAATATTTCATTTTAAATTTCTTCTTCCCTATTGGTTTAATCCAGCTTGCTGGAGCATGTATTGTATTGTTTCCTTGGTAACCAAGTCTTTAAACCATTGGTTAGAATGTCCCAATGTTGTCCATTATATTCCAGCATGCTCTTATCTTAAAAAAGTGTCCAACATATTAGAATTACTTTTTAACTTTTAGTGGTCTGTTGCCTGTATTTAAAAATTCGATGTGGTTTTCATACTTGAATTATTTTGCAAGATTTTTGTGTTGGAGTAGAAAATATTTCCCAGTTTTGCTTTGAATGCTAAATTGTTGGGATCTCTGGTTTTTATAACCAAGAAGTGTATTTTCTTGTTGATAAAAGAAATAATCCAAAGACCCCTCCCCGCTTTTCTTTCAGCGTGCATGCAGTAGCAGTTCAAGGAGAATGTGTACATTGTTTCTCTGGAATGGTTGCTCAAAAACTGAAATAGATTGAAAAAGAGTTGAAACCTGTCATTTCTAATTGGTACAGTCGGTTTTCTCTTCTCGTACTACTCTGCCTCCTTTGGGAATCTGGACTTCTTGACTTAAAAGGGTGATGATAGACTTACACCCTCAGTATTAGCCTTCCTATTGTTATTTTTAAATCAGTTTGCTTCCTTTTACTCTAAGCTCTACAAAGATGGGGTGACCTGCTATAAATTATGTGCCTTGAAAAAATATTCTCATTCCTAATTTTTGTTTTATAAAAAGCAGGATATAGGTAAACAAAATATAGCAGCAAATTAAAAATAATGTTTCACTGGGACATATCTTTGAATATAACTATAATTTTAATATAATCATTATGTATATTCCTCTTCCTTGTGAATATAGCCTAGTCAGTGCTTTTTTGCTAGCAACGTTTCTCTTTATAAATGACCATGTAAATGAAAATATATACATAATAGTCCTCAAATATATCTTTTTATTTAGTTAGTTTACCAGTTAGTTACTTAAATAGACACCAATTTGAGTCATAAAATTGCTACTTGGGTGGATAAGAAATGTGGCATTTCTTTCTTTTCAAAAATTTAGTACATGGGGTGAAGGGAGGGCAGGGACAAGGGGAAAAAGTGAGAACCAAGACCTGTTATGTAAAGGTACAAGATCCCAAAAATGAATGTAACTGTACTGTACACCTAGAATGTACCAATAAACTCAATGAGGAGAAAAAAATTAGTACATAAAGAGCATGTGATATAATGCATGCACATGGCTAAGTTTACAGTTATCCTTGAAGTCTTCTGTATTCTCTTGTCCTGCAAACCAGAGAGAGTCCACATGGCATCAGGAAAGAACCCTTACTCTCCAGACAGCGCATCTCTATTATTTCAGCTGGGCCATGTGTACGTTCCATGAGCATAAATGGGCCTCTGGGTGCTCATCTACAAAATAAACATAAGCTAGTAACATATTTCCCATTTACTTAAAGGGTTATAATGAAGATTTGATGAATACACATTAGCATAAAAAAGAATACAGAAATACATAAGAAATATTGGCTATATGCCAGATGATATAATGAAGTTTAAGTCCACAGAAGAATTAGTATATTACCTTATAAGATATTTTTTTGTAGAAAGAGGAGCTGTTGTGTGTTGGAACTAACCTGCAGGTCTTCCACTTTCACATCTCAACTCTCCTCAAGTTTTGAGGGTTCTTTTGCATATATGGGAAACATAAGGCACTGGGCTATATTCTCTTTCCTTGACCATTTTCTAGCATTTGAGGAGCAAATTTCTTTTCCCCCAGTCGAGCTTGTTGTATTAGATGGAGAGACTTTTCAATGTTATTTGTTCATTTTATTTTTTCAGTGCTGGGAATTGAACCTAGGCCCTGTCTACTGAGCTACATGCCCATTCTTTTTTTATTTTTTTATTTTGAGGCAGGGTCTCACTGGGTGGCTAAATTGCCCACTTTGGGCTCAAATTTATGAACTTCTTGCATTGGATTCTCAGAGTGTTGGGATCACAGACATGTACCACCATGCATGGCTTTATGTTTAATTTTTTCTTCTCCCTTGGAAGACAGAATGATATTACAAAAGGAACACTGTACTAGTTGAAACACATGAACTATGTAGATTCTAGACACAATTTTACCAGTGACTAGCTCAGTAGTGTTCACTCATCATTTTTCTGTGTCTCATATTTGTAAATTGTAAAGTTTCTGGGTTTGAGAAGATAAAAAACAGCAATATATGATCATTAATTTCACCTGTCCTCTGGAAAAAGAAAAACCTGCTTAAATCTTTAACGCAGCAAATCCAATAAAAGAAAGATTGATTTGATCGACTTGGGAATCAGAACTGAATTGAAACCCTTGTTCAGTTACTACCAATATGACTTTGAGACAAGTTTATATCCTCCAGGCTACCAGTTCTTCCTAATGGAAATAATCATAGACCACATAAAGTTTTGGTGAAGATTCCAGGAAATAATGCACTTATATAGCACTTAGTATGGAACCTCATACAAGGCAAGAAGTTCCACAAATGGCTTGATGATGATTATAATGATGAAGATGTGGTTTTTCACATGCAAACTGAGCTTTGCCAGTGTTGGAAAACTATTACTAAGAGAGTCCACTGATTTTAAAAGTTCTAATTGTTAGGAGTTTTTCCTGAAAGTCAACAAAAACCACATCTTTATAACTTCAGACATCCTTTTGTCTAAATTCTCTCTTCTAAGATAATTCCCTTTTATGTATCTGAAGATAACTACTGTACCCCTACACTACTATGATCTCCTCATAACACATTTGATTTTTTTCTTTCATCTTTTTCATCCAAGTTCAATCAGATTTTATAAATCAACTTTTAATTTTAAGTCAAATCTTTTAATTAACTCTTGAACTTTTGTCATCAGCTCAGTAACAAATTTGCAGTCAACAGATACATAAAAAAATGTAATAGTCTTAATTTCTAGGACATTTAGTGACTTTTCAAAGTAATCTTTTGCATCTGGAGAAGACTAGCGGGTGCTCAGGATATGGGTCCACCTTTGTTTCCATCACCAATTATGCCCATTTTGATTCTGCACCTAAAAATCTTTTTTAATTTGTGTTCTTCTCAGAGTTTATTGAGAATGTAAAGTATTCTCAATCCTATGATGAGTTTTTATGCAAGGAAATGTTTAGAAGCCCTCATAACATTTTTATGCACCTTAAGGGTTAGATTACCAATCAAATTTCAATTTTATAGTGTCCTCCTGATAGTAGCCCCTTTAAAAATATCATAAATTTAACCCACAGAAAAACCTGTAATACAGAGTTTATAGACATTATTTCCCTCATTTCTGCAGAGATATGAAACCAGAGTTTTTTCTAGGGGCTTCTATGTACTGGTAGTTTCTAGCCAATTGGGTGGGTTTACATATGTTGCAGAAAACTGGCCAATTTTGAAAATATATTCGATCCTTTTCCACAGAATTGACCTTTGGAGATTTGAAGAAAGAACTTTTTACCTCCCTTTGGCACTTTTTTTGCTTCATATTATTATATTTGCTTCTTTCACCAGATGAGCACATAAGCTCCAGGAGGACAGCGAATTGGTCTTATTCTCTTCTGTCTTTTTCTGCATAACATAGCACTCTGCTACAAGTCTTCACTCAAATATAATCTTGCTGAACTGAATTAAAACAGGGACTAAATGCCAGCAGAGGAGTTTTAGTTCTCAAGGAGTTAGAAGATATAAATATTCATAGGGTGATATTATATTTTCTGGAGTTTTAAAACATTTGGATATAGGTTGCCAATTTATAGTCTTTATTTTTGTCAATTGATTAGAGGATATTTGGATTCATTTTGATCATATTTAAAGTTGAAATAATTACCAAAATTGTGGTAGAACTTGAAAATAGCAATAAATATATTGTGTTTTTCACTTTTGTTTTCTTTTCTCACTGTTAATAGTGATTATACCATTGCTTAGGAATCAAAGGTGGCTAGTGCTGATTCTGTTGACAAGATTTCTATCAATCATTTATTTCAACATTTACAGAAATAGTGCCTGCAACTATAGAAGACAGTAGATTAGAGGTACTCAGCACTTACCTGCCTATTTATGTGACAGAACTAAACAGTGGGTGTGTAGCTGTTTGGTAAAGTTAGTTTGTGTGTGGAGTGGGTGGGGTCATAAGAAAGCACCAGGGTGCAGTAGTATAGAGTCAGTGAAACCCAGAAATATTGCACATTAGAATAGTAAGAGAAATAGCAACCCAGAACCAAGTGCTCCAGGGCATGGTTGGGGGTACCCCTTCCAGAGGGTATAGGTGAAAGAGAATCCTGGTGATTTTCACAAGGGTAAAACCTGGTACCTTGCAAATATAGAGTCAAAAAGATAAGAGACTCAGGATCTGTTTGGTGGGTTGTTGCTATAGAACTTCTCTGTATTGTGTACTCCTAGCATATTCGCATGGTTCTATATTTGGAGCATAGTAAGAAGTGTCCTGTCATCCGAGCTGACTGCTCAGAGGGTCAGGAGCCTGTGCATTTTTATATCTCCAAGCCCCAACAGTCCTCTCTTCACTGGCTCAGCCCGTAGTTATCCCAAGAGACAGAGTAGGACCAGGCAAGCAAATGACACCAGGGCACAGAACTGTATGTGCTGGGGAGAGCATCTGTGATGGGGAAGGGCGTAGAAGGCACTTCTATTTGGAACTGGTGATTTGAGCTCTGTGAGACGGACTAAAACCAACTGTGTATGGATTCACATGGGACTGGGCCTGAGCACTGTGACTAAGGTTGCTGGATCACTCAGTTTTGCAGCTCCTCTAACAGTGCAGATCACAATGGTTCAACCCCTCCTGCATGCTCAGAGGCATTCAAAAGATACAGTGCTGCGGTACGGACACTGTCATCACCACTGAACAACTCAGGAACAAGGGAGGATGGACACACATGGGGTCCAGTGGCTCTTCTTGGTGAGGGGCTTGGCAAGGTTCTACTGTAGCCCTATTCCCAGATGCTCAAGGCTCTGGAGTAAGCATAGCCCTACTTCAGATCACATTGCCTTAACCCTTGCTAGTAAGAAAGGTGAACCAGGCATTGGTTCTGCTTACTGTCCTGTCTGATTTGGCTTAACTGGCTAGAGTTGGAAGGAACACTCCTGACCCACTGCACTCTTCAGGATGCCTGGGAGATTCAGAAGGGTTCAGAAAGAAGCGTCTTCATTTTAAATAATAATTAGGAAGGTGTGTGTGTGTGTGTGTGTGTGTGTGTGTGTGTGTGTGTGTTACAGTATTGTGGGTTGAACTCAGGGCCTTCACACTAAGCTACATCCCAACTGAAATGCTTAGGCTGGGCTCCAACTTGCAATCCTCCCATCTTAGTCTCCCAGAATGGTAGGATTAAAGGGATGCACTACTGCACCAGGCTTGTGTGTGCTTTATTCTGTTTTCCTTTATAATTTTATACACAATGTCCACACTCTTATCTAATTTTAGGTATTTCTTAATTCTTTAATTGTAATTTTTCTTTTTTCTTTTCTTTTCTTCTCTTTTCATTTCTTCTTTCCTTCTTTTCTTCCTGCTTTTCTATTTTAAATTAATTTTATTTTCATTAGCATTTGTATTCTCTCATCCCTTTTTTTTGTATAGTTATGTGTGTGTTAGATTTTTTTTTTTGAGACAGGGTCTCACTATGTAATTGAGACTGACCTGGAACTCACTATGTAGCCCAGGCTTGTCTCAAACTCACAGCGATCCTCCTGCTTCAGCCTCCCAAGTGCTGGGATTACAGGCGTGCACCACCACGCCCGGCTGAGTGTTTCAGATTTTTAAAAAGTATATTTTTATTGTATTCCTATATCTGGTTTGTCTCTAAATTGTTATTGCTACTGTTGGCTGTTTTCTTCTCTCAAAGTAGCTACAAATTGAGCCTAGCACTTTGAACATGTAAAGCAGACACTCCCAACAGATACACAATTTTCAACATAGAAACACAGGCATTCTTCACAGAGCTAAGAAATAAACAATCCTAAAATTTAAGAGGAAGCATAAAAATCCCCAAGTAGCCAAAGCAATCCTGAGCAAAAAGAACAATGCTGAAAGCACCACAATACTGGATTAAAAAATATACTGCAGAGCCATCGTAACAGAAATAGCAAAGAATTGGCATAAAAATAGGAATGTGGGCCAATGAAATAGAACAAGGGACCCAGGAGTAAACCTGTGAGTCTACAGCCACCTGATTCTTGACAAAGAAGTTGAAAATATATGTTGAGGAAAAGATAGTCTCCTCAACAAATGGTGCTGGGGAAACTGGACATCCACCAGAAGAAGACTGAAACTAGATCACTGCATCCTACACTGTCCAAAACACCAGAAGGATCAAAGAATGTAATATAAGACCTGAAACTTTAAAACTGCTAGAGGGAAACATAGGGGAAACACTTCTAGATATTGGTACAACAGGACATCCATACCTCAGGAAATAATAGCAGAAACTGGCAAATGGGACTGCGTTAAATTAAAAAGCTTCTGCACAGCATAGAAAACAAACAACAGAGTCAAGAAAGCCTACAGAATTAGAGAAAATGTTTATCAGATCTAGGTATTCATCTCACAAAGAAATAATATCCACAATGTATGAAGTGAAAAAATTTTTAGCATTGATAGAACAAACAACCCAATCAATAAATGAGCAAATGAGTTGAATGCTTTTTGAAAGAAGTTCAAGTGGCCAATAAACATGTGAAAAAGTTCTCAACATCTTGACCATCAGGGATATGCAAATCAGAACTACATTGAGATTCTGTCTCATCCCAGACAGACTGGCTATTATCAAATCAAAAAGTAACAAATGCCAGTGAAGGTGCAAGGAAGAATGAGCCTTTGTGTACAAGTGATGGGAACAATATATGTTATTGAAGCTTCTATGGAAAACAGTATGAAGATTTCTCAAAGAACTAGAAATAGAACTACGATCTGATCCAGCGATACTATGCTTAGATATATGCCCAAAGGAATCAAAATCAGTGCACCTTAGAGATTTCTGCATACCCATGTGTACTGTGGCACTATTCACAATAGTTAAGCTACGGAATCAGTCTAGATGCCCATAAGTGAATAAATGGATAAAGAAAATATAGTAGCTATACACAGGAGAGTGTTATTTAGCTATGCACAAGAACAAAATCATGTCATTTACAGTAAAGTGGAAATGCAGACCATCATGTTAAGTGAAATAAGTCAGACTCAGAAAGGCAAGTATCATGTTTTCTCCCATAAATAGAATTTTTAAAAGGTGACATGAGAGTGGAAAGAGAAATTTATTGCAGAAGGAGAAAAAGACTGGGGGAGGGAGGGGGAAGGTGAGAGATGTGGATATGATCAAAGCATATTACATACATGTATGGAAATGTCACAGTGAAACATAACCATACTAAAAATAATTAGTGTTAGGAAAAGGCAATATAAAATGATACTCAACAATGGTTTTAATTAGTTCTCATAAGGAAACAGAGAGATAGCTTTGATTTATGGCCAAGGATAGCCAAAGTCTAGAAAAGTTTTCTCTATTTAAAACTATTTTATATAAAAGGTTATATTTCAAAACATATTTGAGTGATTGTCCAGTAAATAATAGGACACCATAGAAATGATGAGGAGTACATATTCTTCCTTAAATGCAAGATCTGCAAGAGCTTGCTATAAAGCATCTTCATTTTCTCAATGATAATTATCTCTGTTCCAGTGAGCAAATGAAAATAAAATCATTTTTTAAGGCACACTAAAAAATGCACTGAACTGGTGAAGGAGATTAATCCTCCAAATAGATGTTTTAAGCATGAGAATAATTCCTTTCAACTCTTTAGTGCTAATTGTGCTATCTTTTAAAACATCTATAACATTGCAATAGTCTACAGTAAATAACAGGCTTTTATAGCTTTGACCGCAGATAATACAAGCAGGATATGACATAAAGATATACAGACACAGACAGATTTACATAGATGTGAAAGAGAAAGATTAATCGCCTGATTTGTGGTCATGGTCCCTGCTTTCCCAGTTTTCAGTGTATCACATATCCTACCTCACACCTGCCTGTCATCAAGGATTGGTATGGCACAGCTCCAGACTGAAACTCCAGGCAGGATCGATCTTAAAAATTAATAATTGGATAATCTGAGTTGGGGTCACCTTTTATCAGGACCTATGGGAGGTGGGGATGGTTTACTCATTTAACATTCAACAAATATTTACTAAGCATCCATCATGTATCAGATGACTGTGTAAATTTAGGACACAAGAACTTTTATGTAGTGTACCTCTTTAAATTTTGACTGCTTAGGATTCTATTTACAGCTCTCAAAGAGTGTCATAATTTTGTGTTGGGAAAGACCTCTCTCCTATGTATTGTAGATACAGGTTTGTATCTCTTTCTGTGAAGCTGAGTGGGGCCAAGAGGTCTACAGCAGGAGCGCAATCTCCAGAGCCAGTTAGAAACTCCATACTGACTTGAGTGATTGAGTCAAACACAGAAATGATCTTGGTGCTCACTCAGTGAAGCACTGATGTGGTGATGACATAAATGTTCCTAATATGAGGCTATTGCTAAAGTTTCTTTTTCTCAAACCTCTAAACTCTTTTCTGTCCAGAAAAGAGCCTGTTATTCTCATCTGTCAGTTCTGTGAATATATCAACCTTACTCCCATATTATTCTAATATTTCCTTACATTTAAGTTAAGCAAAATTTGTTTTAGCCAAGGGACTTTACTGATGTATCCTCAGCCCAGACCTAGTAACGTCCTCAGCATCTTCCAAACTTTAAGGACCAGGCACTCTTTAGATTAGCTCAAATAGTTGAAGATCACCTGGTTTGTATGAAATACCCAAGCACGTCCACTCATACCACACTTGGGTGGTGGGATCTCAGAATTTTGTATGCTATTTATGAAGCATATGGACTTGGGGTAATTTAGACAAGAACAGCAAGCAGCCCCATGTCACAAACCACTAGCAGAGAGGGAAAGAGAGAAGGAAATGGACCTCACAGACCAGTGTCAAAGGAAAGAGCACTGAAACATTGTCCAGCTCCAGGATGAGAGAGGCAGTAGGAAGTGAACACAGACATCCTAGTATTTTTGAGATGAGAAAGAGGGAAAAAGGAAAATGAAATTCCAACAAGTCTTGAGAAGATTGTGTGGGAGTGTGACAAGATAACGGCCAGCATTCTGTAATATACCCAAAGCCTTATCTTTGGGGAACCCAGGAGCTAAATGAAGCTTTTTGGGAATATTCACTTACTGAACTCCTGGCTTCCTTTATCTTCCCACACACACAGACACCGAAAATCCTTCTCGATCTAGGCCAAATTCTATGGAAGTTACAGGCCAAGATTATTCCATGCCCGTGTGTGTGTGTGTATGTGTGTGTGTGTGTAAGATGGAGACAGAAAACCAGATAAAGGACTAAATTTCAACTTCTTCAAGACTTCCTTTTCTGAAGGAAAATCCCTTTTGAAGCTTTTTATTCAATCTTCCCAAATTATCCCTTTTTCCTTGGGCCTTCCTAGTGTTTGTTCTTGCTGGGTCTCCATACCCTCTGTAGTGGGGGTGGTGGCACTCTGGGCGACTGAGGTAGGACAATTACATATTCATTCTTGCCTGGCCTGGGCAATGCAGCAACTAAACAAGACTCCCACTTAAATAAATAAAGAAGACTGGGGATAAGTCAGCGTGAAAGCCCTGAGTTCAACCCTAGAACACAAACAAACAAACAACAACAACATATACAATGTGTTGGATTCTTTCTTTAGCTTTATATTTGGCTCTTGTCTCTAGATTTTTTTCTATACCCCTTTGTGGGGACTTAGACATACTCAATCTTTACTAATTTTTTCTGCACACAAATTATCCTAATATTTTATTCAGTGAGAAAGCTATTCTGAAAATTTTATTTTCCTACCAAGAATTGCATGGCCAATTTGAGAGTTTCAAATATCTATAATCCCGGGAAAATTTTTGAGATTAAAAAATTAGGATATAACATTTTCAAAACCATAAAGGGAATTTCCAAAATGAATGTATTTTCACTGTTGATATTTTTATATTTCCAGTACAGTTACAGAGGAGTTCTCCTTACTATTCTTTTCAAAGTGCTTTTTGCCGTACTGATTTTCAGGTACAGTCTATTTTCAAAGATGCTTTTCTGTTGATTTTAAGTCACTTCAACTGCACATTATGCAAGTGTGAAAACTATTATTTTTCACTCTAACAAAAAGATGTTCCAGCTTATTTTTTGTGCACCTATTGCAGGCAAAGGATAAAGACAAAAGTTGGGCATTGGTGAAGACTTTGAAGAGACAGAAAGAACTAAGAAAATTTATATCCCCAAACAATTTCATAATCAAAGTTAGTAAAGCAAAGCTCTAATTTAGGGAAGGAACTTTAAAAATTATTTACATTCTTTGTATTTACATTCTTATTACCATATTTTTTTTCTTCTTCAGATATTGAAGGAAACACAATTATACTGTGAAGTTATATGAGACCTAAATAATACAATGTGCCTGTAATGAATACTTACTGAGTTTTTAAGATTTCTTTTTTTGTCAATTAATATTAGTTCTCCAGGAAATGCATTCCACTGTGGATTCTCACTGAGTTTAAGAAATTTAGAATTGAAGAGGAGTTTAAAATTTAACTCCTATCTTTAAATATAATCTGTGTGTGTGTGTGTGAATATATGAACATCTATTTAAATGAAACCATAAGACATATGTGAGATTCAGTATACATAAACTATCATTTGGGAAATTTCTAGGCATTACTGAATTCCCTAATGTCTCTTAGAACAAAAATGTCTGTTTCTAATAAGGTTATTGACATAAAGGCCAAATGAAGCAAAATGTCACAGGCAAAAGACGGAACCGATTGAGGAGTTGGTTGACTTAACAATTTTAAAAAAAAAAAATCTGTGGTATTGCTGCTATTAATGAAGAACATGTATCCTCTCACACTTGATTGTGGGAAACTTCATTATCAGAGGTAGAAATAGCTTAGAGATTTACTCTTAATCATGGATTCTCTCTCCTCTGATAATCATGAGAACTTTTCCTCTTGATCTCAGTTATCCTCCTGTTAGCCACTGCAAAACGGGCTTTAGCTCTCTGCAAATCATGGGAAGAAGAGCCTTCATACTTGTAAAGTCTCTGTATCAGTAAGGGCTCCTTCATCAACAAGCTATACAGGGACTTGCTTAACAGAGACTTTAAATGTGAAGATCTTTAATTTGCTTACAGAGTGAGAAGCCTGTAAGTATGTAGTTCAAGATTTGCTCCAGAAGCCCAAGGTCATATCAAGGAATCAGAGCTTTCCTACTTTTGTCTTCTGTCATCTTCAGCTTAGCAGTGTTCTGGTCCTTAAGCAACAAGATGGCTGCTGAGGAAACGGTGTGGCCTCATCCCATCAGTTTTGATTCAGAGAATGGGTGGGAGGAAAGAGGCTTTTCTCTGTCAGGAAGAAAAATATCTCCTGGATTACCTTATTAGATTTCTGTTTGACTCATTAGCAAAATCAGGATTGTATGGTTCCACACCCCCATAGCTGCAAGCAATATTGCCAATGATGATAAGCAAAGGAGGAAAGGATTGCGATGTTTGGATTAGGAGAACAAGGAGTCACTTCTTGGAGGTGGGCATCTTGACCTCCCCCTTTCCTTGCAAAACTGTGATTCCCTTACAAGAAAGAAATGAGAAATATTGCATGGAGTTAAGATTTCCAATTTCCCAGGCTATGACTTCAACGACTTTTCCCTCAGTCTCGTGTGTCTCAGCAATAGGAGTCTTCAGAACCAGGACCTCACCTCACTTGGGCTTCTAGATTCTAATCAGCTATCCTCCTAATTTTGGATTCATAGAAGAAGGCAGGTTGTTTTTCTGTACCAGCGCTAAATTTCCATTCCATACTTGTCACATATGATTCATAACTTTGTATTTCTGTGTTTTCTCAGCTATTCTTTATTTTAAACCAAGATGTCTTTGCCTTTCTTTCCTTCCCCTATGGCTGATTCTATCTATCTGTAATATTAAATGGGAAAATTCTGTTGGTTATCTCTGGTTTCTGATTCAGAGCCTCTGCCAGGAAATAGTTTGTGATACAGAGTGTCTATGTCCTATAGTTTCTGCTGTTAAGCACTCCAGTGGCTATTCCATTTTCATATAAAGGATTAATAATATGCATAATGGCTCAACCAGAATTGATTATTTCCTTATAGAAGTCATTTTTCGAAGAGATTTTCACTGCTTTTTAAAATACTATTGGCAGGCTGGGGATTTAGCTCAGTGGTTTTGCTGCCTGCCTTGCAAGCACAAAGTCCCGAGTCCCCAGTACCAAAAACAAAAAAACAAAAAACAAAACAAAACAAAACCATGTTTATCAAAAAGCAGTTTAAAACTCAATTTGTGTAATAGTTTTTTCACAGACAGAAGAAAGGGATTAAAAAACATTTCACATTATTCATTTATCGGGAGATGTGAAAACTGTCGGCTTTAATTTTGTTTGCACTCTAACTGGTTTAAAATAACAAAATATGGATAAACTTGTAAGATATTCATGTCAAAGGGTGTCATGTAATGTTTACAAATCAGTAATTTGCTACTAATCTTGGATAATCTTGCAATTCAAGAGGAAGAAAAATGAGATATAAATGAAAAATAATGTATCAGGTTTGAAATTGATGTGCTTCTTTTATTTATTTTTTTGTGTTAGTGTTCTTTCTTATTTGGATGAGAAATGTTCTTTTTTTTCTCCCATCATGTAGTCATCTCAATTTAACATCATTGCTAAAAGAACAATTATTTTCCATAATACATTTTTCTATTGTCTTAATCACCTAAAATCAAATGTAGTATTCATGGCAGAGTCTCAATATGGACATTCAAGAGGTAGCTGATGTTGAATAAAAACATATGACTATAGAGGAAGAGTCCAAATTGCCCTTCATGAAAAATTAACTTAACATTAAAAATTAAGACTCTTTCAATATGGGAGCCCAACTGTATCTCCTATTTCTTAACTAAGGAAAAACATTCAGAGTCCTCTGGAAAGATAATGATCATGCCTCGACTCTCCTGCATTCTAAACCTCTCCTGGTAAATCTTTAGCATGAAATGAAGGCAGAGGTAACAAGTTATTTATTTACTTTCTTCATTTTCTTGAAAGCTGTACCTCTCGAGATATGATAGAACTAACCAAATGGATAGTGATCGTAAAGGAAAACTTAGATTCTAGAAATGCAGACTAACAGCCCATATGCCAAACCACATGCATTGTAAGGCTTGATACTTCTGAAGGAAGATTTAAAAGGCGACAGAGAATTCCAAATTTGGAACCCACAGAGACATCTGGTATCTTAGAACTTTCCATTTTCCCTTGGCAGATATTTCAGCTAGTTTTCCCACCTTGGTCAGAGTGTATAATTCCTTCTTGTGTTATTCTAATTTTAACATATTCTCTCCGTTTCACTGTTACGGTGAAAAGGCTCTACTCTTAGGACCAACCATTTAATGTCATAGCACTTAGGTCATTTAGCAATTTCTTAGAAGAGCAAATATGGGGGCAGAATTTAATTAACATAATGGATACACAGTCAGCTTTCTTTCTTTCCTATTTTTTTTTTGATTTGTGGAATTTATGCATTTTTCCAACTTTTGGTCTTCAAATGGATGAATTTTAAAAAATATGGCAGATGAATCAAGTACAGAAAAAGCATTGCATTTCAAATGTCGATGCTTGTCATCATTGTGCATAAGGTGGATACTAAAATGACCATAATGGGTGTCACCTTCATGCTGCTTGGGCCTTACAATTAACTTGCTAGTAGCAGGTCTATGACTACTTTAAGAATTCATTAGTTTGGATCCACCTTTGCCCAATGTGGAAAGTAGGGTAGAAAGAGAATTTGAGGAGACTGGTGAGGCTTTGAGACAATTGCTGTGACGAGTGTGTAAAGAGGTGTATATCAAGATTACTGGAGGGCAATGTGGGCTCCTCTGACACTGCACGGTGTGAATGGTTAGTAGTGTCAACCACCTCTGTTTAATGACACTGGGCAGGAGTATCGTAGAATGGTATTCATTTTAGAAGTGAATGGGAACATTTTATCCAACTTTGTAAATGACAAATGAAGAAACAAATCAGTTAAATAAATTTTCCAAGTTTACAATGTGACTTCCAGACCAGATCTGAAGGTAATACATATAAAGCCAAACATTTCTTAGAGAAATATGATAAACTTTAATCAAATTTTGGAATTATTCATGATTTTTCTCTCTCTTGTTCTGTCAGTGCAGATCCTAGAATTTCATTAAAATGTATTTTTTTTAAAAGTATTCTTAAACTGTTGAGTCAAGTATTGTCAGAAGCAAGAGAAAAGAGAAGAATGAAAACCTACATCCATCAAGACCTGTCCTGTAGAGGTACAAGATCCCAACAATGAATGCAACTGTTGTATCCCTATCTAGAATTTCATTAAAATGTATTTTTTTTAAAAGTATTCTTAAACTGTTGAGTCAAGTATTGTCAGAAGCAAGAGAAAAGAGAAGAATGAAAACCTACATCCATCAAGACCTGTCCTGTAGAGGTACAAGATCCCAACAATGAATGCAACTGTACTGTATCCCTAAAATGTACCAATAAACTCAATTAAAGCTGAAAAAAAAAAAGAAAACTTACATCCTACCAATCCACCTGATCAAAGGTTGACAATTAGTAGATGATCTTTTTAAATTTTCAAATTATATGTCTATATTTTATTGGATTGATCAATTGATTTAATTTCTGAGATGTCTATAAACAATTTACAAGTTTCCCGAGAACACTTTGAGAAATCTATCGAAGAGTTCCTAGTGCCAGTATTCCTAGACCAGTAACTACTACCCATGCCACCTCCATAAGTACAGTGCCACTCAGTTCCAACTCCATGCATTTATATCATTTAACTCTCATACTGAGGAAGAGGTGGTGATTTTTCCCCTGTCTAAACAATGGGCTTATTACTGGATGTGATGGCTCACTTCTGTAATCCTAGAGTTTGGGAAGCTGAAGCAGGAGGGTTACAAGTTTGAGACCAGCTTGAGTTTATAGCAAGACCAACAAAACAAAATATAGAAAACCATGGGGAAACTAAAGCAAATTAATAGTGAGCCAAAGTTTTTCTTTACATAATCTAGTATTTTTATTCCTAATAAGCTGTATATCTGACCTTTTAACTTTTAAAGGCTAATGATGACTCTTCAAAAATTGACAAGGATTTAAGATTGATTTGCCTTAAAAAATTCAAAGAACAAGTTACAAACTAAGCACAAGTCTTTTACAGTAGGCCAGCAGTTATTACCATGTGATGATTCTCCAGAGACATGTTAGATCTGAATCGACCAGTGATTTATTTGACCAAATTTTTCAGAAAAATAAGTCAACACAACCAGTGAATAAGATAGGTGTCACCTTCCACTTAGATGTCCCCAGGAGCCCTCTAAAGTAGTCACTAATGGTGACTGGCTCAAAGCACAAGTTAATTTTGCTACATTAGTTGAATGCTTTCAAATAATGCCCAAACAAATGAAGCTTGTACTAAAACAGTAAACATTATGTTTGAAGGCCATGGTGGCCACATAACATTCAAATATGGTTGAGAAATCTAGACTTGCAGAAGTGGAGATTCGAACCACTGGAACCTTCTCTATCTGTAAATTTAACTCCCACCATCCTAATCCTTCTTATTCACCATAAAAGATAACATATAGTTACTGATATTTATATATTTATATTCCATTTCATCTTATCGCTAGGTGAAACAAAAGAGATGTATCTATTGGGTTTTCTTGAGGAATGGAATCAATAGAATACATATGTGATATTTCAAGGGGGCTTATTAGGTAGGCTGACAGGATTAGAGGCAGGCAAGTCCACAATGGTCAACCGGGACTAGAGAGGTGGAGGATCCAGTAGCTGCTCAGTCCAAGAAACTGGAAACCACAGAACATGAGGGATCAGGGATATAGCAATAGTCTAAGATAGAAGGCTTGGAAGCTCCCTGGGGAGTTGCTGGTATGAATCATCACTGGAAGGCTGAAGAATCTGGATCCTGATGTTCAGAAGTGATTGCAGCGAAACACACATGAGTGGAAGCCAAAAACACATAGGCTCAAGCTCTTCCAACATGGGCCAGCTTCTTTCCCTTGTATGCCTTCTAGGCCATAAGAATATGGGTTGCTATCACCCACAACAGGGGCGCGTCTTCCCTCAGTTTGCTGGTCTGCTTGCCTGTCATCTTTGGAAACACTCTACTGACACACCCAGGCATTTCTGAATCTAGTAAAGTTTACATGTCATGTGATTAATAGTCATGCGCAATAACAATTCTTCCTTACATAAGGTAGCTTAAAGAATTATTGGTTTATGCTTTATCAAGTGGTATAGTGTGACTGACCCCTTGACATGAGACCTAGTCCATTTCTTAAAAGGAGTTATGCTCTGGGTTACATTAAGTGAAAACAATGATCATTGGCAATGCTACTTTAAGATATGACTCAGACTCCGTTGTAGCAACATTTAATAATATGAAAGAATGTTCATATTATCCTTATAAAGTGAAAAGCTCCTTCTAACATGGCCTGTGTAATAACTTTTTTGAAAAATTATTAGTCATTATGACTTTTGAGATCATTCAATGTGACAAATAACATTAAAATATATATTGTGGCTCAGAGAACTTGGATATTTTTAAACAGTGAAGAGTGGTAAAAATAAACTTCACAATTTTCTGACTGGTATTACACAGAGATATGAGAAGAGAATATTAAACCAAAAAATGCATAGACAGAAAGTACAATAGAAATAATTTTAAGGATAATAAGCATTGAGATGCTAATATCATTTATAATGACAAAGTACTTACTTTTTAACATGAAAACTGAATTGATACTAAGTGTTTGACACACAGGGAATGCAAGTAACCTAAACATCAGCTATAAAAATCATATGAATTTTATGGAAGCTGGGTGTGGCAGCACATGCCTGTAATCCCAGCACCATGGGAGTCTGGGCCAAGAGGATGGAATGTTCAAGCTCAGCGTGGGCAACTTACTGATTTAGTTAGACCCTGTTTCAAAATAAAATAATACAAAAGGTCCGGGGTTGTAGCTTCAAGGCAAGGCCCTGGGTTCAACCTCCAGTATCACAAAAACAAAACAGAAAAACCCCAGAATCATATGGAGTAATAACACTTTACATTTATGAAGCATTCATGAGTCTTTATCATTTCTTCACATGGAATGGTTTTCATAGAAAGTATTTTTATAGGTAGTATGCCATTTAATATTTATAATGCTGTAAGTTAGGCAGGGGAGCTGTTTTTAATGTCTGTTTAGAAGAAGAGGAAACATTCCAGGAGAGCAAATGATTTGTTCAGGTTGAGAAGGTGGGTTGCTGTCCTTTTATAACTTGATGGTAAAATATTTGTTGAACATTTTTGTGAATATTGTTTTTGTCCTTGTTCAGTCTTTTCTTGTAACAAAATGGTAACCTTACTCTTTATACATTCATGTTTCTAAATTCTACTTTACTACTCAAACTCTTTTGATTAAAATAAATGTAAGATTTAAAATATTCAACAGTTAGAATGATATAGGCAGCGACTAATCACAATAGTGGCCAGAATAGCACCAAATCATTGGAGTGTCCACAGACAAATGGCATGGCTGTGTGGGTGGAGAGCAGGTATAGATCTGCCCTATAAGTAGTCCAGCTTGATCTGTTTTAAGGAATTCAGGAAGAAAAATTTTGACACACATATCTGTACTGTTCAGAAATGTCCTTGTTTAGACTCAACTAGATCTAGGGTCTGAAATGATATTAATTTCTGTCTTTCTCCATCTTAGATCTTCTTTACTTTGTATTGGCTCTATTTTCAGTATTGTTTCCTTGTGGTATAGGGTGATTTACAGTGGCCCCAGATTTGCATATTATTACCTCATCAAAAATCAGTATGTCTAGGGGCCAGGGATTACAGTGGCCCCAGATTTACATATTATTACCTCATCAAAAATCAGTATGTCTAAGAGCCAGGGATTTAGCTCAGCAGCACTGAGCCTTCCTCATAAGCTCAAGATCCTGAGTTCAATCCCCAGTCCCAAAAAAAAAAAAAAAAAAAAAAAAAAAAAAATTAGTATCTCTATATTTGTTGTCCCAGCAGGAGTCTTGAGAAAGAAAAAAATTTTTGGAGACAAGATCTCACTCTATATTTCAGGCTTTCCTTGACTCACTATGTATCCCAGGCTGGCCTCAAACTCAGAGTGATCCTCTTGCCTCAGCCTCTCAAGTGGGTATTACAAACATGGATACCACATCCAGCAGAGACATTCTGAACTGGCTCTGATTGGTGCCCATCCCTATGGCCGAGGGGATGTGATGCCCTTAGGAACATGAATAGCAGCCGTCTTCATTTACACCGGTAGACTAAGGATGAAGCAGGTAGGTTCCCAAAGGAAAATCAGTTCTTGAAGCCAAAGGAAGGGATATGCAATGATGAGCCATCAATGTCTATTTTACTTCTTCCTTCCTCTAAACTCACGTACAACTTTATTATTTTATTTTCCTAGATTTTAAAATACATGTATTCTTATTTAGAAAACTTGAAAGATAAAGTAAAATATAGGAACAAAATCCATAAGGAAAAATGTAAAAATAATACATGCTATTGGGTTAGAAATATGAGTTCATTTTTAATTCATTATTATATTATTATTATGGGGTCAAAGTTATCCCAAGGATCCCTTATTCAGTTCTTAATTCAAGGGGGCCCAAGCTTCTACCTTCAGTTCTGCGAATCTCTCTCAGAACTGCAGTGATCTCAGGTCTGAAGGGGAGCAGTAGAAAACCTCGGGGGCAAGAGCAATTTCGGTGTCACTTCCTTTTAGGATTGTACTCTTCAATGAGTTTTGAGGACCTAAAGATTTTTTGCTTTTTTGCCAGCTCGAGAACCTGCAAAAGCATTTCCTTTATCCAATATTGTATCCAGTATTTTAATTATTTCAATCAATGGATCATTCAGTACCTAAACTGCCACAATGTTAGAAAAGAAAGGGAACTTTTGTTCTTTTCTCACATTTTCAATTCTATTTTCTGTTTCTGGCTTACTCTAAACATAATTATTTGAATGATTCTGGTATCATTCTTGACAACATAACTCTGTGCTGCGCTGTTGTTTCTGTTGAAGCTTGCTCATAGGAGTCTTGCTTCTACGTGTACTTTGTAAGCTTGGACTGTGAAACATAGTTACCGGGAGTACATATGAGGGCATCTGGTGAGGGAGCCATCTTCCTTGTAGTATTAAAATTTGCCTTTGTTAGGAAGCTCAGTCTTTCACTCTCTGGGATATCTTTATGTTAATTTGCTGGGTTACGGTTTCTGGGAACTGCATGTGTTGTATATAATCAAAGATCCTCACCAAATTTAACATGACCCCAGTGCTGACTCCTTGCTAGACCACAAGGTGTGGCTTGTCTCCTGTTGCTCTGCTGCTGAAGGCTTTGGGCTTTGGACTCAAGACCAGGAGTTAGGAAAATATTCAGGAACAGCTGTAGCTTCAGCATCAGTTCAATCTCTTCCTTCTTGGAGCTTAATTTTAATGAGGAAAGCAGGTAATAGACAATAAGTGAATAATGATGTTTCATTGATTCAAAGACATACTTTTTTTCACAGTTTTAACCTCTTTGAAATGAAGATGTCTTCTACAACTGATGATGTATAACAACTTAATTGGCTGTGTCTTTTTCAGTTGAATTTTTAAAAAATGGTGAGTCATAATTAATAGTCTTGTTAAGTGAAATACTGCAGAATGTCAAGTAGTGATAAATGCTTTGAAGAAAAATGAGGCAGAGAAGAGAGAGGGACTTCCAGAGAAGTGTTACATTTTAAAATAAGATGGTCAAAAGATGCTTTCTGAAGAGATGACTGAGGCCTGAAGGAGACAGAGAGTGAGTAGGAACTCCCTTTGCCATCGTTTGGGTTGTACCCTGCTTAACTTCAAAGACTGGCATTCATACAGATCATGTGAAGAGCTATGGGAGAGAGCTGTGTGGATATGTGGGGGAGGGGACTCCAGGCAAAGTTTGATTGGGGACAAGGACGTTAGTGTGGAGTGCACCCTCGCAGGCTCTACTGTGGGGAGGACTAGTAACTGAGGTTGGAGAAGTAGAGGTTAGTTTTATAGGGTCCCATGGCCACTGTAGGACTTCAACATCTGCTCTCTGACAGCAAACGATATGAAGATGTGGGAAGGGCAGTTAATATATAACTTATATTTTCAAAAGGACAGCATTGACTGCACCGTTAACCAGCAACAATGAAAAGGAACACAGTGGGATCTGGGGACCTAGGTTAGCAGGCCTAATCCAGGTGTGAAATGAAAGTGCCTTGGTGTGGAGGATGAAAAGTGACCCAAGTGTGGGTATATTTGCAAGATGTGTAGGAATAACAGGATTTGCTGACAAATTACATATGGTAAGGGGAAAAAACAGGAGCCAAAGATATTTCCGTGTTTTGGGGACTGAGCAATTGTTCTCGTGCTTCTATTTGTTTATATAATATAGGATTTTAAACATAAATTATCCTTAAGGGCTGGGGATTTACCTCAGTGGTGCCACCGCCTGCTTTGAAAGTTCAAGATCCCAAGTTCAATCCCTGGTACAAAAACAAAACAAAGCAAAACATGAATTATCCTTATAGAATTGTTGTTTTATAACTTATTTTCTTTAAAGTACTTTATTAATAGACTCAGTTTTATAGCCAAATTTTATTGTTTAAACTTAATTTTAAAACCAAATTCATTATTACGTTTACATGGTATTAAGTTAAACTAGGTTTAGCTTTTATTTGCGTTATTACCATTCTTGGGTTCTTAATTTCAAGCAGTCTTTTGATTCTCAGGACTATGTTTGATGCGAGCTCCCGGCTTTCTACTCTTTATTTTGGTACTTGCCAATTCCTGTTTGGATGTAAGATGAGGTATCGAGGCAAGAATAATGGCACTTTGATTTCCTCAGTTTACCTCTAGGATAGTAAGATAACCACTGAGTTTTCTGCTTGCTATGAACTTTATATTTCTGAATCAGAAGAAAAACAGAAGATGGAAAAATGTTACCTGTTTACTTATAGGCTGGCAGAGGTGCATTTTCTAGTGCTGTACTAAGGGTAGGTCTTTTAATCTGGTTCAGTTGACCTACTGTGAATATTATTCCCTGATTGAGGAAGTGGAGAAATTGTCAGGACTTTTTTTGGGTGTTTCTGATGGATTTTCTCTGGTTCTATGCCTTCATATATTTTACTGGGATAATGGTTCCATGTATATCCAGGGTGGTTTGGTAGGCATTTTTTCATTTTAAGCAGTGTACCACACCACTAAATTTCACATTACTATAATGAGCAGCCTTGAGTTGAAGAAGACACCAGCAAAGTAAGTTAACTGGTGAAGAGAATTTCTATCTATTGTATTCTGCAGTCCTGTCTTTAGTAACATTTCATACTGTTACCTTCCTGTTATCACGCAGACAGCGTTTCTAGGTAACTGTGGCTAGTGTGACAGAATAGGTAACACCCTCTCCTTTCTCCCAAATAAGCTTTCAATTCACGTTTTTCGTAAGCAGAATTTGAGAGCAAAGTCACTCCCACATATGATTGATAACATCTTGAAACCTAATGGAAGAATATTGCTTTCCTGAAGAGCCGGAATTTTTTTTTTTTAAGCTTATTTAGAAATTTCAGCTAGAACATTTGAACTATAATGCAGGGATTAATGGGTAATGCCCTGCTCTGCCCTGTTGGTCTGTGCACCGTCACGTTCGAGTGCGTTTGTAGACACGGACGGTATCTGAGTTGTTACACACTTCAGTAGAACAGCGAGTGGTACAGGCTCTGTGGATTCCCAGAATAGTGCTGTGCCTCCCAGAATACAGCTTTGAGTGCAGATAGAACAGTCAGCTCCTGTGTATTCCTGAATGTATGTTTTATTCCTATATTATATATAGGAAAAGCAAGTATTCTAGTTGAGTCTTTGTATCTTTATAGTTAAAATAATATTGTCTCATTTAAAATTTTGGACAAGACTAGTGCCAGCCCACTAGGAAGGCCTGCAGCCTGCCCATCTGTCAGCAGAAGGAGAGCGGTGATACCTACTGAAAGAGAAATGGCTTTTCACGGAAGGGGGGTTTCCTCAGGATAGTTTTGCTATCATTTATGAGTTTTGCTTCACTGAACAATAAAAACAACAGCCATTTTTTATATTACAGCCTATTTAATCATGGCTTCATGATTCTGCAATGGAAATCTTCTTTTATAGGTGGCTATTGATTTTCAGTGCTCTACTGATTATTTTAATATAATTTAAACTGAATAGGGTTAAGAAATTTATACAAAACAGCTAGCATAGTTAGTACTGGGGCAATTTTAATTAAGAAAATATTTTGATAACTTTTGAAAATACACATAATCTATTAACCTTGTAAATAGCCCTCACCCAGAGGATAATAGCAGAGGTATAGAAAATGATAACAGGATAGTAATGACTTACTTTAATTTTTTGTTCTTTTTTAAGCAGGAACATGTGTTTGATAAAATTGGATAGATGGTGAATGTTTTAGGCATTTCTGTGAAACCATTCTTGGTTGAAAAATATTATAAGTAGAAGGGTAGTTTCTAAACACATTCTAACTTTAAATCTTTTTTATGTGTATTATTAGAAGTTAAAACAAAAAAATCTTAGTATTTGTGGGAAAATGGTATGTTCTGTCCAAATCATGGTAGAAAACAATCAAAATCAATTTATATTCTCATTTTAGTCTAGTTGCTAAAGAGATTATTTCATTTTGTAGGATTAGGGGGACAAATATAAAACAGTTTATCTGCAGAATATGATTACATTTCTAAAAAAAAAAAAGAACCAAACCTAATTGCCAGTGCTAAAAATTCTTAAGTAATTTTAATTTTCATTATAGTCTATAAGCCATTAATACATAATCTTTTACATTAATGTCTTTTAACCTCTGTTAAAAGAAGTTGTTGAATTGTAGTATTATACTTTGAATGGTTAAAGCCTAATAACTGAACTTATTAAAAAATTGTATGTGATAAGGTACAATGGCTCATTGTTTTTAAAGCATTGTGGAAGGAAGCAAATTAGACCAGATTTTTCAAAACCACAGAAATGATAAGAATAAATTGTATTTACCATTGGGAAACACTGAGGTACATGCATAGAAAATCCAGGCTACTCATTTCTCTGATTTTTCTGTCCAATTCTCAGTTGCTTTTCCCGTCTATTTCGAACATGCTGGGGCCTCAGGTGGGTGAGCCACAGTTGGCCAGCTGTCCTAAATAAGCTGCAGAATTCGTTATTTGTCTGCAGACGATGCTGCGGACCACAGCAATAGCCTCTTTTAGAAGAACCTGTGCTACAAAGCCTGAAACTCACAAGGTATTCTCACACATCAGTCTTCACATTATTGAGGACCATTTTTTGGCTTGTGTGTTGCAAAGAAAATCACTTAGCGATTTTGGAGAAAATCAGTCTCTCAAATTGAATACCATAATTTTTGACATAATTTTATGGAGGAGTTTCTGAGAAAACTTAGTAAATTGAATTCTTGTTATACATATTTAGGAAGTAATTTTGATCACAATTAAAGATAACCTTAAAACTGTTATTCCTTATAGTTTTTTTGTCATTCAAAATTGGGTAGAAATTTTATTTCAGATTTTAAATATCAATTAATATGCATTTCTATATTGAATTATTTTCCATGACCACCAAAGGATGGATTTTTGTCTAGAAAAGTGATTATTACACCTTTTTAGCACAATGATTTGCTGGTTTATCATATGAAAAGAAATAAGTAGAACAAAATGAAAAAATGGAAATAAAGTGTTTGTAAATGGGGAGGGGAGGAGGAGGTGAGGGAGGGCAGGGACAAGGGGAAAAAAATGAGAACCAAGACCTGTCATGTAAAGGTGCAAGATCCCAATAATGAATGTAATTGTACTGTATACCTAAAATGTACCAGTAAACTCAATAAAAAAGAAATAAGTAGAATATTGGGTTGACAATCATAAATTTTGCTTAATCCTATAAGATGTTGCAGTCTAATTTGTAACTGCTTTTTTGTGTACAACAGGTTCAAGTACACAGCCAGCAGCAGGTGTGCACGGACACACGGACACACACACACACACACACACACACACACACACACACACATTGCATAGTTACCAGAGTGGGAGTAGTGATGGTTTATATCTCAGAAAAATAGGAACAGGAAAGTGCTTATCTATAACATATATTGTGTCAATGCGATATACACATGGGGACATGAGGTATAGAAGTGGGTCTTGAATTAGCTGTAAAAGAAAGCATTTACCTTCAGAGGCCAGGGCATAGGAACTCAATGGGAGACTGTTTGCTACATAAATAAATATCAATGTTGTGGAATGTTATTTGCGTCAGTCTACTTCTAAATACATTAATTCTCTCATTTGCCATTCCAAACATTTTTCAATGTTTTTCCCTTTGGAGAATTACATGAACGTAGAATCAGTTTTATCTGAAGCAAGACTATTACCTGTTACTTGCAAACTGTACTTGTATAGTTAGCAAACTAATGTTAAAATAATTCAATAATAAATCTGCAAGTTTTGACTTTTACTTCACTGGACTATGCGGTGAAATAAGTACTGATTTTTAAGCAAGGATTATCTTTTAGTGATTTAAAATTAATATTTTATTTGTGCTACTAAAATGAAACTTACACTAAGTAGAAAACGATGGATATAACAAAAGATCCAGTAGAAGGACTATGCAAACTGGAGATATAAGAAGACAGCATAAGTCTGTACCTTTTAAAAAATAAAGTTAATGGCAAGAAATTAGGACTTTATTCTGATTTTATTTTTATAAATTAAAGGACGTTGTTATCACTTGTATATTGCTTTGGAAAATTCCTAACACTTTTATTTGGAATGTTTTTCTAGAATATATCATATACGGACTCTACAGATTTATGTAGCAATAAAGAAATAGAAAAATAATGTAAGGAAGAGCCATCTATCATTGAAATAAACTCTTCCTTTGAGGGTTCATATTGGAAAATATGAGACAGAATGATGTAAACATTTTCATAGACACTAAATTTATTATAGAAATGATAAATTACTATATTTATGGATAAAATTAAAGGTCAATAAGGGAAGTTTGAGGTCGCCAAAATCAGTGTTACCAACTGCTATACATACAGGAGAAAACTGGAGTACTGGATTCTTTAGTCTATGATGAAGGAAATTCAGTGCTTTGTATAGGAATCTGCAGTGCAACTGTAAAATTTGCCTTAAATATAAACAAAGCCAAATTTCTGTTTTTACTTGAACTATGAAATTTAATTCTAACAATTATTTATGTAATTTTATGTACTTTATTGTTTTGAGCAAAAATACCTACAGGTTAAGATTCATTGAGCCAGTACAGACATTAAATTTGATGTGTGAACTTCTTTTGGACTCTGATTCCACAAATAGTTCTAAAAGAACATCTTTAAGATAGCTGGAAATAAATATAGATTAGAATATAGGGATTTACAAGACAAATTTTTATTGGGTGTAATAACAGAATAGTGATTATATTTTTTAAAGAAATTTTTATTGGTTAGAGATAAACATTGAAGTATTTCTAGGAAAAAAGTAACAAGGTGTCTGAAATTAACTTTAATATACTCCAGGAAAAAAAAATTGGAAGGGTATTAATGAAATAAGATAAATAGAAAATTGACCATTATTGAACAGGGAAAATATTTAAAATTTTCCATTATAAACAGTTGGAAAAAATAAAACACTCATATCAAAATATACTCATTCCAGGGAGTATTACCCTAGGAATGCTTTATGCTTTTTTAAAAAATTAATTTTATTGGTACATTTAAGATATACAATATAATGACATTCATCATTGAAAATTTGCACCTTTACATAATTCATCTTGGTTCTTATTTTCCCCCCTTCCCTACCCTCCCTTCAACCCCTCCCTCCCTCCCTATCTACAAACACTTTGTTTCCATGTTTTCTTTTTCTCATATTAATTCCATTCTCTTTCCTTTCCCCTACTCCTCCCATTTTCTCTTCCTTTTTGCCCCTTTTCTTCCTATTTCACGTTATCTATTTTATCTTTTAGTCCTTATTTTATATACTTATTTTAGTAGGAAAACCATCAACTTGCATAACTCTGAAATAAATCGATTGTTATTATGCTTATAACAGTGAAATTCTCAGGTGGTGGATTATTTATGGCCCATGTCCAAGTTTGCACTTCAGAGGGAGCAAGGTGGTATAGGAATTTTTGTTGTCGTTGTTGTTGTTAGCAAATGCAGTACATCCAAAAACAGGAAAGTCATTTTGGAAATGTAGACATTCAAACATTGGCAAAACCATTGCTAATGCTCAATTCAAAGAACCAGAAGTGCAATCAAATTCTAGATTCAAAAGCTGTAAGTAAGGAGTAGGGTAAGTATGAGAAATACTGTAGAAATTTTTGTTTGTTTGTTTGTTTGTTTTTGTGAGACAGGGTCTCACTATGTAGTTGAGACTGACCTGGAACTCACTATGTAGCCCAGGCTGGTCTCGAACTCACAATGATCCTCCTGCCTCAGCCTCCTGAGCGCTGGGATTACAGGAATGTGCCACCACGCCTGGCTGAATTTGAGCATACTAAGGGTATGTAGGGTGTTGCTAAATGGCGGCTATGAAAACCAGCTGGATATGTACCACTCTATCAGGACTGGTAGGTGAGCGGGGGCAGGCAAAGGAGAATCACAGGAAAAAAAGGCACACTGCAGTGGAACTGCATCACTGTGGAGCCTAGATCTTACCACCCGGTTTGATTACCTACTTTTATTCACTGAACTTAGCTCTGAATGACTTTTGTCTGTTTTTCCAAGTGAGATATATCCTGAAGAAACCAAGATGTGCCACTCTGGACAATAACCAAAAGACTAGGTCATGGGTTCTGAAGGCTGTTCTAAAATAAAGTCGCAAAAGACTGCCAGTAGAATCTTTGAAATAAACAGATAGCTTCTTTTTTTCCCTGTAAAAAGCACAGGTCTTTTTTATTAATCTCACTTATTTATTCATTCAACATATATTTATTGAGGTCTTTCCTTATGTCAATGTAACCTAGGCTCTGGAGATGTCCTGGTGAGAAAACATAAACTTTATCACCTGCCTCATGGAGTTTAAAGACTAAAAGGGAACAGATATTAAAATGAAGCTTCCACATAAACAAATGGGTGAAAAATGTTTGAAAAAAAAGGGCCTCGTACTATAAAACCTATGTCAGATGGAAGAAATATGATACAAAAACACATTATTAAAGTTCAGTTATATTACTTTGTGGTTATAGGTTATAATTGCTATCGCTTTATAATTTTGAATTTAAAGATGACAAGATTAAGTAGACTGACTACTCATTTTTCATAGAAAAAGGAAGTGTATGTGTGTGTGTGTGTGTGTGTGTGTGTGTGTGTGTGTGTGTGTGTGTGATAAAGAGGGAAGAGGGAGGGAGGGGGGAGGAAGAGAGACGAGGGACAGAGTCAGAGAGACTCTACTTCTACCTCTGCACAATCAGGCCATTCTTCCCAGTTCCACCCTACTCTGCTCCAATCTAACTTGCTTATTATGGCAAGTGACACTGTCAGCAGTTCACGTGAGAAGCCTCACTGACCCTATCCATTCGGTTACCTATTCATTCATTACATGCCATCTGCCTTGCCATATACCACGGCGTGAACACACCTTGCGTGGCCCTTAGGAGCACTGAGACTCATTGTAGTCACTTCCTCTTCTTCCCCAGCGATAGCGAATCACCTCGCTGAAGATGAGGACGTCACTGATAAATGCAAGTTTGTGCCGACATACATTCCCTACGTACACACAAAGCAGCTGAGCAAGACCCCGGATGACTGCCACCTAAAGATAAATCACGGCAAAGGAGACCACAGTACTGCAGGGTCCCTCTTCTGTCACCACCTCTGCGAACTAGAGATTGCTTTTTCTAATGGCATTACCACGGCAAAAGGAGGGAGGAACACATTTGTAATTTTTTTCTTTTCTTCTTGGCACTTCTCACCATCACTCTGTACACCTGACATTTGACACAATGAATACATTTTCAAATCATTCCTCCCCTCAAATATGTGATGATTATATAGTCTATCAGTCAGTGTAGTATAGATCCAGAAGAAAAGCAGTTGAGGGTTAATGGATTTGCTTTAGGCATTTATCTCAATTAGACTGAAAACAGGCTTCAACAGGCAATGTGGAAATTTACATGATGTGTTTTATAGTTCTCCTATATTCTTCCAAAAAGAGCAAGCATGAACTGAAAAAAAAGGCAGATTTCACCAAAAGGTCTTAGATTTTACTTTTTAGTAAAACCCTGCTGAGGTTTTATTTGTAATTAATGATGTGGCTTAGCAAATTTTAAAATAGGACTCTTGAGTACAGTACATGCAACAAGCTTATAACGTGTCACCTGAACAGTGTGGTAGCAAAGGAAATTTGAGTTGATCCCTAGAAACACAGGTGAATTGTAGGAAAGTACAGATTCTCCAGACAAGGAGCAAGGGTGGAATCTGAAACCAGCATGGGACCTGCTGATGTTCAACCAGAGAAAGAAGAGCCCAGGGGTCATTTATTATGTGAGTGTTAATGAGCTCTTTCTTGCAGCAATAGGGCTGTTCTTTGAAGTGTCCAGAACCCTCAAAGCAACATTTGGAGAGACTTACAGACATTTACAATAATCAATTGAAACAGTGGCAAAAGCATTAATTAAGGCTGCCAGCAGTTTCTTGCAATTCAGTGAGGTTCGGATTTCAGATAATTGCAGTACAGTAAATGGAGAAAAGAAACCAAAGCTATTTGTCTCATATGCAAACCAATTTTCCATGCACAATCAAATTTTACTTCTTATATTCCCTAACAGCTGCTTTAAGCCCATTGAGGATTCAGAAGTCATGATACAATATTAGTAAGAAAATTAAAGTGGTAGCAAATCACAATTTGCTTTCTGAGCAACACAGTAGGAGGTCAGTTAATATTAAATATCCGCAGCCTGTTCACACACACTCACTTTTCCTAAGAGAGTCTAAGCAAAATACAGCCTTCAGGGATACACACTTAGTAGCTTTTGCATAACAATAACCAAGGTACTGCTATCAATCAGTTAATGAAATTCTGATGCTGAAGAAGGGCCCCTAAGGGTCAGAACAAAGCTTTCTAGGTAAACAAAGATCCGCTTCTTCTTATTGAGAAAGTAAACAGTCAATCTTATTTATTCATCCAACAATATTATTGAGGACCTTCTTTATGTCAACCTCAGATAGGCCCTGGAGAAGTCCTGGTGAGAAAATATAAACTCTATCACTTACCACATGGAGTTTAAAGACTAGAAGGAGATAGATATTAATGAAGCATGCACATAAACAAATGAGTATTTGCAAGAAGTGAAAATAGATTTGAAAGATTGGAGCCTTGAACCATAAAAGCATATATCAAAGAAAATGACCTTCACCATAAAAGGATGATCGGAGGTATGAAGAATAGCTGGAAAATGTGGGAGATGAGGAATGTAAGGAAACTCTTATTAGTAAGGAAAGTATGCAGAATTGTGACCCAAAGGGATATTGTGCTTTAAGGAATTAAGACAGCCGGAAGACTTTGAAGGCAGAGAGCAAGAAGCAAGATGTGCAACTAGATGGAGACGCACAGGCAGACACCAGACCGTGTAGCCCACAAGAATTTTTTTATCCTATAAACAATGGGAAGCCACTGAAATTCAGACCGAGGGGTATCATAAACCACGTGAACAGATCCCTTTGAGTAAAGTGTGAAGCATGGATTAGAAGAAGGCAAGAAGATTTCTACAGCCAGTGGCAGAGAAAGCAAGATGGCAATTTAGACAAGGGATGGTCATGAAGTACATAGAGAGATATTTGGGAGATAAATACACAGGAATTCCTAAGGTTTTAGATATGAGGTGGTTAGTGAGAGGGAGGTGCTGAAGGCGACTCCTAGATTCTGACTTCTATAAGATGGATGGGTCATGATTTCCTTGGTTAGAGAACCCTGAAAAAGTAATGAATTTATCACAAGTTCATTTTGGAGCATACATTGAGTTTTGAGTAACTTGTGACACATGAAAGCGGAGATTTCAATTTGTGTCTAGATCAAAGGACGAGAGGTCTGGGATAGGAATGTAAATTTGTGTATTGTTGAAAGAAAGCTGATAACTGAAGCTATTGGTGTGTGTGAAATCATCAACTGAAAGGGTAGAAAATGAAAAGAGAAGGTAGCAAAGGTTAAGCCTGATAGACTTTAATATTAATGTAGTCATTCTCACAATATAGTCCAGCAGCAGAGCTACTTTGCACAAATAGACCAACTGCATCAAAAAACTCTAGGGCTGGGGCCAAGCAACATGCGCAACAATAAGCCGTCAGGTGTTTCTGATGCACACTCTAGTTTGAGAACCTTTGCTAACAGGAGTGAGGTGAAGGCCATGTCTATAAAGATCATTGAAGCCAAGTTGTTTGCTGGACAGCTGGAGGGAGAAAGGACAGTGGAAGTATACTATATCATCAGGAAAGGGTGTAGGGCAAGGAGAACACCAAGGTCAGACATGGGAGAGACGCAAGTGAAAGAGATCACTTTTGCTTTTAGAGAAAACTGTTTGAAGTTCAGGACTGCAGTGAAAACAGACTGGAGGGTTCTGAGTGAGTGGGAGAAGAAGAAAAGGAACAAATATAAACAACTCTTTCCTGATGTCTGAACAAGCTCTGAACGTGGGAGCATTTTAACGTATTGGTGTTAGGTGTCTGCTTAAATGCTGATTGAAAAGATCAGAATAAGATGAATATGAGGACACAGATGTAATAAGTCAGTAGTGAAGTTTGTTAGGAAAGAGAGGCTTGAGTTATAAAAGCCAGAAGGGAACATTGCTTTCTGATAAACTTCTCTGCTGCAGCTTCAAGTGTGAATTGAGGATGCTGTTTCATAGCATTCTTCACCTCTTCATGGTGTTCCAGTCACTATTTCTAAAATATAGTTTCTTAATCGTGAAACACTTTTCCTTTTTCAGGACCTCAGTATTTGCTTTCCTTCTTGAACGTCCTGTGGGTGAACCTAGTCACTGGCATCACAGTTCACATGCCGCCGGCTCAGGCAGGCTTTCCATGGGCACTGTATTTTATTTTGCCATCTTCTATTATCACCCCCAACCACTACCTAACCCATTTTCTGATCTCTTATTCTTCACAATACCTTTTCCTGTCTGAAATTATTTTATTTGTTCACCACCAGGTATCTTCATGGGTTGGAAGGACTTTGTCCTGTTCTCTAGGTTTTAGGACAGTACCTAGAGGGTATAGACATGCTTTAAATCTTTGTTGAATGAAAGAATACAAAAATGGTTTCAGACATATCTGTTAGTTCCTTTGACTGTGAGAGGTAGCAGGGCTTCCTTCTGTTGAGTTGTCTTTTCTCATCAAGGAAAAATAGGGAGGTCATCCTGTCAGTGCAGTGGTGGGGCACATTGGAGATATTTAAGGTTTGCTGTTGAGAAGGTTTTAGCTAGTCCAGAAAATAAGAGAGTGAGTAGACCTTAGACATCTAAAAGGGATCCTTGCAGTATTGAGAGTCCACTTGAGGACAGTAATCATGAGATTAGAATGGTATAAATTTGCTCTGCTGAGTGACGTTTTCCAGTGATGTTCCGATCAGTGGGTCAAGGGAGGAAGATGTGGTGGCAAAAGCAGATAGCTGGGGATGAGAGTGAGGATTTGTATTTTTTTTTTAGGTGGTACAACACAACTCCAGAGGCACAGGAAGTGTTAGAACACTAGCAAGCCTTTTACTGAGTGGCCTAGGCTTCGGAGCCTGACACAGTTTAAGCATCTCGGCAGGAACAGGTGAACAAGAAATGTTAAAAGTTGGAACATTGTCATCAAGCTGTGAGAGGACTCAGAGCCACAGCCTCCATGATGAGCGGAGGAATGTGTGTTTGAGGTGGAGGTCAAGGAGGTCTCTAGAAATAAATGTCAGTGAATTCGTTTTTTTTTTTTTTTTCTGTGTCCTAAGCCACAAGTGTGATTTGTCATGTAACTGTAATGGTAACACACCATTTTTACACAGGCCTTGGAGTTGTTATGTCTGAATTAGGGATGATGCTGTGAAACCTTACTACCTCAGCTTCACTAATTAAGAATTGGGGATAATTTGGTTATTAGTTGGGCCAATACCTTTTTCACTAGTGAAAGACCTATAAAGTAAGAAGAAATGGATTTGTATATTGATTCTGTCACTTTTCTCTGTATGTGTGGCCTTGGGCTAGTTTCTGAACTCCTCTGCTTTTGTATGTCCAAAAAAAGAAAGGAAAATAAATCTCTCACAGCATAATTTTAAGAGTGAAATGAGAACATGTAGATTAAATGATATGAAAATGATAAATCTCCATTTAGATAGAAGACTTTATAATCTACAAAAAAGTGTATGTTAAGAAATTGATATATAATTTATAACAGACAGTGGAATGCTCACTTTAAAATTATTAAAGCATCTTAGTAATATTGTTTACAAAAAATACATCAAATTACAATCATTCTTAATTACATATTAGACAAAATAAACTGCCGTATTTGCCATCTGTACATAATGTTAACAAGTTACATTTATTAGAAGTGGTTTATATTTGGGTGCAGTGGTGCACGCCTGTAATCCCAGCATTCAAGAGACCGAAGCAGGAGAATTGCTATACATTTGCAGTCAGCCTGGGCTACATAGCAAGACCCTGTCTCATAAAACAAAATGATTTATAATTCTGATTTTTCTTAATATCAAAGAGGTTCTTTTCCCAGAGTATAAGTTTATGTCTTATTGTAAACATAGCAATTATAGGACTCTCTCTTTCTCTCTGTGTGTAGCATACCTGTATTTTTTGGTCATACTTTTCTTCTTTCCTTTCTTGTTTTTTTTAAGACATGCAGTGAGCCGAACTTACTCTTGGATATTATAATCAGACAAAAGGAAGTGGAGATTTATTTATTTTATCAAGAAATGAGGGTAAACCTTTCATTTTTTACCATGTGATCAATAGTCACTAAATAACTCCAAAACTTCTATTATTTACTGATTTAAATACTTATATTTAGCCCCTCCCATTCTCTTTACTTAATAGCTTAGTGGGAGTCGAAGCATTCCAGTGTGAGAAAAATCCATCTGTCTCTGCTCTGTAGTGTATACTAGTTAGGCACTGTTAAATGAAGATGCCACTTGAAAGTTCTATGAGTATTTGTTTTGATTACTTACATCTAGGTTGTCTCCAGCTCTTAATAAGAGGAAGCGCTGTTTTTATCCACATCAACTCACTGAAGCGCTTACCTATTCATCTAACAAAAACTGTTTTTCATTTGTGTCTGCTGAAAAAGTTAAAAGAAAAGTCACCAATTCTCTCTCCCTTGCTGTCTGTACATGTTTTCTGAATTAAAATTGCCAGGATATCAGCAAACATGAACCAATTTTTAGTAAATATTTTGTTATTTTAAAATTCTTGGTAAGGAAATTCTTACCTTATATTTTTTCCTCCACTTGTTATGGAAAATATTACACAGGAACAATACAAATCATTGTACCATAGGTTTCAGTAAAGGAAGTAACATTTAAATGTTGTATGTAACAAGGGGAAAACAGATCAAATACAATATTTGCAACAATAGTGCAAGTTTTTTTTTCTTTCAAGTAGGATACAAAGTAGGGAATATAACTGAATAAACTAGGTTAGTTTACTATTAATGCTGCCTCCTGATTCCAAACACACACACACACACACACACACACACACACACACACTGTTTTGAAGTCTCTTTTATGTTTTTTCCATTTTCTTAAGGAAGATTCTAGAAGCCAGACTCTCGATGTGTCCCTCCACAAAGAAAGCATTCTGTACACATCCCCCATCCCTTCCAAGGAAAAAGCTAGAACTTATTTTTTTATCCTGTAATGAGGACAAACCTTTTAAAAATACGATCACCTATCATAACTCCCAAAGTTCTGTTTTTCCTCCACTTGTTATGGAACATACACAGTTATACAAGCTGGGAAGCCCATTTCCTGTCTACCCTTGCACAGCATCAGTGTGGGTGGCTCACACATGGTTGCTTACTATCTGTGACAGGAGGGAGCTATTGACCAGGCAATGAATGGGAACAGAGGCTTTGGGTACTGTCCAGGCAAAAGAACTGGTGTCAAGGACAAGAAACAGAAACCTCAGGTATCATCAGGGACTCTGTAGTCTTTCTCATGATTCAACTCACCACACCCTCTTCACACTTTGATTTTCAGCTGTATTATGTTCCTTTCATTTACTGAACAATTGTGTACCTAAAGGTGGAGAGAGAGTCAAGATAGAGAGACATGGGGTACATGATGGGATTACAGGTGTGCACCACCAAGCCCGGCCCTATATGTATGTGTGTGTGTGTGTGTGTGTGTATTTATATTTATATATTTATATTTTAGTGAGTATATACATATATTTTAGTAAGTATATATATACTTTTAGTAAGTATATTTATTTTTTTTTTAGTAAGTTCATGCTGGCCTTGAACTTACTATGTAGCCAAAGTTAGCCTTGTAACTCAAAGTTAGCCTCCTGTCTCAGCCTCTCTAGTGCTGGACTTATAGGTATGCATCATAATTGCTGGCTACCTGTATGTAGTTTTCTGTTAGTACTTTTAATGGCTCTTGTTTGATTCTACTCTCTTCATTTTTAGGGAATTGCATGCTTTCAATGAAGTAACCATCAGAAGCAAGGGTTAGCAAATTCCTTCTCTAAAGGGACAGAGAATAAATATTTTAAAATTGTTAGGCCATAGAATACATGTTGCAACTATTCAGCTAGGCAGTTGTTGAGATAGCAGGTATAGACAATATATAAATAAAACAGTGTAGTTGAGTTTCTGTAAAAAAAAATTTATGGGCACCAAAATTCGTATATTTTTCACATGTCTTGAAATATCATTCTTTAGATTTTTTTCTATAGTCATCTAAAAAAAGATGAACATCTTGCTTATGGGCCACACAATAGCAGGAGGTGGGATGACTTTGTCTTGTAGGCCATAGCTTGCTAACGCCTAATCTAAGGCATAAATTTGACTCTGACTTCTTGTTACATTTGAGTTATTACTTCACCTGTGGTGACACGTGGCCAGTATAAAGTGGCTGAAACTAAATGGAAGTTGATAATTATTTTGTTGTTCTTTTTTTCTGTGAACCGAAAGCGAAAGGACTTATTGTAAAATTTGCATCATACCAAGATAAAAGACGGAAAATACAACCTCATCATCATTGCCCAAAGTATGTATCATTAATTATTTTGAGCTAAAAGTGGTGTCAGGGTTGCAACAAAGAAGAGATATAAGGAGGAAGATAGTAAAAAGCATGAGACCCTAAAGTAAAGTTAGAACAGTTTGAGGGGAAAAGCCCTTTGAAAAACATTTCTCTGGAATATCTTGGACAATGAGAAAACGGTGATTGTACAAGTTTTGGAGGAGATCAAATTACTTTGAGGGAAAATGTAGGCAGATTCTCAGGAAGTTGCATTAAGTGCCTTTACCTATACGAACTCAAATAAAGCAGGGAGTGCTGGTGCAGCCAAGGAACTTTATTGAGAACAGATAAATATGCTGAAAAATTATAGAAAATATCGTAATTGCTTTCATAAGTATTCAGTGCAAGGAACAACAACACTATGTTTTTAGTTAGGGAAGGGTCTAGTGCATGAAGTTTGATGTCTATAATCTCTTGGAAAAAAAGAAGTGGGTCTGAAAGGGGCCACTGGCAATGCATTGCAGAACAATTCATAGTCTACATGGAGGACCTACCACGGATAGCACTGTATGGGGTGTTATGTGTTACTGTGATCAATGATAGACAGTGAAACACATCTGTAGCAAAACTGAGGACCCAGACAACTGCCTTTTATCTGTCAGGAATCTGAAGAATGGACTCATAGCTGTGATCCAAAGATGGCAAAGTTCGAAGTAAGAAGCTAACACAAATGTACATGGGCATCTAAATATTTAGTTTCATGCTTTCCAGCCCTTCCAAAATAAGGAAGATAGAGTGGAGCCCGAAAATGCTAAGCTGCAATATTCATCACACTTGTGCTATTTATTCATGTGTGTTTATTTGCACCATATATGTGTGTAATTTATATATTTGTACTGTGTAAAACATAATTGTGCCTTATATATTTATATGTTGCGTGTGCATTATTTAGTTAATGTATAACTGAAAAGGTAAAATGAATAGAAATAACACCTATAGGAAAAAATGTGAATATATACACACACATCCCTATGTATATGTTAATGATTACTGTACTTGTAGCTAAAGAAGACATTGGGTAATTAAGTACTCTAAATTGACTTTCTGTGTAGCTTAATTTATACATAAAACAGTAATGTTATAGAAAAGTTTAAAAAAGTCAGTAACTTCTACCTTCCATGGTTCTTTGACTCTTATTTTTAAATTTTCTTTTGTACTTTCTTATTTTCCACCTTAAATCACAAGAATTCTAGTCTCATATAGAGTGCTTGATCTTTGCAAGGTACTAGCTTGCCCTTTAGTTAGCCCTCTCCTTTATGCAGCAATATAAGGAGAATACAACCACAGTGAGCTAATTTTTACCTAATTTCTTTCTCTTAGGGAAAAAGACAAGGAATTTAGTTTGACCTCAATAAAACAAAATGGATTTGTAATAATGGCATACTAGCAAAAATCCATTAAAGTCATTTCATATGATAAAAAATTGTTGAGATTTTTAGAGCATATTAAGGTTTTTAATATAAAACAAGTTTAATTTTTTAATCACTGAAGTATAATTAAGGTGCAGTTCTTTCTCATATTTAGGCTGGAAAAAAAAGTGCAAAGGTTTAGGTTAACCACTGTATTAAGCCGAATATACACAAAAGCAAGCGAAGCTCTTTAAGATGTGGGGGCAGTTTATCCAGGGAGTTTAGATGCATTTGGGGCTGTTCTTTATTAGCATGGTTTGAGCCCAGAGAGGCAGCAAAATGAGGAAGGAATAATTAGACTATAGGAATAAAGGTTCCCAGATGCCAATAAACAATATAAATATTTGTAACTTTCTATAAAATGTAGGAATAAAAGGATTTTTTAAAGATTAATGGAATCTCTACACATTTGGGGGCTAAAGACCACCTTTAGTGCTCTTTTTTTCTCTCTCCTAGGAGAATGTTCCAAGCACTTTCTTCTTATTGCAGGATAAGAAAATACTTCAGATAGCCTCATAGAAGAAAGTATCAGAGTTAGAGAAAAGCCATTCCTGGTGAATCACTAATTTGTGGCAAATATTCTATAGAGCACATTGGTTGAAGAAAATATCTTTAAGGATAAAAAATGGTAAATAACTTTATGTATAGTCAACTTGTAGTAAGCCCACCAATAGATACTGAAAACAATATCATTCATGCAAAGAAATAACATACCAGAACAGAGCAATAGGAGACCAGGAGATATGAATGCTGTTGCAGAAACTGGCTAGCTGTTTCAGAATTTGTTTTTCAGTATTTATCTGGCTTTTCTAAATTTCCCAACATGCTTATATGTGACTGAGTTCTGGCCAAGGGAAGAAGAAAGAGATGCATGCCTCAGTAAATCTGTAGGTTCCACTTAGATTTTACTCTTTAGCTAGTCCAAATCCAGAGACTATCATGAAGATCTTGAAGCATCACTAGATAGAGCCCAGCCTGACCACAGTTTGGAAGGACCTTGGCCCTTCAATGATTATGTGGCATAGATGAGCTGTCCACTGAATCCATATCGGCCTGAGCCATAAAGATAATCTCTTTGGTTAAGCAGCTGTGAACTCTTTATTATAATAGTTTTACTCTGACTAATAAATCATAGAAGATGAAGAGCAGAACTTGGAAAATGTAAAGAGACATTCAAACAAACCAGAATGGAGATTTACCCCATAAGGATTTTCTAGCAGAAATTCTTAGTGTATTAGTCAGCTTCATATTACTGTAAGAAGATACTTGAGACAATTAACTTACAGAGAGAAAAGGTCTATTTAGACCACAGATATAGAGGTTAACATCAAAGATCACATAGACCCATTGTTTGGGCCTCTGCTAAGTTTGGCACCTCATGCCAGAAACACTAGTCAGAGTGAGTATTTATAGTGAGATCCTGAAAGCAGGAAGAGAGATGATTCTTACAATCTCCTACAAGGACAACTTTCCAATGACCTAAGGAACTCCCCATATGCTCAGCTTCTTCAAAATCCATAACATCTCCCAATACCACAACTCCGGGACAAAGTTTTTACATATGGACTGCAGGGGACACTGATCCAAACCATAACAGTGTTTACAAATTAAAATTTTGTCACATTTATTCTCAAAGCTTTAACCACATTTTTATGTTTCCTTATTCTTATTTGACTTTTCAACTTTCCTGAAAGTGTCCCAAGTTAAAGATCCCTTCAGGTTTGACTAAATGCTTAAGACATACACTGGGAGAATTCCCTCAGGTTAGGTTTTGATGCACCAAGTAGATAATATCCCCAAAGCAGCTCATTTTATAGCTTGGCATGAGGAAACATTTCAGATGGGTATAATATGCTTTAAAAATGAATGTTATGATGGTGTGGATTTTATTCATGTATTCAATCAACAAACAGGGCATAAGTGACATTCATCAGGCATAATGGCTGAGTTCATAGAAAGGAAATTTTTTTCTTTTTATTGAGTTTATTGGTATATTCTAGGTAGTCAGTACAGTTACATTCATTACTGGGATCTTGTACCTTTACATGAAAGGTCTTGGTTCTCATTTTTTCCCCTTGTCCCTACCCTCCCTTCACCCCCTCTTCCCCTCCCCATTTCCAAACACTTTAATTTCATTTTTTCATTTTCTTACATTTTTTTTCTATTCCCTTATTCCCCTTCCCCTACCCTTCCCACTTTCCCTACACCTTTAGCCCTTTTCTTCCTATTTCACCTTGTTAATTATCCCATTAGGATCTTGAGTACTATTATAGTTTTTAACACCAGAGAAACTATTTGGTATTTACACATGTGTGTCTTATTTATTTCTCTTAGGAGTATATCCTCAAAAATGTATCCATTTTCCTATGAATGACTGTAATTTCTCATTCTTTATGGCGGAGTAGTATTCCATTTTATAGAAAAACCACATCTTCTTTATCCAATTTCCAATTGATGGGCAGATGGGCTGTTTCCAAGTTTTAGCTATTGCAAGCTGTGCTGCTATAAACATAGGTGCTCACGTGTTACTGTGATGTGATTCTTTTAATTCTTTTGGAAAGATACCCAGCAGAGCTATGGCTGGGTCAAATGGAAACTCTAGTCCTAGCTCTTTGAGGTATCTCTATATTGATTTCCATAGTGGTTGCACCAGTCTGCACTCCCATCAACAATGGAGAAAGATTCCTTTCTCCCCACAACCGTGCCAACATTTGTTATTGTGTGATTTCTTGATAGCAGCCATTCTTTGTGGGGTGAGGTGGAATCTCAGTGATGTTTTCATCTGCATCTTTCGAATGACCAGTGATGTGGAACATTTTTTCATATATTTACTTGCTGCTTTTACTTCTTTGTCTGAGAAATGTCTCTTCATTTCAGGTGCCCATTTTTGAATTGGGTCTTTATATTTGGGGGGCTGATATTTTTGAGTTCTTTATATATTCTAGATAATAGTCCTTTGTCTGAGGATCAGCTGGTAAAATTTTTTTCCCACATTGTAGGTTGTCTCTTAGTTCTGTTGCTGGTTTCTTTTGCAGTGCAGAAGCTTTTAAATAAGATGGGATCCCAGTTGTTGATTCTTCTGCTAGTTCCCATGCTACTGAGGATTTGTTCATAAAGTCTTTTCCTATGCCATTGTCTTCAAGAGTTCTGCCTAACTTATCTTCCAGCAAGTTTAGTGTTTCTATTTAGATCTCTAATCCACTTGGATTTTAATTTAGTGCATGGTGAGAAATAAGGGTAAGTTTTAATCCTTGGCAGGTTGAGATCCAGTTTTTCCAACACCATTTATTAAAGAGGCTATCTTTCCTCCAGTGGGGATGGTCAGCTTCTTTGTCAAAGATGAGGTAGCTGAGTACATCTGGAGTTATTTTTGTGTCTTTCAATCTGTTCCACTGATCCTCAGGTCTGTTTCTTTGCCAGTAACATGCTGTTTTTAATCACAGTGGCTTTGTAGTATAGTTTCAAATTGGGGATTGTCATACCTGCTGTCATGTGTCTGTTGCCTAGGATGGCTTTTGCTATTCTAGGCCTCTTATGGTTCCAAATTAATTTTTGGATTCTTCTTTCTAGTTCTGTGAAGTATACTGTTGGAATTTCATTTGGCATTGCATTGAATCTGTATAGCAGTTTTGGTAGTATGGCCATTTTCACTATGTTGATTCTTCCTACTCAGGAGCAGGGGATATCTTTCCATTTTCTTATATTCTCTTCTCTCTCTTTTTTTCAGAGTTCTGTAGTTTTCAGTGTAGAGGTCTTTTGCTTCTTTTGTTAGGTTGATTTCTAGATACTTCATTTTTTTGCATGCTATTGTGAAAGGAATTGTTTCCCTAATTTCTCTCTCAGTGAGTCTGTTATTTGTGTACAAGAAGGCTATTGATTTTTGGGTGTTGACTTTGTATCCTGCTACTCTGCTAAAAATGTCAATTAAGTCTAGAAGTCATTTGGTGGAGTTTTTGGTTGTTCGATGTAGAGTATCATATCGTCAGCAAATAATGACAGTTTAACTTCTTCCAGAAAGGAATTTTTGATTTCCTTCATGTATCCACCTGAGCTCCACACTGTAATATAAGGACTCTTTTCAAGTCATTGCAGCATCTCAGAAGTCTGTTTCTGATTCAATTACTGTATTGTAAGTTTGCTTATTCTTCGATACCTCAGACATTCAGCAGTTTCATAGCAAAGAGAGACTATAAATCCAGAAAGGCAAAATTTCAGTGGAAAGCAAAGTTTGGTAATTCCAGTTTTCAGCATGAGTTGGGATTTTCACCTATCATCATTTTTTTTGTTGTTGTTATTCTACCTACATGAGTAAAATCGTTGAGCCCAATTATCTATGCCTTCCACATTTGGGATCTACAAATAAGATATTTATTGATTCTATGTAGGAAAACAAGCCAGAGGAAAATGTGTTCTTCATATTCAGGTTTATAAATATTTTCATTCAAGTACAAGGGTAGGAGCAAAAATTGTCCTGTAGACATTTTTGAGCTTTTGTTATTTGAAAGGACAAAGGGGCCATTTTCAAACAAATGATTCAGAAAAGCATTGAGTCTTGGTGTAGAATCACCAAGTCAATTTTGAGTCCTTTAGTCTCCAATGAAATTGCATAATTTTTCTACTTTAAAGCCAGTATTAATTAGATTTACTTCCTTTGACTTCTAATACGTTATAGCCACTTGACATAAGAAAAGATTTTGTCTGTGTTTACATGCATTAAAAATGAATGCTATGTTGCTGTGAGTTTTATTCACTCACTTATTCAATCAACAAAAAGAATATGAGTGACATACATATCAGGCATAGTGGCTGAATACATGAGGAAGAAGGAATTTAGCTTCTCCAGTGTCTTAACTGGAAATAGTATTTCTTTATTTGTTGTAATTATCCTTAGGCTTTTTCTCATTAAGATTTGTTTTAACTTCTCTATGTTTACTGAATTTAAAGTCTTTCAATTCCTTGAATAAATATATGTTATTGAATATTATGTACCAGGAGATGTGCTGATGGCCACAAAGTTATAGTTTTGTCTCAGGGAACGAGAACAGTGGTATTTTAAAAGAATTACACAATGATGGAAATATAGTAAAATGACTACTTTGATAAGTATAAGGAGAAGAAATGCATGAGACCTGATTAGCGATTTTTAAGAGCTTTCCTATAGAACCGATCACAGAGCAGAAACCCTAAGAAAGAATAGAGTCTCTGAACCAATCAAAGCGTAGTGTACTCCAGGTGTAAGAGGTGGGGATACACTTTCCACATGTTAGAAGTTCCCATGGTGGAGGGAAGCAAGTCCCTGTGGGAGAGAAATTGGAGGAAGGCTCTTCTCAGTAGAGTGGATCCTAGAGAGCTGCGTGAGAGAAGTGGGAATCCCCAGAGAAGAGGGGCTGAAGAAATTATGCAGTAGCAGGCAGAGGTGTGTAGCTTTTTTACCTCAGGTGAAAAGCTGTTAGCATAATTAAACAGGGAATTGGAGGTACAGGGCCCACTTGAAACTATATAATTTGTCTTTGGCTTATTTTCTTAGTTCAAGTTAATACTTGTTAGAAAATTAATTATATTTCCTGTCATTATATACAGTGAAACAAGTACCCCAATAGGAGCTACCTCAGACATGAAAATAGGGTCCATGTTTCTCTCCACAGGAGTAAGAGTGTTCTCTTTTCAGAAACAACAGGATTCTGAATTGAGGAGTGAACGTACAATTTGTACATACTGAATCTTTTCCAAAAGTGGAGATAAATCAGCCTATTTTAAAGGTGTTAATTGTTTACTGGAAGGACTTTTGAGGTCTTTTCATCACTGTATTGAATATCTTTCAGCTTAATGAGAGACTGAGTGTTGTGTCTAAGAAAACACTTTGAAGGTAGTGATATTATATTCCCAGTGGATTGAAAGCTGTAATTTTCATTAAATTACATAAAAATGTTAAATGTCTGAGGTGAGAGATATGTCAGTTACCATGATTTAATCATTATATGTTGTATGCATGTATTGAAATGTCGCATTGAACCCCATAAATGTGGGTAATTACTATGTACCAATTAAAATAAATATATTTTTAAAAATTATGTAAATGGAACATGAGAGAAGCTTACTATTCAAGGTGATCTATACCCATAGATTAAATTTAGGTGATAGATGTGCAACAGAATAAAGAGCTTGAATAATGAGTTACTTCTTGATATTTTAGGCACAAGAAAGAGACTTTATCAGTTGTCTAAAGGTCTAGACTGAAAATGTAAATATGGACGGGAATCTCAGGATTTTCTGGTATGACTTTTATTTCAGAACAAAAAGTAGAGAGTTTCACTTCTTTCGAGAGTTTCTTTCTTGGAAGTTTCCCTTAGCTGCTTGCAGGGACAGCAACCTGGCAAAACGCATGCCTCTGAGTCTACTGTCTGATCTGGTACAAGGAAGGCGGCACTACTCAAGAACACCTACAGCAATGAGACTGGCAGAGAACAGAAGGAAGCCTGTCACTATTAGACACTGTCTGGAACTGGGCACATGATCAAGAGAAAATTGACCTTTCCTTACTAATCTTTTGAGCATTGATTTATATTTTTTTCCTATTTTTATTATTTCCTAAATTAATTTATATTTCTATATTAGGCTTTTTCTAGAGTATTTATTATTATATATGCTAATAACGAGCTTATATTTTTATGCAAATGACTTTTTGTGACTTCTGTTACTTTCACAAAAGTAAGCCTGTGCCAATTGAGAAAAGAAATGTGTCCAAAGTGAACTTTGGCTTAGCTCTGAGTTTCTTGACAGACTTTGTCCCATGACACATTTTACTCATTAGGAGAATTTCTTCTTGAATTTAAGGATTTCAGCCTCTCCTTTTGGTAATATTAGGCCCTGTCAAAGAAAATTTTGTTTGTTTTTTCCTCTAAAGTGGTATGTGGTGGGGGGAGATACATGGAATCCTACCCTTTGTGAATTGAATAAAAATGTAGACATCATCTTGTCCAGCTACTTGGTTTTTTAAATGAGGAAAATAAGATTCTAGTTCATATTGCCTCCCAGTGAAAAGCTTCTGGCTTCCCAATTTAAAGCCACAAGACTTGTCTGGGACCCATCCATCCGTTCTTTCATTTGGCACCAACTGTCTGCCTGACCTTTAGTCTGTAGGATGCATGGCAGTGGGAATATTAAAATAAGAGAGTAATAAGCCAAAAATTAAGGGAAGAAAAAGACTCTGTGACCCCAGACAAATTATGCAACCTATTTTCTCATCTTTTTGTTGGCAATAACAGTAACAATTTTTTTGGATCAGATGGAGGAGCTGGAAGAAGCAAATGAAACAGAAAGCTTCGTTTGGTTTTTCCAGATAGGTAACTAAGAAGCATCTGGTTAACAAAGTCCTTGTGTTTCTAGAGAGGAGGTGAGCCTGAAGAGCAGCCCTGGGCAGGGTCTACAGGGGAAAGCTTGCAGTCTTTCATGCTCTCTTCCTGTAATAAATGGAGAGGGGATTGCTGCTGTGTTATGAGTCTCTCCTGTCTTAACCTCTATGCTTTTGCATACTGTGCTTTGTAAATTTTCCTAGGGGAAAGACCATTGATTTTGCTGTGGAAGGAATGGAGTTGAGTTGGAATCCTGATTGCATTGCCAGCTGTTTGACTTTGGGTAGTTTTTGCTATTTCCTGACCTCTGATTTTCTCTTAGTAGAATGGTGTTTTATAGCATTTGTATGATTTGGCGATAAGAAAGGGATACACAAAGTACCTCTTTCTCTTTTTCCCACCGGTGTTAATCTTTTATTTAGTGGGTATTGTGGATTAAATTTTGAGATCCACCCAAAGGTTCATGCACTCAGATGCTTGTCTTTTGGAAGGTAGGTGGACCATGGGGTGCTGTACTCACTGGTGGATTAAGCTATGGGTGAGTTCAGTGGCTAAGTGTGCTGTTTGGAGGTGGGGCCTGGTAGGAAGAGGCTGATCACATTGGACGTGACCTGGAAGGGTTTATCTCCCTTCTCTCTTTGCTTGCTGGATGCCAGGATGTGAGCAGCTTCCCTTCCTGCTGGCCCTTCTACCATGCCATCTCTGTATTTGAGCCTCCCACCCATGGACTGAAGCTTCTGAAACTGTGTGCCAAAGTAAGTTCTCCTTTAGTTTGTGGGTGCCAGGTATTGTGTCTCCATGATGGGAAAGTGACTAAGACAGTTGGAGTTGACTGAGAAGTATGATTTGCGATAAAGCCTGAAATATCATCTGACACTTTTAAACATTCTACCAGTTGTGGAGCATAAAAAACACAAACACTAGAAAACTCTTTTCTTCAATAAATGACATATATACCACTTACCTATGACTCCCAAATGCGAGAACATTTCCACACAAAAATTCTACGTGAGAGTCCAGTACAGCTTAGTTCACAATCACCCCAGCTTGACAACAACCCAAGTGACTACCAGCAAGTGAATGGATGAATAAAGAAATGAAACTTGAGTATCCATAAAATATTTCTGAAGAGATTCGCTTGAAGCTGCTGCCTCTCAGGACTGGGACAGATAACTGGACTTGGTGGGAAATTTAACTTTGTATCTTACAGCTTTGTTGTTGTTAAAAAAAAAATTAAATCATGTGACTGTGTTATTTTTGATAAATAGTCAAGTAAAATGTAGGACATGCAGTAAAATATATAATGAAGGTATAATTTGGTGAATGCAGCTTACAGTTGTAAATGAATGAGTGGATGTGTTCACGCTAACCTTAAGGAGACAGAGTATGACTGTTTCAAGAGAAGTCAGAGGGGACTATTCAGTCGTGATACAATGTATTTAAAAAGACGTTTTATACAAATGATGGTTGTAATTCTATAACTGAGTCATTTGATGTCTGCTGGTGATTCATAACTTACTGGATACTCTGGTTCAAATGTCAGCATCACTTAGAATAAAATGCAGAGGTATCAAAAAATGCAATATTTTGGGGAAATCAGCAGACCATTTCCCTGTGACCAAGCTCTGATAAATGAGCATGATCTCATAGCTCTTTGTGAACCAATCCCCATGTATAAGAATGTGATATATATTATGCATTGTAAAAGCTAATTCTCTGTATTTCTATTCATGGCTCTTTAACCTCAGGTTTTTAAAAATATCCACACACAGCACTCAGAGAAATGAATTTTAAAGGGGTACTTATGCATTGGAAAGCAGCTGTATTAAATGACTTCATGGAGCTCCATGTTTGTTTTCTTTCACTTTGTTCTAGAAAGTCTTGATTTTAGAAGCCTGCAGTTGATTAAAACACACATGTACCCAATGCACCCACATACATGTGTGCACACACATACACGCAAATCTGAAAATTCAGGTTAACTTTTGCTTTTCAATTTTCCACCAGAACTCACTGTAAACTTTGTGGCTCATAAAGCATAAGGCAATTCCACTGGTTCTCTTAGCCATAATGTGACAAACTCATTGTCTGTAAGGTTTTAATAAATCTGTGACTCATTGCTCTTAGAAAATTTGCTCTTACTCTTTGTCCCTGATTTGATTACTCACTCCTCCCTATATCCTAGAATAGTCATGATACTAAGAAAATGACGACTTATCCAGAAAGTATTTTGAATTCTTAGAAAAAAAGAATTTGTGGCGAGTTCAATGATGGCCACTGAAAGATACCTCTGGCCAGAACTTGTGGATGAGGCCGTTTAAGATGAGATCATCCTGGATTCTTCATTGGACCCTAAGCCCAGTAAGTTTCTTGTAAGAAACTGAAGAGGACAAAAAAGAAAAGGCATTGTGAAGATGGAGGCATGGACTACAATGATGCAGCCACAAGCCAAGGAACATCTGGAGCTACCAGAGTCCGGAGGAGGCCCTGCTGATACCTTAATTTCAGAGTCTGACCTCCATACTGTGAGAGATTCTATCTTGTGTTTTAAGCCATGAAGTCTGTGGTAATTTGTTATGGCAGCCCCAGGAAACTAATGCACTCTGGTTCTAAGTGATCATTGTTATTTGACCTTAAATAATATGATTAAGCATGTGAAAGTTATTTGAAAAGTTATATAAGTACAAGTATAAAGGTGAAATGATCTATGACAGTTTCTCAACTGGAGACAATTTGCCCCCCACCCCTAGATAGCTCACAATATGCCCAGAGACACTTTTGTTGTCTCTGGGCCAGGTGCTATTGGTTTCTGGTGAGTAGGTGCAGGGATGCTGTTAAACATTCTTTCATGCACAGGGGAGTCCTCTCCCAAACACAGAATTATTAATCTGCACTGTCAATAGTGCTGAGATTGAGAAAGTCTAGTGCATGAGAAAGCTCAGCAATGTGAGATTAAATCTTAGCTCTGCCATGAATTTGTGAGCCAGATGATTTATCTTGGGCAGTAAAACTCTTGCAGCTTTAGTTTTCTCATCTGCCAAGCACAGTGATGATAGTACCTGCCAGGGTGTAGAAATTTCCAACAAGATAATTCTGATCAAAGAATTTTATATTTTAAAAATTGTTAGTACTAACAAAGAGGCTTTAACAATTATTATTATTCTTACATTTCTTTGGTATGAGCAAAAGCAAACCTTTGATTTTTAATTAATATTGTTCCTACAATGAATGCATTTGCTGTGCCACAAGGGAGTCACTTTTATACTTTTATGGTTATTATCAAATAAAACAGTTCTTGGAAATTTCATGACTATTACTGTTTAATGGCATTTTTCACTGGCAAAGATACTCTTGAAGTATTCATAAAGTTTCTCTGGGGAGCTTATAGTTTATGTCAGATAAATAACAAAATCAGTGCCAAAGAAGAGTTGGAATTTTAAAGTAATGTGTATAATAAAAGCACAGATAGCAATACACAGGTTTAAAGGTAATTTTGGGTATATATGTATTTTTCTAATGATTATTATAGGAACATCACGAACTTCAGTTGGACAAATGTTATCTTTATGTGACTTAGGAGGTTCAGTGCAGGCTTAGTGGAGCCAGTGAATTTAGACAGCAAATGCAAGGCTCTAATTAGAATTCAGAGTTTTCTTTTCCTAATCCCACTGTGAAGTATCTGCAAACCCTAGCACATTAGACTAAGGTTATGATAGTAAATATTGAAGTGTATCAGGAAAAGTAGACATTTATATGAGACTCAACAGCCAGAAATTCTTTGACAGACAAATTTTAAAGAAGTTTTTTTTAAAAAATAAGGTTCAGAAAATACTAGTTCCTTAAGATAGTTATTTAAAAAGTCAGGGATTCTTCTTTAGATAACTATTTCCATTGATCCTAAGGTAAAGTGCATGTGTTTTCAGTTTAGATGTCTCTAAATTCAAGATAAATTTTACATAATTAATGACACGTGTAATGTAGCTGTATCTGCGTGCATATGGGTGAATATAGTTATTTCTGATCTGATGGCTAGAAAATAACAGTGTCTGGACATTTTAGTCAAATTAAAGACCATGTGAGTCTTTGAGTAGTCACTTAAAATTTTCTTTAACATCTTCTGATCATGAAAGTGCCAACATCAAATCTTCCAGAAGAGGTATAAGTGGCTTTGGAGAATATCCTTGAGACCATATAAAGCACTGCTAAGAAATATTGTGCAACTGATACACAAAGAAAAGTACTGCATGAAAGAATGACAGTGAGTTGCAACTGAAAAGTAATTAAGAAGTCAGACTTAGAATTTGAGGAAATTTTGTTAATGTCACTATCACTTACCTTTAATTTATTTTCCTTTTTATATATTCACATGATATATGGTTAAGTTATAAGTCTCTAAGTCACAATTTTAAAAACTATGAGTAACTAATGAAATACTGTATCATATTCAAATGGCATCATTATTTCTTATTTAGCAGAACTTAATGTTTTAACATTATGACATTTTCAGACTCAATGAATTATAGCTCCGTCTTGTAAAGCATGTGATGTATAACTCTATATACTAACATGTGGATATGTTAATTAGTAGGATATTTAAGAGTTTAACAAGTTTTAAGGTGGAGAAATAAGTTTAATTTTCACACATGACATTGCTCACCTTTCTAAGTGCTGAGACAAAATACCCTGAATCCTCAACTTAAAGTGGGAGAGGTTGATTTCAGTTCATGCTTTCAAAGGTGTCAGTGCATGGTTGGCTGACTCCAAGGCAGAAGGGCGTGGCAGAGGAAAGCTGCTCAAATCATAGCAACCAGAAAATAGGGGGCAAAGGAGGAACCCAAGGGGAAGGGACCCAGAACCAGTTAGTCCTCAAGTCCACACCCTCATGACACACTTCCTCCCAGTAGGCCACACCTCCTAATGGCCCGTTCAGCTATGAACTCATCAGTTATTACCCCACTGATGAGGTTAGTGTTCTCATGATCCAGCCATCTCTCCAGGAGACGTTTAATAAAGTCAAGTTGAAAACCAAGATAAACTTGTACACATATATTTTTAAATATTTTTTCCTATAAACTTACCTTAATGACTAGATTTTGTATAGATAAAACCAATTTATAATACAATCTTTTTTTTGGTACCGGGGATCGAACTCGGGTTCTTGCGCTTGCAAGGCAGGCCACCCAACCACTGAGCTAAATCCCCGGCTGCAATACAATCTTAATAAAGACATGCAGTATAGGCCTATTTTAACTTTTGAAACTGCATTTCTGAGGTAAATAAGAGGAACTATTTGTATTACTTCCATGGCAAATATTATATAATCAACATTCCTTGTCTTTTTAACTTGTTACAAGTCAGGATTATAATAAACTAGGGATTTAAAAGAAATTATATGGAGTTATTTTAATTAGTTTACTATTATTTGGTAGAAATAAGAAAAATATTTATTCGAGTAGCAGTAACAGTTGTGATTGTTAGTTTTTTTGTGGCTACTTGACAGGACCAGATGTTTGTGTTTGGTATGAATAGAAAGGTGGTGGTGAGTGGGTTAACATTTGAATTGGTACACTGACTAATATATGTGATTCTTGTGCAATCAGTTGGAGGATACTAGTCTTTTTCTGCCCTTGGACTTGAACCGAAATAGCCTCTTTTTGAATCTCCAGCTTGTCAGCTTTTGAACTAGAACTGTAGCTTGCTCAGGCCTTTTGGTCTTTCATCTCCTGAGTATCATCTAGCTATCATCTATATCTATCTATCTATCTATGTATCTACCTATCATCTATCTGTTCTCTACCATGTATATAATGTTTATAGGTAATATACAGTGCCTATACATCATCTACATGTCTATTTATATGCTAATCAAATATATATAGAATATATATAGGAAATAGTGATGGCAATTAAAAATATGTACTATATATGTGTGTACATACCTTGACAAGCCTTTTTAGACTCTTGTTTCTCAGAGTGGCCTTGGGCCAGCAGCACATCACCTAGGAGCTTATTAGAAACACAGAATTTCAGGTTCTTAGGCCCTACCTCAGACCCACTAAATCAGAATTCACATTTCTAGGTGATCTGTATGCACATTACATTTGAGAAGTACTTCTGTAGAGTATTTTGAAGAATATTTTGAAGTCTTTGCCTATAATTTGTATTACAAGAGTAGAAAAGAACCTTATAATTATGTGATATTAATACTTCAGGAGAGACACAATAGAGAGATGTTAACAGAGTTTTTTTTTGTAGAATTTTGCATAACATTTGGTGAATAATTTTGTAGTGACAAGAAAAAAATCACATATCTTTGGAATTTATATTCTTACAAAATTTTAGATTTACCAAAGTCTGAATATTAATAAAAGATTTCTGCAATTTATGTCACACATAAATCTTGTGGATATCACTGTAAGCAACTACAAACATTCTAATGTTTATTTAGAATGGATTGCACAACTTGTCTGTGGTATACTGTGGTTGAAAGTAACAAACATTTAATAACAATATGTTGGATTCTTTATTGAAAATAATAATATTTATAAAGAATTCTGTTATTTTCAAAGTTGGTCTGCATACATTAATAGTTCTTGAGACTCAAGAAATATAAAATGGCTATGGGGTATTTTGAAATATGTTTATAATTATTACTTAACCTATATTTTCACTTTTTCAATCAGAAAAGTCAGTTTGAATTTAAATTTAAAGTATTTATTGACACTGGCTCAACAACTTTGTTTTTTTCAATTATTTTAGAACAAATTTTATTACCCAAATCAGAGTAGGTTGGTTATTTTTTGTTGTTGTTGCTGCTGAATTTTGCTCTTGTTTTGATTTTATGTGGCAAAGCCATCGAGCACTATTGCTTCTTTCCTTCTCAGCCCTCTTGTCTCCTTTCTGAGTGCAGTGGGGGAATAGCCACTGCTGACTCATATGACAGTCTCTGCCTCTTGTTTCTGAGGAAATAACGCTGCTCCATAGTCATTACCCAAAAGGGGCTAGCTGTTGAGTAGAGATGAAGTTGCTACTATATCTGCATGTCTAGGATAGGATTTAATTGAGAGAGAAATTGATATCCTATCATGGCGAAATTTTATCTTGCTCAAGGGACATTTAGGCATGGGAGATTAGCCAGGAGATGTCAAGAGAGCAGCCGATGCAGCTGAGGCTGGATCTTTTTTTTTTTTTTTTTTTTTTGATGTTCAAAGATGTGCTATTTATAATAGTGAATAAGTGCAAAAGGCAAGAACACACAGATACAGAAACAGAACAGATATAATAGGGCTGTTAAATTTGACAAGGATGGGAATTGTCATCATCGAGGACGTCTGCATGAAAAGGTCTGTGATCAAGGTAGAAGGACACGAACACACATTTGCACCACTGTGCTGTGGCCTTGGCTGTTGTCCCTTTTAAAGGTGAAGAATAGAAAACCCTGCATTTCCACTGCTTGGTCTAATACCTTAAATTTTAAATTATATCTTAAAATTTTCTCAAAAACACTTACATATCTTAGAGCCTGGATGTTATTTAAGTAATTCGTAATTTTAATTCAGTAAATAAATCACTTCTTTGCTACATTTCTTAAAAGTAGTTCATCAAACTCCCAAGTGGAGAGAAGAGTAGTGAGACTGAGCAGAGGTAACTTTGTGGGACAAAGGATGCACCCTCTCTTTTGATTGCAGTGGGGTTACACAGCTCTACCAGTCTGTCACCATTCACAGAATGGCACACCTTACGTGTGTTCATTTTCTGAATGTACATCATATCTCAATAAATCTGATTTAAGACAAAAAAAGTCTGCGTCTGGAGGGTGAGGAGGCATGAAGATGAGACACAGGCCAGAGTAATGGCTTGAGTCTGGCTCCTAATGATAGACCCTAGAGGGACAAGGCAGAGCCCAGCACGTTGTTGGCAAAGGAGTTCTGAAAAGTGTGAGGTTGGCATCATCCATCTCCTGTCAGATTCTCTCTCTATCCTTCTACACTGGGCTCTGCACACTGCACCTGTGGTCTGAATCAATGGGTTTCCTCGGATCCTGGTTGCTGGTTGGCTTCCACCAAGGGGAGGAGAAGGGAAGTCTGGAGATCTGCTCTCTCCTTCTATCCCCTCTGTCTGCTGGCTCTGTCTGCTGGCTCCTTTCTCCAGCTCCTGGCAAGTATTCCTTCCCCTTGTATCTTACCCAGTAATATGTCCTTAGCCTGAGGTAATGCCGCTCCTTGACATCTGCCTTCACCTTTGTAATTAGCTTCTTTATAGCACTCTTCTCAAACCACAAAGTCTGCCAGCAGGATGATAAAGGTGGCCGAGATGCCGATGGCACTCAGGGCTGCGCATTTCCAGTTGCAGTACTTGGAGGGCTGCTTGAGGTTAAAGGTTGGCCGGGCGAAGGTGCTGTGGGGCAGGGGCCGGGGTGGAGGTGAATACACGGTGCTAGATGTCAGGGGGGTACCCTGCGGATGTGGTGCAGAAGAGTGGGAGGTGCCTCCAGGCTTGAAAAGGAAGTGCCCCTCACTGTAAGCCCCATCATGGCGGGAGGCGCTGAGCATGTCCATCTCGATGAGGTTGTCCTGCAACGTCCCTAGGAATGGCTGCTTGCTTAGGTTTACCTGGTCTCCGGCGGGATGTTACTGTTGAGCAGCCAGTTGTCCTGGGCATGCGTGGGCTCCTGGGCGCTGCTGGCAGGGGCTCTCCAGAGAGCGAGTGGTCTGTCTGGGCCGGGCTGGGGTTGCTCCGCGCAGTGAAGTTGCCTCGGGTTCCTGGATCTTAATCCTAGACAATTGTGCTGCAGTGCTTAGAGGAATGGAGAGGACCTATGGGCACTTGTCTTTTTTTTTTTTTTTTGGAAGACATAGGAAATGAGCTGCCATTTTCAAATATTACATTGCAATACGTGCTATTTGGAAGAGCTCAGTAATGAAATGAAGAATGAGAAATGAAGAAATAGCATTGGGACAGTTGTCCCATTTTACAGATACGTTTATGCAATTTTTAAAACCAAGATGATGGAAGATGACTTGGAGAAAGGTATAAGGTATTACATTGGTGAGATAAAACTTTCTAAAATTTTTATTGTCATACATACAGTATGTGAATAACATCTGGTTTCTCTTTAGAGAAGATTTGAAATTTCCTGGTGAGTTTTAAAACATTAATTTATAAATTTGTGACTGGGTTAACAATTAGCCTGATTACTCGAATTTTTTATTTCTTTGTAAAATTAGTTAACTGTGCACAAGCGTATAATAGAATAAAAAGACTTTGATTTTAAGAATGGAAAGCCATAAAGGCAAAGGGGAATGAGACAAGGTGAGCTGATACAGAAAATACTCATTCAATTTCTAATTAAATTAAATTAGTTCTTTCATAGATAACATAAAATTGTTAATTCGTGCTAGATCTTCAACTTTTCAACATTTACCATTGTACTCGGTTTCTATAACTCATTCAATTTCTTTCCTAACATGTTTCTTCTTCTCTGCTTTCAAACAAGCAGAGGGTGTTCTATCTTGATTTAAAACAATAAGGCAAATATGTTTCTAGCTTAACCTAGTTCCCCTCTGAAGTACCATTTTGTATTGTTAATTCCTTTCCTTCTGAAGTTCGTTTTGTTTCCCGAGATCAGGGCTGACTTCTTCATCTGTTAAATATGTAGCGTAAATAAAGTGACTTAGCATACAATTGACACTCAAATATTTTCCATACCTAACATTAGTATTACTGTCTTTTTTCACATTGTTATCAGATCTCAGCAACACCAACTTGGCAAGTTTATTAATCTGTGCATAGTGGAATATCCCAGAGTTCGTTTATCTCAAAAGAGGTGCCAAATTTTGCCTTAAAATTGCAGAGGTATCATTAATATTCATTCTCCCCTAAAGATGCAGTGTTTTTACATGGCATGGTAAATCCATCTTTGGTTGACAGTGTGTTACCTTCTACAGAAGAATAGCTACTTTGTTTGGAGAATATAAAATAAGAGCTGCCCAGCATTGTGGGGAAAGGAAAGATGATCTCTGGGTGACTGATATTGAAGTAGTCCAGACTCCAAAGATATATAAAGCTGTAGCGCTGGGCACTCATACCCTTGTCTTTTACTGTGGGAGTGGGCTCCTGCATTCTTGCCAAAGCAATATTCCGTGCCTAGAGCTGGACTATCAAGTCATTATTTCAGCCATGGATTGTCAGTGAGAGCCACCTCCAATGGTACCAACCACATAGCAACTAGAAGCAATGCATGAGAACCCAGTATTCTCCCTGATTGGATATGCTGGCTGGTCTATGGGACACTGGAGATTTTGGCCAAGGTAACGGACGTTCTAAAGAAGACACATGGTTCCCACCTTCTACAGAAATTAAGAGCTCAAAAGAGTATTGGGAAAAGTGAGATTTGATTGCATTTATATTCTGAAAGTTTGGAGCATTTTATACCAGTTTCATAGGCAAGCACACTCAATAGAACAATGCTGATCTCAGGATAGTTGTAGTTTACTACACTTATTGTGTTTATGTATTTAGAATAATTTTTTTAAACCCTCAAAGGTGTCCTACTTTGGGTGATATATTATATATTTATCCTCCCTTCAAAGCTTCAAGTCTTGGGTCAAGGAGGGACCTCCCACCTTTGATAAAGTATATTATATATTTATCCTCCCTTCAAAGCTTCAAGTCTTGGGTCAAGGAGGGACCTCCCACCTTCGATAATCAAGTCTTGGAACTTGGGTCTTCAGACAAAAACTAAAATGAAATAAAAGAAAAAGCCCAAGCTGGGTGTGGTGATGCACACCCAGTGCTGCAATCTCAGCACTCTGGGAGGCTGAGTCAGGAGGATCCCAAGTGTGAGATCAGCCTGGGAAACATAGCAACTAAGTGAGACCTTGTCTCATAGACTAAAACTAAAAAATAAAGGGCTAGAGATGGAGCTCTATGCAAGGGCCCTGGGTTCAATCCCAGTACTGCAACAAACAAACTTTAAAACCAAAAACACCTCCCTCCTCCCCCAAAACTTGTGTATTTTGAATCTACTTGACCAAGCAGCTTTCCATCCAGGACAGAAGGCTACTTCATATGTCCTTATTCATCTAAAGTCAAGAGGAGGATTTCCTCCACCCCTGACTCCAGTGATTGGGATGTGCAAAATCTGCTTTGATGTGCTTGTTCCACAAAAAGGAATAGGAGAGTTTTCTAGAGAGACAGCAGCCAGGCTAATTATAATTTTGAGGAACAAAATTGGGGCCATTCACAAGACATAGCTCAATGAATCTCAGATTTTGATCAGCTGGACTAGCTTTTCTTTCCTTTGTACATGCAAGAATTTTGCCTTCAGCTCCTTTTTCTTTGAGGAGAAAGGAACTCGCACGGACATCTCCGAAACATAAGATGTGACTTCCTTAGCTTACGGTTTCCTGTTTGGTGTCTTTGTTCCCCACATATCTTTCCTCTAGTCCATGATACACTTAATTGTTGCTAACACAGAAATGAATGTAGCTGAACCTTCAAGGCCTTTACTGCTTCTGACTTTAATTTTATCTTTTTTATTCTTTCAGTACCAGATCAAGAATTCGTCCTCTACAAAAATACAGTCTCAAACATAGTGAATATGAGAATGATCTTGAGGATTGGTGAACATCAAGATTATTATTCATAGGTGTGGATTGGGGCCTGAGACTGTATTTCTAATCATGTTCCAGATAACACATGTACGGCTGATCCTCTGGGCCTCATTTTGAGATCAAGACTCTATAAGGCCTAGATAAAAGTGTCTGGTTCAGTTTAACCCCACTGTCCTCTAAGCCCAAATTGAGTGTTGTAAAATGGGCTGTTCCTAATGACAAACTATTCATTTTGAAGCATATATTCTCTGTAGAACTTTTGATTTGTTTTATTCTCATATGCTATCATCCCAGGCAGACAGGACACATTTCTTAGTGCAGGTATGGCTGTCTGTAAATTTTATAATGTCTTATAGTGGGATGATATGGCCTTGTATATAGTAGATTGATAAGAATGCTGGTTGATTAGTTATTCTTAAGAAATGCCTTCTAAAAGCCTATCACATGAGAACTTCTGAGATACCTTTAAATTTACAGTTTGGCAAGAAGCAAATACTTTAAGCAAATTATAAGATAAATTGAAGACAATGCTTGTTTGAATTATTAAATTGCCATTCTGTAAAAAGGATCAAAGGTCTTTTCTGTACGAAAGTCATTATACATACAAATAGGCTTTGTGAATCAGGCTAGGGAAAATATGTGTAATTGCTTTGATTATTATAAAAGATCTTGAAAATTCATAAATTACAAAATTATTGGTTATAATCTTGACAATTTTTCCAAACTTATTTGTATAAAATTGACTTATTGGACACAGACACACTCACCTTGTATGAGTAGAATACGTCCTCACAGAAAGTCCCTTTTAAAGAATTTGAAAAGATTTCAAAAGATACACATTCAATAGAAATAACATGTTATAAACACTTTTCAGAACTCTGGAAACCTCCTGCAGATATCAGGATGCAGCAGTCTGTAGAGAGGCTAGTGAAAGCTTTAGAGGAAAAAGGAATAAATTGATTGTAAATCTTGACTATAGTGTTTGGGCCTCAGTTTTCTAATGAATGCACTGACTGAGTCATCTCTTAAAACTCTCAAAGGAAGTCATATGCTCCGGAGTGAATTTTATGGATATTTATGTTTCAAAATATGCACTTCGCCAAGGGTTGCCCTTGCTTCAGTGGAACAAATACATATCTGTAATAACTTTAACCTTTTCCTCATGAAAATCTCATTATTTCTCAAGGGTCTCATGGTTCAGGAAAGACATTGGAAGGACCATGTATTTTCTCATCTCTGCCTTATTCTCTATGCGATTTTTATTCAATTTTTCTTTATCTTTAAATTAATAAAACATTCTCTGGGCATTCTCCACACATCCTACTTGGTTGCATTGGTGGAAAAGAAATGGTTCTTATATAAATATTTTCAGATCTATTTCCATGGAAAGTATATAATCATTTATCTTTACAAGCACTAGCATTCAACATCCCAAGCGGATTATTGTCAAGTACAACTAAAGGTGGGTGGCTGAAATAAACTCTGATGTGCAGGTTAATTAGTGACACAGAACAAACGTAGTTGTTTGACTGAAGTAGTAAATGCCCTCATTTTAGCAACAGTCCTGATAAAGATGGGAGTAAAACGGACTTCCTGAGTGCTCATGACTTCAGCAAGTTTATCAATTGCCAGGAAAAACTCCTAGTCCGCAAAACATCAAGGAGGCAGACACTAGCATTGCACATCTGCTCCCATGTGACAGTTATTACAGGAGCTGAGGTATGACTCTGCTTTTCATGTCACGTGACACGGTTCCTATCCGTCCTTCTAGTACCTCAGATTGCAAATTGTGGCTGGAATCAATATTTATGTAGAAGAATTATACAGTGAATACAGTGTCAGGGGTTTTGAAATGAAGTATTGTTATGAGATTTGGGGGTCTTAAGTGAACTAATATTCTCCATTTAACAAACAAAATGCTTGAGATTTTTTTGAGTAGGATATCAAATTAAAATACACACACACTGTCTTATGCACAGGCGTGTGCTTTTGGTACTATTTAGGTATCTGTAAGGAGAAATTTCAATAGTGGATTGTAATGAAACATATAGATTGGAAATATGACAGCTCATCAAATATGTAGACTGATATTTCACACATACATTTTAATATATTAGGAACTTTGAGGTTTAAAAGTTTTTTATGGAGTAGCTGAGACTATAGATTAAGATATATAATACACATATATATTAGATGAAATGTAATAAGTTGTTTGAGTATTTTTGGATGCATGTAGTGATGAATAGCTTTAGAGCAGGTGAGGCTATGGAAAGGAATATACTTTCCTGCTATTTTTAAACATTGTACTTCAGGTTTATACATGGTATTTTCCCACTATCCACACAATTTATGTTGATTTTGCTATATTTGAATTCCCAATAGCTATGATTCAGGGGGCATTCAGTGAGTAACCAAATCAATATGCTGGTCTGTGTCAGCTTTTTAGTTCCTCAAGGCACATCGCCAAAAGCATTAGAAGAAACTTGGAATCTGTAGATGGAAGCTAATGCAGTTCCCACCCAGAGTGACCCTAACTAGTCCCTTGGTGTGGAAAAGGCACTCTTCTGTTGTCATGGGATAGAAATGAATAAAACTTCACTGACGCTTACCACCCTTAGTCACTACAAAGCAAGAGGTGTTCCTTTTGTTTTTGTTTCATGTAATTTCCAGTTTAGGAAATAAAACTATGGATACATAGAAATAAACAAGATTACCTTTAGAGGAGAGAAATTTTACAAATACATTGATTTGAGGAGCAAAACTCTAATGTTTCTGAACTTCCTACATATTCAAGAAGACTTTCTAACTGGCTGACTCTCTGAGGGATTGCCCTAGCTTTCCATCCATGACATTTTGTATTTATTGAAAGTCCCTTGAGAATATGTCCTTTATTTGCTGTTAAGGACAATTTGATGTATAATTCCGCTACCTATAATACAGAGGCACTTAAACAGAATTTCCCTTTCCTCAATCTTTTTCCCCCCGGGAAAGAAAGTGGAACATCCGTCATCTCCGACCTAGCAAGCACCTCTTGAATCTTGATTTGCTCTGTCAATTTGTGGCAAGAAATGTTGAAAATTTTCTGTTACCTTTTCTCTATATCCGTGGGCATGTGAGAAAAATATTGCTATCTGTTCCATTTTATTTTCATGCTAATTCTTCTGTGTTTGCTCATTTTCACCAAAGGTAAGAAATCTGTGCAAGTAAGGCTTTACCAACTCCTAGAAAGAAAAATGTTTTCTTCCCCTCTCCATTAGAAAATCAGGGTTGTTCTAACAGAGACAGTGCATTTGGATTGAAGCAATAAAATAAAAGTATACAGTATTTAACGTATTTTGATTCATTTTTATTTATTAATAACATATGTGTGTATATAGAAATTCTGAGCCATTAATGTAAGTCAGGGGCCATTTTTCCTCTTATTTTATGATTTGAGTCTGAGTTTGGGGGTGAGATTATTGCGGGGATTTTTAGACTGTAGCAAAGATTAGTGTGATCAGAATCCATGCAAATTTAGCAGAAGGAAAAGCATTTTTATGGATCAAAAACTTCATGAAAACAACAGGTAATGTTGATTTAATGATGGAAAAATACACCAATAATCTGGATATGCTGCACTTTCAATAGTTGTGCGTACTCTTTATTTCCTACAAGCTTATATGTCTACTGTCATAGTTTAAAATACATAATATAAAATACATAAAATAAATGGGTGAGTCTGGTGTTTAATTGCACACCTATTCATTCAACTGCTCAAACTTAAACTTGTCCTCATAGTCTTGGTGCTGTGGCTGTCTAGACCAACAATATGGGACATCATGAAGCTTTTGGGAAAGAGAAAGTGTGATTCTGAACACTGATGAGCACATACAGGAATCGCAATTGGCTAGTCTTGCTCATTTTTTTTCTAGGTTTGCCATGGCTATCAATAAGAGGGAGCTGGAATGGCCTGGAAATCAATTTGCAGAATATTAAAATGATCCCCGTGACCCAAACTCCTGTGCTTCATTAGCTGGAATGTATGTATTAAGAGGAGCAAGGAACATCCCTAATGACAACAATTGTGATACATGAGAAAAACTACCCTATAGAAATGTCTTTAGCATAGACTAAAACCTATGTCTGAGAATGTCATTTTTTTTTTTCTCATTGAGTTCATTGGTACATTTTCGGTATACAGAACAGTTACATTCATTACTGGGACCTTGTACCTTTACATGACAAGTCTTGGTACTCATTTTCCCCCTTACCCCTGCCCTCCCTTCACCCTATCCTCTCTTCCCCATTTACAAATACTTTACTTCCATTTTTTAATTTTCTCATATTTCTTTTTCTTGCCTTATTTCCCTTCCCCTACCCTTCCCACTTTCCCTACACCTTTAGCCCTTTTCTTCCTATTTCACATTGTCAATTATACCATTAGGATCTTATGTACAATTATAGTTTCTCAGACCAGAGAAACTATTCGGTATTTACATGTGTGACTTATTTATTTCACTTAAGAATATATTCTTAATATGCATCCATTTTCCTATGAATCTCTAATTTTTCATTTTTTATGGCTGAGTAGTATTCCATTTATAGTAAAACCACATCTTTACCCAGTCTCCAACTGATGCGCAAATGGGTTGTTTCCAAGTTTTAGTTATTACAAACTGTGCCGCTATAAACATTCGTGTACAATGTAGTTTGATTCCTTTGGAAAGATACCCAGCAGAGGGATAGCTGGATCAAATGGAACCTCTAATCCTAATTCTTTGAGGTATCTTCATATTGATTTCCATAGTGGTTGCACCAGTCTGCACTCCCACCAACAATGGAGAAAGGTTCCTTTCTCCGCACAACCCCGCCAACATTTGTTATTGGTTGATTTCTTGATAGCAGCCATTCTTTGTGGGGTGAGGTGGAATCTCAGTGTTATTTTCATCTGCATCTCTCAAAGGACCAGTGATGTGGAACATTTTTTCACATATTTACTTGCTGCTTTTACTTCTTTGTCTGAGAAATGTCTGTTCATTTCAGATGCCCATTTTTGAATCGGGTATTTTTATTTGGGGGGGTTGATTTTTTTGAGTTCTTTATATACTCTAGATAATAGTTCTTTGTCTGAGGAGCAGCTGGTAAAATTTTTTTCCCACATTTTATGTTGTCTTTTAGTTCTGTGATGGTTTCTTTTGCAGTGCGGATGCTTTTTAATAAGATGAGATCCCAGTTGTTGATTCTTTCTGCTTATTCCTGTGTTATGGAGGATTTGTTCATAAAGTCTTTTCCTATGCCAATGTCTTCAGGAGTTCTGCTTAACTTATCTTCCAGCAAATTTAGTGACTCTTTTTTAATATTTAGATCTTTAATCCACTTGGATTTTAGTTTAGTGTATGGTGAAAGATAAGAGTCTAGTTTTAATCTTTGGCAGATTGAAATCCAGTTTTTCTAACACCATTTATTAAAGAGGCTATCTTCCCTCCAGTGAGGATGGTTGGCTCCTTTGTCAAAGATGAGGTAGCTGAGTACATCTGGAGTTGTTTCTACATCTTCTAATCTATTCCATGGGTCCTTAGGTCTGTTTCTTTGTCAGTACCATGCTGTTTTCATCACAGTGGCTTTGTAGTATAGTTTCAAAATGGAAATTGCTGTACCCGCTGACATGTTTCTGTTGTGTAGGATGGCTTTTGCTATTCTAGCTGAGACCCTTATTTTAAACTCATGTTATACTGTGCCTTTGGGTAACTAACTTTGTAGCATTGTTATTAAACTTTTTATTTTGAAAACGTTTCTAACATGCATAAATGTTACAACTCTTACAATTTATCTGTATGTGTATACATCTCATTAATATTTTGTCATATTTGCATCTGATGTCTCCTAATATGTGCACAAATAGATACATGTATATGTATATATATTTTTACATACACAAACTTATTCCCATGGAAGAATTTGCCTGTATTTTTTAGTACTTTCAGGGTAAACTCAGCTAAGGACAAGGATTTTCTCTTTTATAACCTCATTGTTAGTTTAAATTTAGGTAGCAATCTATTCTTAAAGAGCCATCTGATTAGAAGATTTAACTTTTCATTGTTTTTTCCAAGATTGGCTCCATAGCAAAACAGCCCCAATGTGTCTATATGTAATGTATTCTTCCAATGAAAGTCCCCTTGCTCCTTACAGTAACCTTCCTCTATTATTTTTACATGCTCTTTCTTGCATCACATTTGTATACTTTTTGTTCCCTTCACATTCCCCCTTCACAACTGACATTTTAAAGAGGTCATTTACTGTGGTTCTCTTTTCACGTAGACAGTTAAATTACATTTCTGGGTGCTACATTGCTTATTTAAGTGCATATGCCTAAAAAAAAGAAATCTAGGTGATATTTTGCAGTTTGGTGCTGACTATTATTTTCTCTATCCTTGGTAGAAGGAGACTTCATTCAAACTTTCAAACATTCTAGAGTAAGTAGTTCAGTAGCTGATGCAGTGATTAATATCATGGCTATTTGAAAAAGCACAGGCAAACATATGTTGGTAGATCATCCTTCAAAATCCTTTTTTTCTTGTCAACAACTTAGCACCTGATGTTTTTTTTGGCTGGCAACTCAGACCTCTTTTAGGGTCTATTCCCTGGAGCTCTCATCTATTAAAGTAGATAATTCTCATTGATTCCAAAGAAGTCTGAGGAAGAAAATGCGGTTTATCAGTCCATTTCAGAACTTTTCAAAAGCAATTGCCGAGTAGAGGCAGGGTCTCAGACTGTAGAAAAAGAGCTTATCCCTGAAAGATCCTCCTTCAAGGATCCAGGGTAGTAGCCTGAAATCAATTCTAGCAGCTAAGAGGATGAAAGGAGATTTCATGGTCCAGGGTGTCTTCTTTTGCATGTTCTGGTTAGGGGTTTTCCTTGGCTGCCTTACTAGAGGCAAAGATTAGTGACACAGTGCTTGCTTTCAGTGATCTGGCTTCTGTGCTTGTTCTCCTGGAATGAAGCCCAGACTGTGGAAATCAGGGGTCCTTTTAACATTTGTAACTTAGGATGGACAGCTATATTCACACCAAATCACCAAGAAGAACAGCATTTGCCTTTTGAAAATAACCGGATATATCTCTTAAAGCAACTACAGGAACCAGAATAGCTGTTTTAGAAGACAGGTTGAGCTTCTGTGTGCAGTTTGACGAGCTCGTTCCTTCTGTGTGGATTTGGTGTTTTGGTTTGTGGAAAGAGGGATCCTCTTATTTTTACTGAAGTTTTCCTGTGATCTAGTTCATTAAAAGAGATCTTCACATCTATAACTGTAACTAAGGTACTGTGAGCTTTTAGTTCCTAATGCCATTGTTTTCTCCAACCACCTAAATCAGAGTGGGGCAGAGATAAATACCATACAATCCTTCTTTAACTTTTTATTTTGAGGAGTTAGGTATAAGAATTTTCTTCTAAAAGCCTCTTTCTTGATGAGCCACAATACATTGGTTTTGTGTTAGATTCCTTTTGAAAACAGAACCAAACAATTCTTAAATTCTTCATATTTAATTGCAGGGCTCGGCACACCATGGGAGAATGGCTCTCCAGCCACAGTTCCTGACCCTGCAGGCATCAGCAGCAGGAACATGCTGGCACTGCTTGTTAGAACTTCTGTAGTAGGAGCCCCACTGATGTCTGCTGAAAATGAATGCAGGTTTCTCAAGTCCAAAGGAGAACAATGTCACTAATTCTTTGTTGTCAAGTAGTTCCCATCTCGATGGTGAATCAGAATCATTAGGAAGACTTGGTGAAATGCAGGTTGTTGGACTCCAGCCTGAGAATTTTCATTTTAGAGATCTGGAGCAGAAGTGAGGACATATGTCAGAGTGATGTGCATCTTCCCGTTCTGGGGACTTCTGAGAAACACTGGTCTAATATGGTGATTTTCAACTTTGGTATTCTGTGAGGAAGAGTCAGGAGGATCGTACAACTTTGTGACTTAGTAAGATCTTATCTTACTACAAAAATTATTATTTTTTAGTTGAGTTAATTGGTACATTTTAGGTATACAGTACAGTTACGTTCATCATTGGGATCTTGTACCTTTACATGACACGTCTTGGTTCTCATTTTTTCCCCTTGTCCCTGCCCTCCCTTCCCCCCGTCTCCCCTCCCCATTTACAAACACTTTATTTCCATTTTTTCATTTTCTCATATTTAAAAAAAAATATTTTTAAGAAGTGTTGGGCTCAGTGTGAAGGGCCTATATTTGACCCCAGCCCCTCCCTGCACCCCTAAAAGAAAAAAGAAATAAGAAAGAGTGGTATTCTATCTAGTTTCCCATTAGAATCACCTAGCAGTCTTTAAAAGACTTCATGCCTAAATTTCAAATCTTAGTGATTCTGATATAATTGGTTTTAGCTACATCCTGGGCATTGAGATTTTTGAAAGTTCCTCAAGTGATTTTAATAAGAAGCTAAAGTTAAAAGCCACTGCCCTAAAGACATTTTGCAATTGTAAGAATTTCATGTTTTCATAAAATTCTATATAACGGACACAGCATTCAAGGAAAACAAATATCCTTGCACTGGCATATTCTACAGTGTTATGACAGGTTCCAAGTTTATACTGAATGCATTTCAATAATAAGCATTGGTATCTTTATACTAAATAAGCTAAATTTTGAGTTAAAGCCTTATCCTAAAAGGCCGTAAAATCCATTTACTTTAAGTAAACTCAGTTTTGTTTGAATGTATTTTTTATTTGAATAAATTTCCAGAGGGAGTACAAATAATTTCACTTATCCTATGTTTAATTTATGTGCACATTTGTCCCACTTAATGGTAAGCCATGTTATAGTAAAATGTAGCATAGTAGAAATATAGACAAGCAAAGGACTCAGGCCCCATCATGGTAAGAGATGTTTATCTGTCTGGTTTGGTTAATTTACAGAGCAGTGAAGATCTGGGACACAGGTAGAGAAAGAATGCACAGAATTGCCAGCCCCAGTGCCCTGCACAAAAGAAGACTGAGCAGCAGTAGACTGGACTGTTGAGTCAGAAAAGCATCCATTAATCTTCCAGAGGCTCCCCGACCTTAGCTGGAGGCCAAACCTTTTGGAGGTGGGGGGGATATGAGTGGGGAGCTCAAGTGATATTTATCAAAGTAATAAAACCCTAATCAGTGTTAATAGTCCCATACGACTTCTGTACACCTGTGGAAATCGGCTTTTGTAGTGCTTGTAATAAAGTATAGCATTTCTCCCTCAGCGCTACAACAGCCTACAAACAGCTGTGTGCCACTGAGCAAGATACTTATCTCTTATATTTATCCTTCGACGTTGTTTGGACAAACAGATGAGGTAATGTGCAAAGTATTTAACCAAGTGCCTGATAAATGCTAGGAGTTCAGAAATACTCTCTTCACTCCCTCTATCCTTTCTAATATCATTACAGACTTTATTTTCGATCATCACCATGGTCTTCGTCTTTCCTCTTTCTTTCTCCTTCCTCATCCCTACCTGTACTGTCAAGACTGTTTTTGTACTGATTTGACACGTCAACCAATGTGCTAGGTACTGGAGGATACAAGGATAAATAATCTACCATCCTGCCCTTAGCACATGCAGTCTAGTGAAAGAAATAATCATGCCGTTATGATGACTGTGAAAAGTGGGTACAGAGTCATCACAGAGAGGTGTGGGACCTGGGTGCTTTGGGGAAGCGTCCTAAAAGAGCTGTCTTAGGGTAGAGTATGAGTTAGAGACTGGGCAGTGGTGGGTGGAGCATGGGGAGGAGTTGTAGGTGGGGAGAATTCCTGGTAGAGAATAGCAAATAACAAATGTAAGAGAGGGTGGGTATGTGCTGTATGAAAAAGCATTGGTTAGTAAGTTCAGCCTGCCTGGGAACTGTAGGGCAGGTGTGAGATGAAATAGACAAATCTCAAAGGATGTATGCTACAGTTTGTCAAAACAGGGTTCCCAGATCAGTAGCATGAGAATTACCTGGGTATTTCTACCTTGTTAGAAATACCAGTTCTTGCTGGGCATAGTGGCACGTGTCTGTAATCTCAGCACTTTGGGAGGCTGAACCAGGAGGATCACAAGTTCTGGCCCAGTTTAGTCAAACAGGCACTTAAGGAGACTCTGTTTCAAATTAAGGAAAAAAAAAATGCTGGGGCCCAAAGGCCCTGGGTTAATACCTCGTACCTGCCCCCTCAAGCACACACCCAAAGAAATTAAAATTCTCATGTATTGTCCTAGATCCACTGTGTGAAAAACATTGGGCATGAGGTCCACAAATCTCTGTTTAGATAGTCCTGCAGGTTTTGTGATGCAGGCTAAACTTTGAGAAACACTGTTTGTTATGGTATAAATATTTGGGTCCCTCCTAATTCATGTTGAAACAGTCTACGATGCAATATAGTCTACAATACATTACAGTATTAACAAGTGGGACTTTTAGCAGCTGATTAGATCACAAGGGTTTGTGGTGGATGAAGGCTTCTATACAGGGGCTTTTCCTAGCAGAACTGGGGAACTATGAAAGGATTTCCAATTAGGTTAATTAGGGTTCATAAAGCTTATACAATCCAAGATAGAAAGAGGAGTCATATGAATCTCGCTTGCCAGTTTGCAGGATATCTACTGTGCTTGACAAGAGCAGCTTCATGGAGTAGTTTGGTTGACCTAGACCATTAATGGTGAACCTTTTAGAGCGTTCAGTGATAGAAACAGCTTGCTGGGGCACAGGTGCCATAGGTGTGCCACCACTGACCTAGACAATTCAAGGAGAGTCTCTACTGCTTCTCCTCCAGGGGGAAATTTGGATTGAACTGCTATCGCCAAGGGATCGTGTAGTATACAAAGCAGTGAAAGGGGATGGTTAGAATGGCAAAACAAACAACTGAATTACAATTTCTTTGGTTCCACAAATTAATACGTGTATATGGTGGCACCACACCATGTAAACTGGCCAGCATCTTCTGTTTGGAAGAAGATAGGAGGGAGTCTTAACGGTGACAGCCTTGAAAGATGTGCTCACTGTTCAGCCAGGAATGGAAATGGGCTAGACTGGCTCCTTCTTCCTGCTAGGTTTTGCTGATTCTCAGCCACAGAAGCTGACCTGCCTTCCTAGTTGCTGGGGAGGTCGCAGAAGATGCTGGAGGAGGGTTTGGAGTGTTCCTTTAAGCTTGTTTTTCCAGAGCTAGGAGGGAAGAAAAGAGGACATGGTTGGTTGGCTGAGAAAGGAAGAAAAAAAAATTTTTTTTCCAGGATATTTGACAGTTATATCTTTCTGCCACCACCCTCTCCCAAATCCACACATCTCTGCTTAGCGTCTGACAGAAAACCAAGAGTGAACCCCTCTCTGCCTATGTGCTTTCAATGAAAACAGTCAGAGCACAGGAACGGAAACGAGAATGGCTGAAAATAGGTGCATGACTTGTTGAGCATACAAATCATTTCACCCCAGTCTCCAAGGGAAGAAAAAAAAAAAAATCCCTCTTCTCTCACTCTGCTTGCAGCCTGCAGTTTGCATTCGCGAAAGGAGGCTGAGGCTGGTCTTCACGCTCCTCGCACTGTCCCCAAGGAAACTTCGCGCAGTACCCTCTGGGTGTATTGCGCTGGGACTCAGACCGTGGGCGTCTGGCGGGCTCCCCTCCAGGGCTCTAAGCCCCGCGACGCGTCTGTCTCTTTAAATTCCAGCTGTGCGGTTGGGAAACAGCGCCGCTCGCGGCCCAGGCCGGCCGGCACGGCGAGCTCGCGCTTTCGCTCCGGCT
>NW_022900927.1:40985936-41036424 GCF_012274545.1 Fukomys damarensis
GGAGGTGCCGCGCCAGGTCCCGCGCCCGCGCCCGGCAGCCCCGGCAATTTCCTTCGCGGTGACTAGGATATGCCTGGCTCGCTTTATTCCCCCTTTCTCCTTAAGACGATTTCCATAGTAACCTGATCAAGTGGCTCAATTCCGCAAACCTGAGGATTTCGGCGGCCCGCGGGCATGACCTCGGCCAGGTAACGCTGCGATCGCCTTCTCTGCCATTGCAAACCGCTGCACTCCTTGCAAAGTTCCTTTTGTGGAAAAATCGCCTAGCCCGCTGGAGCCCGCGGTATTTGCAAGAGCGTGCTCCTTCCCAGGTGCTTGCCTCGGGCCCCCTCCCCTGGTGCTTCCGCGTGATCTGTTAACAGATGGTTACAAAAAATCTTTTTGGTTGTCTCCGTTCCTTTCTAACCCTTGAGCTGTGCTCTGCTCATCTCGGCTTTTTCCCTGAGACGAGTGATGGGGGCGCCGGGAGAAGTCGGGGCCCGGGTGGTGAGCGCGGTCCAGGGAGTGGCGGGTCGGACAGGCTGGCTGCAGAGGCTACTTTGGGCATCAGCGCCTGGCCCGCCGGGGTCACCGAGGGTTGTCAGCGCCTCGGAGCCCCGGGTCTCCAGACAGAGAGGGGGACACGCAGGCTTGGGCGATGGGGTGCTTGGCTGGGTGCTGGCGAGCGTCCATACATCATAGCTTTCCTTCCCAGTCCCCCGCCCCTCTTCGGATTTCTCCTCTTTCCCCACTCCCGTTTCTTTCTTCTTTTCCTCACCATCCGCTCCAGCTCCATTCTCCTTCTTTCCTCCCATTATCTCCTCCTTCCGTGCCTCTTATATAAAGAGGAGGAATCCTTTGTATACCTTCAGTTCTGCCAACATGGGAATAGCTGTGAAACCTCAGCGTGGCCACCTCAACCTGGTCGTTTTCAGATCCTTCCTCATCCATCAACATGTTTGTTTCCTGAGTCTATTGATCTTCCCGGATTTTGTAGAAATGCATTCTGAGCCGGGTGTCTGTATGTCAGAATCAGGCTTCTGCAGCTCCAAATATAACATGTATTGTAAGGGCTGCACATGTTGTAAATCCAAATAAGCTATAGGTATAAATAAATGTATCTTAGAAAAAAGATGTGGTTGTATTCTAGCGAAACTCCCCCTTTCAATTATTGCTATACTCTTCCCCCCTCTTTCACATTTAATTTTAGGGAACTTGGGGGACAGCTTTTCCCCTCCTTCAGTCTGTGAGGAACGTGCAACTCCTAATATCTTCCTTATCTTCTCTTTGAGTCTCATTCAGTTTTGGACTAGCCAGTCATAGCAGTGAGTAGGACGTAATTAAGATTCAGGTCTTGCTCCCCCCTCCTCCCGAAGACCAAGGTGGGTGAAGTGGCAGCCTCTGATACAAAGTGCTAGGAAAACCAGCTGGGGCAGAGGACCCTGCCACAGCAGAGAAAAGGCTTAGAAACTCTTCTGGGAGATAACTGGAGATAACTAGACTTTGTAGATATGAAAATACAATAAAGCCAGGCTTTTTGTTTTTGGCTCTTAGCACGTGTACAACTCTACTAGGTAGGTATAGTGCTTGATATTTTAAAAAGGATCCACTTGAGTTTCTAACCTATTCTGCCTTGTTTCTTCACTATGGCTTTATTTTTGCTTTGAAACATATGTCTATATCATAAGAAAACAAAGGGAAAAAGGGGTGACTTGTATTTAACCAAAAATATAATTTACGTGGATTATTTTTAAGATTTCATTTCTTAAATCTAGTTGTTATGCTCTCAAGTTGTCTTGAGGTCAAAATGTTTCCCATGTGAAGATGAAACTAATCAATGCTTTTCCTCCACTATTTCAGTGATGTGCATAGTTTATATAGAAAAGGTCTCTGTTTCAGAGAGCTCCCTTCACCTCCTTTCCTTTGTCTGCACATTTGTTGTTAAATTCAACTATTAATATAGGCTAAAGAATCTTGAAGCAGAAAATGGATCAGGAAGAAGAGAGGCAACTGATATAGTGGAAAATATGCCCAAACCAAGAGGAAAGATAATTGCTATGCCAGTCCACACTGTTGTCTTTGTTTTTTAGCCAATTAAGAAATGGAGCATTTAAAAATGTATTTCATTTTCTTAATTCTACACCTAATGCTGTTTATACCAGAGGTCATATTTATCTAGTTGACATGAATATTTACAAAAGACTTAATAATTCCTTTGCAAGCAAAATCGCCAAAGCAGGCTTTTCTTACATGTTCTTTCGATGAACAGTGATAGTAATAATAATATTGGCCCTAAGTTGTTATTTTTTACCTTTGAGTTTTGGTGTTTCCTGGGTGGTTTATTTTTTAAAATGACACACTAACAAGATGCTTCTGGCAGATTGAGTGCAATTTGAATGCACAATTAATTGTAGTTACAATAAAATGTTCATTTTTCTTGTTGGATTGAGATGTCGTGCCCTTTTGGTCACTTAATATTTTGCTGTGACTGTGCCTCATTGTGTGTGTATACAGGACAAATTTAACATAAAGACTGCTTTGAGTGTCCTATCTTTTGAGGTTCAAAGGTACTCTATTGACAAGTCTTGAATTACGGGTCACTTATTGCACATTGCTTCTGAAACCACCCCCTTACTTGTATCTACATATGGATTACTTAATGAAGGGGTGACGATGATGAACCATCTGTTTTACAAAAGAAAAATCCCACAAGTTTACTTACTTCAAGTCCCTCTTTTCATGCCAGAAGATTAGCAAGTGTTTATATTAAAATATCAGAACTGAAGAGGTTAACACTGCTTGTTGCCAATAACATACTTTGTTAATTCTAAAATCGCTGTAGGATGTCTCTGAAGTTGTTTGGAGGGCTCCAAGTGACTCATTCTTGTAACCTATGGCAACAGGAAATGGTTGTCCTAGGTGCAAGTTGCAGTATGGACACAGATCTACCACTTTGTGATCATCCAGGGACTTCAGCTGAAAAGAATTTGTGTACTGGTTCTTTTGTATAGATATTAACCTTTTGATTCTTAAAAGGATTCTCAGACATTGTTTTGCAGTATCCCTTAGTTCCTCATTTGCTTGAGAGATGTTAAAAATTCTCAGAAAACACATAATCCCCTTTACTAAATAGTAAAGAACTTACATGGGAGTGCACATGAGTGTCTGATTTTGTGTGAAGCTGGGATAGTTAGGGTGAGAAAAATCACCAAATCCAACCTGAGGGCTTGGGACAGTGTCAGAAATGATGGAAGTCAGGAAGTTTTGGTCGAAAGGTAGAAGCCAAGAGGCCAAAATTGTGTTCCTACTTTTCACTCCTTTCCAGACTTATTCTCGCACAGGGCTTCTTAATCTCAGATGTCATTTTGCTTTATTGTTTTTTCCAAAAGAAAAATAAGAATAATCTTTTCCCTGTTTTTGAATTCTCAGACATGTGTATATATGACATAATCTTACCCACATGGCTGTACGTATGTAGCAGTGGTAGATGCTAAAAGACACACATACACTCTGTCTCTCTCTGAGGCAACAGAAAAGACTTTGGAGGTTTTTCCTCGGACCACTGTTGAAGGGTGATTACTCATCATGTTCCATGGATAGCTGAATAACTAACCACATGACACAACATGCAGGGCTGAATGATCCCAGCAGGTATACTAGTGGAGAATAAATTTATTCTACTACTCTTAACCATTTCAGACCACCTCCGCCCCCTCCCCCACAGTAAAAGGAAAAGTAATTTTCTGTAAAGTTAAGTGGACCTCAGGGCAGGAAAAACATCTCTAGAGCTATCTTTCTGCTCATACTTCACTTTCTCTCCCAAGTCTGACTGTCAACAATAGTATCTGTTATGAGCCTCTGGTGCTGATGTTTCCATCGGTCATCATCTTTCTCTGTCCCAGATGAAGTCTCAGCACAAGTCCTTATAGTAGCACACATTGTGAATTTAATGCATTCTTCAAGTTGGTTATGTAACTCAAAGGTCTTGTAAAAGAAAGCTCCAGGCCTTTAAAATTATAGATATATTTACTATTCTCTTATTTTTGAATGATTTAAAAATGTTCAGAGGAAGTAAGCCTGATCCCAATAAGGATGTAAAACTTGCTGATTCACGACCCCAGTTTATACAGTGCTTGTACCGTTGTACTTTTGCTAATATAGACAGCATTTTCATAAGAATTGTGTTCATTTTGGCCATTTGAAAGGTGGGGACCTAGAGATTTCAAAGTCTGGAAGTATTACTGGTGACCTAGAGTTTAAGTTCTCTTGAGAATAGAAAAGAAAGTTACTGTTTTGATAAGAAGTGATTTATACCAGTTTAGATATAGCCAGGAAAGTTAGAGATGACCGTTAGTGTATATTTTCTTGTTTTTTATATATTTATATGTGGTCCATTTATATGTAGAACTGTGAACCTTATAGTAGCTTTCAATTTTCTCTGTTGGTAGAGATTATCTAAATCCCCATCTTTACTGACAGCCTTATGTAGTAGGGTTTTGTAGGCACAACATAGAGAAAGAAGTGGTACCTTTTATACGCTAATCTTGTAAGAACCAATATGACCACAACGTCTTACCCCTTGGGAATTTTTTTTCCCCAATTGAAAGAGTGTTTATGTTATGTTTTACTCTACTTTATAAAGATAGCTCGCCTGATTGTATCGATCCACTTTCAGGCAGTAGTTATCAGCAATTATGAATGTGGATTCTGGAGCAGACTTCTTGAATTTAAATTCCAAATCTGCCATTTACTATGTGATCCTGGGTAAATTTCTTAATCTGAATCTTCATGCCCCAAACTGTGACACAGTTGCTAAGAAGGAATTTTATGATGCTTAAATGAGAGAATGTATTACCTAGGAGGGCTCCTATGTCAAATATTCATTGCATTTTAACTGCTGTTAGTTAGTATTGTTGCTGTTGGTATTATTGAAGTGAATGGAGAGTCCACAGTTATTTTTCTGTTTAGATTTATTTTTCCTTACTAGTCTACTCTTCTCATTTCTTCCCTCTCCCTACCTTGGGTTTCCCTATAGTCTGATGGTAAAAGCAATGACCAACTTACCTAGGAGATAAGAATATAAGATATTTTTTTAGAGAAGGGAGGTTCCTCTCCTTTCCAGAAAAGTTTAACTTTTAAAAAAAAATGCAAAATCAAGATTATCAATAAATTTTCATTCAAAAGTTCAAACTCTAAGTCAGAATTAGCTATAGTAGTAATACACTAGTTTTAAAAATGACAAAAACATGACCTTAAATTTATACCTTTACTATTAGAGTGTTATATACTCACATGCTGTAATGACCTACTGAAATCCTCTTGTAATCCTAAAATTACAAGCCTTTGCTACAGATGGGTGTGCAATATTTTTTTTTTTTTTTTTTGTGGAGTCACTGGAAGTTTGTTCTATGAGAAAATGCTATTTGGTTCAAGATGTGTTTTTGCTTTTTCTTTGTAAGTTCCATAAACAGTGCTTCATTGTGTAACTAATTTTCTTAACATACTGATTATGTGTCCTCATCTGAGAAAATAAATTACCCTATTGGATTAGCATGCTGAGATTTAAATTTTTTATTGTGACATGTTTTGAAAAAACACAAAAATAGAAAGGACGATATAATAGATTCCACTGGACCGGTCAGTCAGTTTCAACAAATTAGGTCACCTCCTAAGATTCCTCCCAGTTTGCTGATTCTTCTCTTTTTTCTGGTAATGGAAATTATTATTTACTCTGATTTTGAGTATTCAGAATATTTTTCTTTAAAATAATATTGATCCTAATATCAATATAGTTGATACTAAAATCATATAGTTATGGCACTAAACATTTATGATGATTCAATAAAATACGTACAAAATAATACGTGAAAAATGTGTTGGAACCGAGCAAATGTAGTAAGTCAGGGTTTAAAAATGTGGGGTTAGTTTGATTCAAATAAATAGTGCCTCCCTCAAAGAGTTTATGGGATGTCTGATTACTACTGCATTATTGTATATAAGGATGATTTCTAAGATATTATACTTTATTGATTTTAAAACTTGTGAGCATTGATATTTATGTCATTAGAAGCTTATTTGAAGATTGTGATGGTCAACCTCCAAGATGGTCCTCAGTGACTCTTGCCTGTTACCGCTCATGTCTTTGGGAGGTCTCCTCTTACATTACTGTATATATGTTGTGTGATCAATGAAATATGATAAAAGTGATGATGTAAGACTTCTGAGACTGTCATAAAAGAAGTCACCACTTCTACCCTCCGTGGTTGGGTCACTTACTCTCCAGAAAGTCAGCTGCCACAGAGACTTATGTGGCGAGAAAGTGAGGCCTTTTGCTAACAGCCAGCAAAAATTTACCAGTCATATGAAGAAGTCACCTTGAAAGGAGAACTTTCCAGCCCTAGCAAAGTCTTCAGATAGCTGTGGTCCTAGGTAATTCTTTGTATCTTTTTCAGAACCCCCAAACCAAAACCATCCCAGCTACACCAGTCAAGCTTCTCCCGGTATTGTAACCCACAAAACTATGTGAGTTACTAAATGCTTATTATTTGAAAATGCTAAACATTTGATTAATTTGTTACATAGCAACAATTGATGCCTAATAAATTCCCTTAGGCTTATGATTATAAATATCACTTTTATTAAAATGACATTTCAAAGAGGTATAATTGACAGTGAAAAAGCAGCATCCCTAGACTTTTATACATTTACTTCTTGATAATGGGCCTTATTTGTTGCTAATGTATGACTCAGCTCTAGTACTTCTTTTGGAGTTCATTTATTGCAAATTCAGTAGTTTTTGAAAGTTTGAAAGAAAGAGGGGCCTAGGGTGTTGAGGGCTAGAGCATGTTCTGGCTGATACTTGGGGGGAAACTTTGAAACAGTATAGCTTACTTTCTAGTTTACCCCCAAACCACTCTTCTTCCAAACACACATAAAGGCTTTTCTGACTTGGGATTTTAATATCACAGAAGTTTTTCTTTTAGGTACTGAATTGCATAAGATGAAGTGTTCCAAATATCATATGACCTATGCAAGGCCGGTACAACATGTTACCTATTACACCTACTCTTCAGGAATTAGCTGGGTGTGGTGACACATCCTATAATTCTAGCACTCAGGAGACTGACACAAGAAGGTCATGAGTTTGAGGCCAGCCTGAGCTGCATAATGATTTCAAGGCCAGTCTGAACTGCATAGTGAGATCCTATCTTAAAAACAAAACAAACAAACAAACAAACAAACCAAACAAGCTAAAATACTATATTTCTCCTTTTGTGTATAGTGCTAGGTTACTCTGCTTATGCATGGTTCTGGATTATAAGTGTCAAACTGTTCTTCTAACATAAGGCTAATGAAATCTAAAATTGTATATTTTAGCTAGAATAGAGTCTAAATACATACAAAGTTTTGGTGCATTCTCAGATTTAAATGGCATGGTTCAGAGAAGCAAATCAATCCAAATAGAATGAAATAAACAAACAAACAAACAAAAAAACCAAAGAAAAAAACTTAAAAAAGAAAAACCCACCAAAACCCCTCATGAAGATTAAAAAACTGAGCAAATCTTTTATATATTTGAATGCTTAGAACTTTGGAGAACAGAAGAATTTTTGAGCTTTGAGATTAGTGGTAATGTTTTCATAAATGGGTCATCAATTCATTTTTAGTTTGAAGTGTGTTTTTTGTTCATTTGGTATTTATTTGATTTTTTAGAGAGGGTAACTGATAGGATTCTTTCCCCCGAGGACTTTTTTTCAGCCCCAAAGTTATCTTGTTATGAGACAGTGATGGTGCTCAGTGACCTGCACCAATATCATGCTCTCTGGGAATTGAAATTGATTTTTGTCTTTTTTTGGTCTTTGACATGCACATTTGCTCTTGGAACAAGTATCACCTAGGAGGACTCAGGAAAACCAATAAGCAGTCCTTCAGAAATTAGTTTTCAAGACATCACAAATTAGTTTCATCATATGCCTCGGGATAAAGTTAATGAAGTCACTAGTTCTTGATATTTTTATGTTTGACAACAGTGTGTAATGAGAATCACTGTTAGAATTGATAAACACAGGCCTGGCTTTTCTTTTCCTCTCGAAATATGTAGAAATTAAATCATTCCTAGTGGCTGGTGAAATGGAACTATGGCAGATGTGTATAGGATCTGGTGTGCTTTTCGTAGATGCTTTTTGATATACATGCTTTCATTTATTTATTCTTGGGTAATGTGTCCCATCTTGTTGTGCTTGTTGTATGTTCTTGGCATATTTGGCATTGCATTAATTTATTCCACAAAGTAAATATGTATAAACAAGAATAAAGTTTGTAGAGATTAGTTGCCTTTTACACTGTGATCAGGATCACAAGTACAGAAATGAGAAAAACATAGTCCTTTCCCTTGAGGAAGTTGGAATGTATTAATTTTTAATTTAAAAAAATGTAAGTTTATTTTCATAGTATTTAGCTGCTTTATTTGTAGTTAGACTTTACAATTTATAATGGCTAGGCTGTGTTCAGCATAAGACTGGGATGGATTATATTTCTGTAATTGAGAGTTACCCTGAGTTCCATTGTTAATGAATGCTAATGCTCTTTCAAAGGTCTCCTATATATGGCCTCAGTAACCACAAAGGCTTTTCTGCTTACAGTAGATAAACTCTCAATGTCATAGGAAGTTGTATTAGAAATTTTGCCATTACCTGTAGCTCTTGCCTTTTTTGTGAGCTAATATCTATTCAGGGAAGTCCCCCCACAGCTGAAGTGTATATAGTTTGGAAATGTTTTTCTTTCTGAGTGGAAAAACATCTCACAAACTTTTAAGTAAACTTGCTGGTATTAGTACTTATTTAATGTGTATGGTAAGGAAATACATGAAAATTCACAATAAATGGATAAAATGGATAGAAAGAATAAAGCCCCCTTCCAATGCAATCTTCAAAACTTGTGGATGTCATCTTTCATTGCAATTGGACATTGTACACGTGATTAAAGCTTAAGGTCTTTGAGCTGAGGACTCACCCTGGTTAACAAGGCTGGGACCAGTCAGAGCACAGGCTTTCAAAGCAGAAGTTCTTTCCCAGTTATGATCAGAGGAAGAGACGAGATAATGGAAATGGAGATGCTACCTTGCTGCCAGTGCAAGTGGGGAGCCCTGGAGGAAGAGCTGCAGGTGTCCTGTAGAAATGAGACAAACGCATAGCAGTGGGTTCTCATGTGGACCCTGCAGAAGGGCGGTAGTCCTGCAGATACTTGGATTTTAGCCAAGCAAGACCTTATAAGATAATGCAGTTGTGTTTTGAATGAAGTTTGTGATAATCTGTTACAATAACAATATAAAATAAATACTGTGAAATAAAGATTGTAGCTTAATTTTATTTCAGGTTAGGTTATAAAAACCTTTAGATTTTTCAGAGTTTGGGATTATGAATTGCAATTGGGAATTTTAGACTTAGAGAAGAATTCAGGAATCTTAATATTTTAACTGGGTGATATTATTGCATTTTAATTGTAGGAGGAAAAGTTCTCTGGGGAAAGCCTTTGTGTTGTTACCAGGCTAAAATTTTGAGCCTTTTACTGATTTTGTGATCCTTTCCTTTGCCATTATAGATCTTATACTGGCCTCATACCGTTCAGGCTAACTTGGCTACCACATGACTTGGTTTACTAGAATCCAATTAAGATACTATATGTATTATAATTATATGTGTATATGTGTTATACACACATATGTGAAGGAACTCAAACTCTGCAAAAGTGCGTTGGTCCTTGTTGATGGTATTTATTTCCAACAGCTTCTTCCTGTCCCTCCTTCCTTCTTCTGGGATGGTTGTGATGGAGAGGACGGAATGCTGCAGGATGATTTTCTGAGTATGGCAACATTACTGGCTCTCTGGCTGCCAGAAAACTTTCTCCTGTGTTCCAAGTTTCTACAGTGTGTTTGGCTCCAAGGGAAGTGGGAATTGGAATAAATACCTTGCCACAGAGAAGATGGCTATTCCTGGGCTTAGCCGTGTACCTCACTGCTCACCACGTGATTACATTAATATTTTAAGTGAGGAGGAAGTGTTATTCACGTTCTGCTCCTTTCTGTGGGAGAATCCAGAACAAGGTCTACATAAGAAATTTTGTTGAGAAAATACTCTATAAAGTACAGAGCATATTTTGGCATGCAAAGCAGCAGTCACACTGAAAATACAGTATTTTCTTCCTTGTGAATGCTGCACCATTATGTAGCATATCACATTATTGAGAAGTGGTGGTAGTGTCTGTCCCATGTTTAAAAGATGTGTTCCTTGATAATATCTCTGATTGAAATTAAAATGCTAACCCTACTTTGCACCATCCTTGATCTGTGGCTCTTCTTCAGGAATATTTTTCCTTTCTTTCTAGAAAATTGGTAGTCTTTGAACTTTACTGTAAAATCAGTTTGTGAATCCTTTTTTCCCTCTCAATAAAAATATCCATCTTCTCTTTGCCCTGATACCTGTGGGTTTATTTTTTGCCCTTAACATAATGTTTTTTCTTTAAGATTTTCGGTTAATTGTACCTTTGAAATCTTTTCTTAGCTTTTGACAAAAGTGACTAATTCAAGTACAACTTGACACCTTGCTCTAGACAAGCAACTGTTATGAGACCTCATACTTATGTATGTTTGTAAGTAGTTTTATTTAAGTCATTGGCCCAATTGAAGCATATAGAATAGTGGGAACTCTGGAGAGGAATTTTTCCCACGTGAAATGTATCCTGGAATCACTACTGTTTGCAATCATGAATTGCTTAAACGCTTATTAGTTCATGAATTTTAGTGGCGGTATTATTTAAAATGGTTGCAAAGAAGTAAATCTTCTCCCTAAGATGTTTGTGTTTAGCAGGTGAAGTGACACTTGTATGAAGGTGACACATTCTGAAGACAAGTATGAATTTTGTGGAGAGGATCAGATAAAGTCTTTAGATTGGGAAAATGCATGACTCATAATGAGGAAGTAGCATTTCAACATGCAGAGGTAGAAGAAGTATGTTCTAATTGGGAAGGGGGTGGTAAAGTGGTCAAGCACAACTCAGTCTGTTCCATGGCATGTTGGCCTGTAGGATCTGGCCTTCCTACTTTTGGATATGGTGATCCTCTTTGTGCTGTCCAGCTATACTGAGCTTTGATAGTGTCTTGCAGTTATCAACCTCTTTTTAGTTTGGGCTTTTGCTATGGACCTGTAGTTTCTGGGCAATGAGATTTCCATGCTGAGTTTTTGTCTTTGTTAAACACATTTAAGACAAAAAAATGACTTTGATAATCACAACTTCATAGCATTCCAGTCTTGACAACCACAAAGTCCTGGAGTTCCAGATTTTTTATATAGGGGATGTTTGTTATTTGACTGTGCTGAGGTCATTTACCCATTTATTCTTTTATTTATTCTTGAAGCACATCTACTATCCTCAGTAATGAAAATTACAGAGGAAAGACCAAAGTTACTCTTTAGAAGCATACTATTGGTGGGAGACTTTAAAAAACTTTTTTATTATAAAACTTTCATCATTGTACTAAATGCATGAATAAAGTGCACGGGAAAAGAGAGGTGGGTGTAAATCTGCCTGCTGGAAAGGCATTGGGGAAGAATGCCCAGAGGGATGTTGAACTGAGTCACGAAAGATGAGTGGGAACCTACCAGATGGCCACAGTGGAGGGGGATGTTTCAGGATGCAAGTATGTAAGGGTACAAAAACAAAAGGGAACATGAAAAGTTTGAGAACTATTAGTACCCAGGAATAAAATTGTGTGTATGATACAGGTACCGCCTGGTATCACTGGAAAGGTAGACAGCCTACCAAATTTATAAATTCTAGTTCAAGGACTTTTATTCTGGATGTAGCAATGATCACTGAAGAATATTAAACAGGAATGGCATATATAATTCCTTTTGAGAGAAAGATCAGGACTCTGATATTGTAGTCTAAGATTGTTCACTGCGGAAGCAATACCATCCATCAGCTAACAGCTGAGTCTTCTTAATACAATATGTTTTATAAACAGTGTGAATGTGGTCAAAATAGCTTATCCATATCTCAGTTTCTCCATCTGCAAAGTGGGAGTGAGAGTAGCAGCTGTCTCAGAATTGGTGTGAGAATTAGTTTGACTATTGTTGCTAAAGAACCCACCCACTAGAGCAAGTGCAAAGTAACTGTGTGTATCTACTATACATTTTAATGTCAGCTAGAACTGCAATTGTGTGGACAACAAGAAAGTATAGAAATTGAAAGATACTTAAAAGTCATTTGCAATGTGTATTATCTTTACCTCATAATGCAGGCCAAAAGCATACATTGAACTGGACACATTTATTGAAATCTGAGGTTGCCTTATTTAACTGTGTCAATATTAGCAAAGTTACAGTTATTACAAGGTAATCTACAAAAACAAGGAATGCATGATAGTGAAAGGATCTCACTTCTATGACTGAGTCCAAAGAAATGTGAACTGAAGTCTGGGGAATCCAATGAATAAAGGGTTTCCACGAGTTCTGTGGACCATTTAAGGCTGAGTAATTAGATGTGATTAACCATAAAACGATATGTTTGAATATCCACTTGAAAAGCCCTCACATAGTATGCTTAGATATTAACCACTTAACTTTGTATCTAATAAAGAACATTTTCAGAAAATGAGACACAGATTGAGTTGTTCAACTTGTGAAAATATATTAGTGAACCAGTGTATTTCACAAAACTGCCATGCATGCTCTAAAAATATGACAACCCTTATATACTAAGATATACAGGGCTGGGGATTTAGGTCAGTGGTTCTGCCACCTGCCTTGCAAGCACCAGGACCTGAGTTCACTCCCCGGTACCAAAAAGAAAAAAAAAATCTATCTGTCTGTCTGTCTGTCTACCTCACAGTGTATTTGTTATGAAAAAATCAATAATAATTGATAAGATAGACTGATACTTCATAGCATATCTTTGATTTTGTTAGTTATTAATGGCTTCTTTGCAACTTCAAAGTTCTGAATCATCTCCCTGTTTAGCAAACTTTTAAGGTAATAATCGTGATAAATTTTTGGTAGAAGAGTGGTTTTATTTCACTGACTTTCCAATTAATACTTAAATATTCCATTTTGTCAGATAAATCCCACTGGCAGGACTTCTAAATGTTTGTGGCTTTTCGTATCTTTCAGATGTAATGTAAAGAACTAAGAATTTGGCCCTATTTTCTGAGCAGTCTCTTGAAGATTGAATGATGAATAATTGTTCTGTTCCAGTCATGTGAATCACTAGTACTAAAGGAAGGCACAGTCCAGGGAAGTTTTTAATGATGAGTTGGTGCTGTTAATGAAAAAGAAGTGGGTGGTAAATTATATATCTAAGCCCTTTAAAATTAACCTCTAACATACGTTATTAGTTTCGTTTTTGACTAGAGTTACAGTTTAATTTTTTTGATAAAGCAGTGTATTGCTTCTAAAAGATATTTAAATTAGAAAAATACTTCTTTTGTATTGCTTAGCCAAAAGGAGCAATTTACCAGGGAACATGTTGTGCTTGGTTTTCATAGCTGCATCCTTCCCTTAGAGCTCTTGTTAAGACTTCTTTGAAGATTAGCACACACTGAACTGGATCTAAAGATTAAATGAATCCACGAATTAGAAGGATGACCTTGTAGACAGGAAAATATCTCATTCTATGTCTTCCTTGCTGGCAGCATAGTAGCATGTGTGCTGTGTGGCTGATGTTCAGACCTTTATTTTTTATTTTTGCTTGGCTTATACTGAAAGAATAGATTGAAACTCAGCATCCAGGCAACAGATAATACATTGGCTGAGTTCTAATTGTAAGGAGCATAATGCTACATTTTATTTCCCTTTCTGTCATGCCCTGAAAATAAATAATCCCACTTACATTTCAGCATCCAAGCATGCTTGCATCATTATTTGGTCATGATAGGAATACCATGTGAGCTAATGGTTTTGTGGTCAGAATCATAGTTATGCTGTTTTAAAAATTGTCTTATGAGTGTAGCTAAGTAGTATAAAGCGTTGCATTTTGCTCAGGTAAGCTTTGTTCGGCTGAGAGAATAAAATAGAGGGGGTGGGGTGTGTGAAAGAATATAACTGCCAGTTTCAATCTCTGAGAGAAGCACAGTCCATCACTAATGTTAGAGGCTTTCAAAGCCTCTAAATGATTGAGTCAGATGGTAAAGTTTTAACAGTTGAGTGCTAATTGATTAGCTGTATATATAAGGAGCATACAATGGTTTGTTATTCTAGCCAACTGTCTTTTACAAAAAGTTAATCTGACTTTTAAGATAGATTCATTGACTGCCTGTTCATTTATTTTTTTCTTCACAGAGGTCTGATTAAACTAAATTGCCATGATAGCCAGATGTGACAATGGGGAGGTAAATTAAAATAGCCTATGGCTAGTGTCAATGTCAGGTAATAGAAGAATCACTAAGACCTGGTGAATGAAAGCACTCAAAGTCTATTTGGACTCTAGCTAAAATGGTCCAGAATAGTAGTACATGTGGTATAATAAGTAATTTGTCTTTCTACAAATTGGTTTAGGGAAAATCTGTAGCAGGACTACAAAAGAGTAGTGTACCTATGGCAATTTAGTGTTAATAGGAAATAACTTATATGGTGTTTGTTGCATCCATGTTGTTCTTTTGATATTTTTCCAAAATCATTTAGCATTTGATAGCTTCAAGTATGGCAGATATGTATTGCATGTATTTGTCACCCATTTATAGGTAACTACACTGAGGCTTGGAGTAAAGTAACTAGTGATAAAGCAGGATTAGAATCCAGAATCACTAATTTCTAGACTTTGGAAATGACATTTATGCCTAAGAAAGGCATACTATAGTTGATTGAGAAGAATGTGTAAGGATTCTATTACTCTTTACTCCTGGGTGTTTTCAATTATTGTAGGACTTTAGTTATATCTCTGCAATACTGGGGGGAGCTATACATATTTTATGATCCATGACAATAGTTGGGAAATCACAATCTACTTGTTTTGTAAGGGAGGCATGAATGGAAGGAAAGCACTTCTTTCCCACTGTGTTTCAGGGTTGTTATATCTCATCTTTAAAATAGGTTTCTGCAAAATCAATAATGACGGTGAATTACAGTTATATGTCACATTATGTTCTATACATCATAAATGGATCAAGCATGATAATTTGTTTTTCATACTCATACTGCAAATGAGCATTGTGGATAATTTGTTCACGTTTCTCAGAAGAGTGTGACTTAAAGTGTTATATATTTTTTAATTTTCAAAACAGTCTAATAAAACTTGCCTCTGGAATGAATAAATTCATCATTACAGATGTTAAAATTGTATAAATAGTAATGTTTATCCTCTCCTCGAGTAAAAATACATTATTCCAAGCAAACATTGTCAATTGGAGGGTTTGAATGTGCCCTTCAATCAGCTCAAGATCACTTTGTATAGCTAGGGTTCAATCAAATACCACTTTGAATGAACTAATTACATAAAGCACATTGTATTTTCCTGCCAAAGAGCTAGGGAGGAATAATCTGTAAGGGCACATTTCTGAGTGTTTCCTCTCCCCTAACAAAATAGCTGTTTGAGGAAACTGTGCTAACAAGGTTAAGTTGTATATGCTTTGGCCTGTTTTTGGTTTGATCCTACTCTTCATTTGGAAATCACGTCTGTGTGGGGCACATGCTCGTTGGATTTGTTTTAAATATTGAAATAGTTTCTCATTACAGTTTAGGAAGAATACAGGAACATGTGAATGTGTTTAGGAAAGAAAATTAATTCAGCATTACCTCTCTTTGTCCCTGCCAATAAATCTACTAATCTCCATATTTCTCTTACTCTATTAGCCATTTTTCTCCATCTTTTAGTTACCTTGAAGCTTAGAAAAAGCCAGAATAATGTCGTCTTGTGCATCATCAGTGACATCATAAGGACAATTTACTGGCCTTCTTGACCATATCCCTTCTTTAACACAATATATTTGTTTTGGTTGTAGATGTTTCTGAAAGATCTTAATTTATGTAACCCTGTGAAGTTAGTAGTATATAGTCATCTGATTGAAGCCCAGGAAGGCGAAGAGATTTCCACAGCAGGTAAGGGTTAGAACAGAGAATGGAATGTAGCTCTTTTTCCTTAAATCTTTGGATTTTAAACTAGGAAATTCAGAAGTAATGCAGTAGTGCAGTCTTAGGTACAACAGGAAGTCATATCTCAGTGAGGCATCTACTACACTGAACACATAAAATATATATATATTTTAAGCTGCAAGGGTTGAGAAAATAATAGACTGCTCCAAGGCAGGGACTATTAGAATGTACGCTATAGCTTTCCCTATCACATTTTCATTGTTATTTCTTACTTCTACTTTTGTTTTTCTTTTGCTACCTGTAGGGTTTCATCTGATAATTAGGAAAACAGCAGAGGTTGACAAGATTCTCTCATGTTGACAACTTATATAGCTGGGAACCTTAGGGTATACCATATTGGAAGTATCCTGATAAAGGCCCTGGTATAATGCTTATTCTTTTCTCTCTGTATCCAGAGTTTCTAGCATGCCCTACAGGTTGTAAGGCAGCAAGGTCCAATGAGATGATGTGTCTGGGTCGTATGTGGGTAATGCCTGATAGTCTCATCTTGAATCAGTTTCGGTATCATCTTGAATCAGTATCTTTCCACTCACTGGCAGGAAGCCTTGTTTGGATGTTAATGGCCCAAATAGAATTTAGCCCTAAGGACTGCGGGCAATGGCAGAGCTTCTTCAGGAAGCACAGATGAGGTCACATTCTGAAAGGCAATGATGCTGACTTCCCTGCAGGTCAGGGTTGTCAGCCATAGAGTTGTCCTGGAATACCTGTAATAGTAGCACCTGTAATGTCAACTCACTGTCTTCCTAAAAATAGAGTATGACTGAAAATGCATATGCTTAAATTCACCCAGTAGTTTCTGGAAACAAGCAGGAAATGGCTCTGAAATATCACACTTTATTCTAAAAATGATGGCTGACTTTGTACTCAATAATTTTTGTATTATTTTATTGCTCCAAAATAAATTAGAAATCTAGATATAGGGGCCCTATTTATACGAGAAATTCCTGGGTTCTCTACTTCTTTAGTGTTATGGTCAGAGTTTTGGCAAGGGAATTCATTTAACACAGGACACATCGGTTAGAGAATTATTTTATGATATTTATCTAAAAAGTCAAATACAGAAGAGTGCAAGAGATTAATGACACACTAGGGGCCCAAAGAATCCAACCAAGGGCCTGGATCCCACAGCAATTCCCCCACAAGTCCAGCTAAAGGCCTAGAGTCCAAGGCAGTGTCCTCCACGAGTCCAGCCAGTGGTGTGGAGCCCACAGCAACGTCTGATGCTTGTCCTCATTGAGGATCCACACCTGAAAGACCCAAAGGCCAGTGGTGGAAGCCAGAAAACCTATAATGGTGAGATGAAGGATTTGTGCCACCAAACTCAGAGGTCCATATTGAAGCCAGGAACTGATGCTCATAGTGAAGATCAGAGCTCCCCTGAGGAGAACAGCAGCCATTCCCTGTAAGGGACTGAGGCCTGAGCTCCTCCTCCTCCTCCTAGAACAGCCATGTTTGAATCAGGAAAGCCAACCACAGCAAGCTTCTCCTAGAAAATCAACAGCCTACAATCTTCCCATCCAGTTCTCTTTTTTGTAACTATTGGCAAAAATCCTCAGGTGGATCTTCTACACCCAGGCCATGCTGATTCAGTTCAGTTGGGTGTTACAAGTTGGCCATTAGTTAATCTACCATATTTGGATGATTTCTGGAGTTGTACTCCTCTGTTGGACAATCATAAGTCTATTGAAGAAAAAATAACATTGTAGCTTTGCAAAAGATTGTACAAATGACCTCTATATTGTTTGGCTATGATCTAAGGTAAAAATCAGTGTGATATAAATAAGGGAAAATATCTAGTGACGAGCTTGCTATTAGGTTCTTGGAGGAATTCTTCTGCCTGTTTTTGAAACAAATAAAAACAAAAATAAGAGAAATGTTCTCTGACTAAAGTACAGCGGACCTTTGAGTTAGGACCAGCCAGACATATGAACAACTTCAGTTATGACCATAATTTCAGTTTTAACTTGTGAACAAAGTCTTGAGTTATGACCAAAATGCTGGCTGCTTGTGCTTCCAGATGGTCTCAGACACAGATTTAACTTTAAAAGAGTTCCAGAAGGAACATTACAATATCCTTTCCTGTGTGGGCTAGTTGGGAAATCCTGGGCTAATGTCTCTTTAAGGACACTGAAATCTGCCTGTGTACAGGAGAGAAACGCTGAAGGCTGTGTAGAGGAGCCTGAGCCTTCAGCTGACCTAGCTCCAGTTACAGTCAGCCCTGGCAAATGAATTGAGTGTGTAAGTCATGTGTCCACTGTAGTAGGAAGCACGTTAGGATACCCCAGTACTGGCTGAAGTGCTTTGGAATATGGAATCTAAGCAGATTTATGGCTCTCTACCTTTATTGACTATATAATTTACTTATTCTCTGTGGGTATTCTATTCAAACTAACAATGTTCATTATATCCCAAGCTGCCCTGGGAAAACTGATGATCTGATCTTTAGTTCTCTGTGTTTGTTGGTGAAAGAAGATGGTTAGATTAAATGTCTTCATACAGTTTTTCTTCACAAGGCCAAAATGTAAAAAAAAAAACAAAACAAAAGTTCAGTTTGCAACATGGATGGGGTCACATTTCCAGTTCCCACCCTTGCAGGCACACGCCAACTGTGGATGCTGAAGAGTCCCTGGTGTACAGTTAGAACGTTCTGACATTCCATGCATATATTCCACCCATAATTTGCTCCAAGCTAGAAGCTTGTGCCACATCTTTATGCCCGGAAAATGTTAGGTAAATGTAAATCCTACCAGGAAAGAAATAAAGAAAAAAAAAAAAAAGGATACAATCTAATCTGAAGTAACAGGATATTCATTCTGGGTTGTAGTTTCTTGTCTGTGCCTTTCCTTTTGTAAGTCATATTTTGTCTCGTTATGTAGAAGATGAACTTGGGCTGCACTTTATTTCTCTATCTTTCTTTGCTGACTTGTAAGAAAGACCTGTACACGAAGAATATAACGTTAGAGGTTGACCCGTAGATGTCTCATCCATCTTCCTGCACATGATTTGGGAATGTTGCTCCTAACATCACCCTAACCACTGTGTTTTGTAGTTCTCTCAATCAAAGCCACCTCTCCTCTCTACCCAGGAAGCTTTCGGGCAGCAGGGAGCCAGGCCCTCTGAAAGAGGACTGTAGTGAACTCAGTGTGGCCCTTTCTATGTCACTGATGTGGTAGGAGTCATGTTGCTAAGAGCAACCCTAATTTTCCATCTACAGTGGACATTAGTTAGGTGAGAGGAAGGAGAAAAGCCACTTTTATGATCCCTTCTGTGTTGGTACATCTGTCATTATTGGCTGGGACAGACACTTGAATTCTTGTGTTTCAGTCCTTAGCAGAATCATTGGGAATCTCCTTATCATGGATAACGTCAGAGTTCTGTTGTAGGCTCAGTGGTCTCTTAGACTTGACCCAAGGCAAGTAGACATGCTTTTGATTTCTCTTCAAAATACTGTTTTTTCCCCCTAGTTTGAGTTACAAGTCAGCCTTGAGCTAATGACATTCCTGTCTAGATTGGCTCATTTTCAGAATTCAATTGCTTTTTGCTTGATTATACCTCCCTTTCTGGTTCATTTATTTATCTGGACGATTTCAGGTGCAGTTATCTGAGAATGAATGTTTAGTGGATGGCATCTGTCTGTAGCTCTTTGATACGCAGTAGGAGCCATACAGTGCTGCAGGTGACAGATAATGGCAGCAGTGGATGATTGGGTGACTGTGGTTACTCGGAAGGCTTGGAGTCTCCCTTAGTCTCCAGTACCCCTCTGGTATAAGTCACCGGCCATCATTCACTCAGGGCCTACTGTGTGCCATGTGTGATTCCTACACTTTCCCATTTAATATAGCAATTAGGTAGTGTATTAGTAGCCTATAGTTGCTGTAGCAAATTAGTACTAATATGGTAGTTTAAACAACATAAATTTATTATAGTATACTTCTAGAAGTCAGAGGTCCTAAAATCAAAGTGTCTGCTAGGTTGCCATTCTTCTGTAGGTCTTAGCAGAGATAATCTATTTCTTTTCTGCTCCAATATCTAGAAGCCATTCACATTCCTTGGCACATGGTTCCTCCTTCCATCTTCAAAACCGGCATTGCCATCTTAGATACTTCTTTCTCCGACCTCTGCATTTATTGCTACAGACACTTTTCTGTCTCTTTATAAGTAGCTTTGTGATAATACTGAATCCACTTTGATAACCCAAAATCAGCACACTATCTGGAGATATTCAACCACTTCTGCAAAGTTTCTTGATGTGTGAGATCCCACAGGTTCCAGAAATTAGGGTGTGGACATCTTTTTTTTTTTTATTGAGTTTATTGGTACATTTAGGGATACAGTACAGTTACATTCATTGTTGGGATCGTGTACCTTTACATGGCAAGTCTTGATTCTCATTTTTTTCCCCTTACCTCTGCCCTCCCTTCACCCCCTCCTCCCCTCCCCATCTACAAACACTTTATTTTCATCTTTTCATTCTCTCACATTTTTTTCTTTTCCCTTTTTGTTCTTCCCCTACGTATCACACCTTCCCTACACCTTTAGCTCCTTTCCTCCCATTTCTAAATGTCAGTAATCTTATTAGAATCTTATGCATTGTTGCAGAATATTCACACCAGGGAAACTATTTGGTATTTACACATGTGGGACTTATTTATTTCACTTAGGAGTATATCTTCAATATGTATCCATTTTCCTATGAATGAATCTATTCTCTCGCTCTTTATGGCTGAGTAATATTCCATTTTATAGAAAAACCACAACTTCTTTATCCAGTTTCCAACGGATGGGCAAATAGGTTGTTTCCAAGATTTAGCTATTACAAACTGTGCCGCTATAAACATGGGTGCACATACTTCTCTGTGATATGATTCTTTTAGTTCTCTTGGAAAGATACCCAACAGAGGGATGGCTGGGTCAAATGGAACCTCCAGTCCAAGCTCTTTGAGGTATCTCCATATTGATTTCCATAGTGGTTGCACTAGTCTGCACTCCCACCAACAATGGAGGAGGGTTCCTTTCTCCCCACAACCCCGCCAACATTTGTTATTGTGTGATTTCTTGATAGCAGCCATTCTTTGTGGGGTGAGGTGGAATCTCAGTGTTGTTTTCATCTGCATCTCTCGAATGACCAGTGATGTGGAACATTTTTTCATATATTTTCTTGCTGCTTTCACTTCTTTGTATGAGAAATGTCTGTTCATTTCGGATGCCCATTTTTGGATCGGGTCTTTATATTTGGGGGGACTGATTGTTTTGAGTTCTTTATATATCCTTGATAATAGTCCTTTGTCTGAGGTACAGCTGGTAAAAATTTTTTCCCACATTGTAGATTGTCTCTTAGTTCTGCTAATGGTTTCTTTTGAAGTACAGAAGCTTTTTAGTAAGATGAGATCCCAGTTGTTGATTCTTTCTGCTAGTTCCCGTGCTACTGAGGATTTGTTCATAAAGTCTTTTCCTATACCAATGTCTTCCAGAGTTCTGCCTAACTTACTTTCCAGCAAGTTTAATGTTTCTGTTTTAATATTTAGATCTTTAATCCATTTGGATTTTAATTTAGTGCATGGCGAAAGATAAGGGTCTAATTTTAATCTGTGACAGGTTGATATCCAGTTTTTCCAACACCATTTATTAAAGAGGCTATCTTTCCTCCACTGAGGATGGTGAGCTCCTTTGTCGAAGATGAGGTAGCTGAGTACATCTGCATTTGTTTTTGTGTCTTCCAGTCTGTTCCATTGATCCTCAGGCCTATTTCTTTGCCAGTACCATGCTGATTTTATCACAGTGGCTTTGTAGTATAGTTTCAAATTGGGAATTGTTACACCTGGTGCCATGTGACTGTTGCCTATAATGGCTTTTGCTATTCTAGGTCTCTTGTGGTTCCAAATGAATTTTTGGATTCTTTTTTCTAGTTCTGTGAAATATAGTGTTGGAATTTCAATTGGCATTGCATTGAATGTATATAGCAGTTTCGGTAGTATGGCCATTTTCACTATGTTGATTCTTCCTACCCAGGAGCAGGGGATATCTTTCCATTTTTTTATATCCTCTTCGATTTCTTTTTTCAGAGTGCTGTAGTTTTCAGTGTAGAGATCTTTTGTTTCTTTTGTTAGATTGATTCCTAGATACTTCATTTTTTTGGATGCTATTGTAAAAGGAATTTTTTCCCTTATTTCTCTTTCTGTCTGTCTGTTATTTGTGTATAGAAAGGCTATTGATTTTTGGGTATTCACCTTGTATCCAGATACTTTACTGAATCTGTCAATTAAGTCTAGAAGTTTTTTGGTGGAGTTTTTTGGATCTTCAATGTAGAGTATCATATCATCAGCAAATAATGATAGTTTAACTTCTTCCTTTCCTATCTTTATTGCTTTAATTTCTTTCTCTTGTCTAATTGCTGTGGCTAATGTTTCCAGAACTATATTGAAGAGAAGTGGCGATAGTGGGCATCCTTGTCTTGTTCCTGATTTTAACATGAAGGTTTTCAGTTTTTGGCCATTCAATATGATGTTGGCTGATGGTTTTTCATAAATAGCCTTTATTAAATTGAGGTATAGACCATCTATTCCAATTTTTTGCAGGGTTTTTATCATGAATGGGTGTTGAATTTTATCAAATGCTTTTTCTGCATCTATTGAGAGGATCATATGGTTTTTGTCCTTGACTTTGTTAATATAATGTATTACATTCACTGACTTTCGTATGTTGAACCACCCTTGCATCTCTGGAATAAATCCGACTTGGTCATGATGGATGATCTTCTTAATAATCCTCTGTATTCTGTTTGCTAGTATCTTATTAAGGATTTTTGCATCTATATTCATTAAGGAGATTGGTCTGTAGTTCTCCTTTTTGGTTGTATCTTTCTCTGGTTTGGGAATCAGAGTGATACTTGCTTCCAGGAATGAATTTGGAAGTATAGCTTCTCTTTCAATTTCATTGAAAAGTTTGAAGAGTAATGGTAGTAGTTCTTCTCTAAATGTCTTGTAAAATTCAGCAGTGAATCCATCAGGGCCTGGGCTTTTCTTTGTTGGTAAGTTTTTAATTACATTTTCAATTTCACTGATTGTGATTGGGGTGTTTAAAATGTTTTTATCTTCTTCGTTCAACTTTGGTAATTCATAAGTATCTAGAAATCTGTCCATTTCTTCTGTGTTTTCCATTTTATTAGAGTACAGGTTCTCAAAGTAGGTGTTCATGATCCTCTGGATTTCTTTCGGATCTGTTGTGACTTCGCCTTTTTCATTCCTAATTGCATGGATCTGAGCCTTTTCTTTCCTTTTTTTGATAAGATTAGCTAAGGGTTTGTCAATTTTATTTATTCTTTCAAAAAACCAGCTCTTTGTTTCATTTATTTTTTGTATCGTTTTCTTAATTTCAATTGCATTGATTTCTGCTCGGATCTTTATAATTTCCTCTCTTGTTCGAGCTTTGGGTTTTTCTTGCTCTTGTTTTTCTAGGAGTCTAAGTTTCATCGTTAAGTTGTTTATTTGAGCCCGCTCTGTTTTCCTAGTGTGGGCATTCAATGTTATGAATTTTCCACGTAGAACTGCTTTCATTGTGTCCCAAAGATTCCTGTATGTTGTATTGGCATTCTCATTTATTTGTAAAAACTGTCTAATTTCTTCTTTAATTTCCTCTGTAATCCATTGATTGTTTAGGAGAGTGTTGTTCAGTTTCCATGTGCTTGTGAAGTTTCTATAGTTTCTTGTGCTATTGATGTCTAGTTTGATTGCACTATGATCTGATAATAAACAGGGGATGACTTCAATTTTTTTGCATTTATTTAGACCTGTTTTGTGAGCCAGTATGTGGTCTATTTTGGAGAATGATCCATGTGCAGCCGAAAAGAATGTATATTCTGGTTTTTGGGGGTGGAATACTCTATAAACATCTATTAAGTCCATGTGTTCCAAAGCTTGGTTCAGTTCTATTATTTCATTGTTGATTTTCTGCCTAGTAGATCTGTCAATTTGTGATAGTGGGGTATTTAAATCCCCCACTACAATTGTATTAGTGCTTATTTGGTTTTTCATGTTACTTAATATTTGTTTTATATAGTTGGGGGCATTTATATTTGGTGCATATATGTTTATGATTGTCAGCTCTTCCTCTTGAATTGTTCCCTTTACAAGGATGTAGTGTCCTTCTTTGTCTCTCTTAATGAGTTTTGGTTTGAAATTTACTTTATCTGAGAATAAGATTGCTACCCCTGCTTTTTTCTGGACTCCTGACGCATGGAGAATTGTTTTCCATCCTTTCACTTTCAGTCTATGGACTTCCTTTTGCACTAGGTGTGTTTCTTGTATACAACATATTGTTGGATTTTGCTTCTTAATCCATTCTGCCAATCTGTTTCTCTTGATTGGTGAATTGAGGCCATTAACATTGATGGTTACAACTGATATATTTTGACTTATTCTTGTCATGTTTTTGTCCATTTGTTGACTCTTTTTACTTTTTCTCCCATCTCCTTTTAGTTTCTTGCCTTGCCTATTTGATTTGGTCTGTTGGGCCTCATGTTATTGTGAATTTCGTTGTCCTTTTCTAGGATATTGTTTAGAATTCCTTGCAGTGCTGGTTTGGTGTTCATGAAATTTCTCAGGTGCTCTTTGTCGTGGAAGTATTTTATTTCCCCATCTATTTTGAAAGAGAGTTTTGCAGGATACAAAAGTCTAGGTTGGAGATTCTTTTCTTTTAGGACTTGGAATACCTCACTCCAGGCTCTCCTTGACCTAAGGGTTTGTGTTGAAAAGTCTGCTGTGATTCTAATGGGCTTCCCTTTGCATGTGATTTGTTTCTTTTCTCTTACTGCTTGTAGTATTTTGTTTTTCTGTTGGATTTCTGGAATCTTGATTATTATATGTCTAGGTGTAGATTTTTTTTGATCGTGGCTAGTTGGGGTTCTATATGCCTCACTTATCTGTATGTCTAATTCTTCCCTTCTGTTTGGGAAGTTTTCTGTCATTAATTCTGTGAAGAGCTTTTTTATATCATTTGTGTTTTCTCCTGTTTTTTCATGAATTCCTATCAGTCTTATGTTATTTTTCTTTGTATCGTCTAGGAGTTGTTGGATTGATTTCTCATGATCCCTTACTGTTTTTAATAGACCTCTTTTTTCACGGTCACTGACTGCTATCCTATCTTCTATATCTGAAATTCTATCTTCGCAATCTTTTATTCTGTTTCGTACACTTTCAATAGAGTTTTTAATCTCCTGGATATCTGTTTGAATCTGTTTTATGGATTCCATTTCTTTCCTCTGTTGGGCATTCATTGTTTCCATGTCTTTCTTATGCTGAGTCTTCATGGCTTCTATCACAGTCTTGAGCTCATCTATTTTTTTCTCAGTTTCTGCTCTAGAGTCTCGAATCATGACTTCTATTTTGCTCATCATCTCTCTGGCTAGCTGGGAAATTATTTCTGATTTGAATTTTTCTAGAGCCTGATTGATCAATTTTGTTACCTCCTGTGCTATGGGTCCAGGGAGTCCTGTTGGTTCACTATCAGACTTTTCATCCTCATTTGTCCTACTATTTGCTATTGGTGAACTGGATATTTGTTTTTGTGTCTTGCTTAAGTGTTTTCTCATTTTTATTTTTATTGTTGGGTTGTCCTTCTTTAATTTCTGGGTATTACTTAAATCTTCCTAATATAGTTGCGTTTTAGCTTTTGAGTTTCTAATGACTCATAGACATTCTCGTTTTCATAATATCAGAGAAAACAACTCTTTAAATCAATCACCACTCTTTGTCCCAATTGATACATTCAGCAGCCCAATAGGATCAGGCACAGCTTGCCAACTGACCACTTATGGTAGTCATTAATGTATCACCTTTAACTCATGTGAATTAGATTAATTTCAAGAAGCAGCTCATAGTATGTTTGCAGTGAATATTCTTTTCAATATGGCATCTTTACCATTTAGGATGGGGGGTTCGACTTAGAACAAGAGGATTAGATAAGTGAAAGAATTAGAGCAGGTTTGAAGTGAATCCAGAGGTTGTAGAATTACCTTACTATCTTTACAAAGCTATTAAGTTCAGGGGGGATAGAGAGAGTGCAGGAATAAGGACAGGAATATATCCCCTTAACAGTAACAGGCGCTTGCCTTCCCTTGAAGGTACAGAGCCATGAGTGAGGTAAAATGACTGGAGAAAAGAACATAAAGAGAAACCCGTCCTAAAAACAAAAAATAAAAAAAGAAGTCTGAGTTCTTCAGGAACTGGAATAAAAAGGGAGATGAGGGACACTATGGTGGAGCAAGAGACTGAGTTGGAGAGACAGGACAGAAAAAAGAAAGAAATTTTAGGGTGGAAAGAGGAAAAAAGAGACAAGAGAGAGGGAAAGAAAAAGAATTTGAAGGTCCTCTTTCAGGCTATCTCTGATCTCATATTATACCACATGCACAGTCATATGCGGAACCCAATCCCCTGGTTATAGCTAGCCAATGGCTGTTCCTCACGACTGAGACTGAACACAATCTACAAAGCCTAACTTTAGTTTCCTTACCCTCAGGGTTGAACTCCACTCCGTTCTATTACAGGTTTCCCCTGCCCTTTCTTTAAAGATGATCAAAGTTCGGAGCTCAGAAAACTACCCTTCATGGGAACCTATGCCTCTGCAGAGTTGGTCTAAGGACTGGCCCGATCAGGAGTTTTGAGAACGGGGGGGGGGGTCGTGTGGGTGTTTCAAGGGCGCCCGCGCGGCTACCTTCCTTCCTGGGTCTGTTGTCGCGCAGGCCGGGAGCTCACGCGCACGCCGCCGGGTGATCGCAGACAGGCAGGTAGGCAGGCAGCTGAAAAAAACCCCCTCTGGGGTCCTTGGGTCCTTCCTGGGTCTGTTGTCGCGCAGGCCGGGAGCTCGCGCGCACGCCGCCGGGTGATCGCAGACAGGCAGGCAGGCAGGCAGCTGAAAATAATCCCCTCTGGGGTCCTTGGGGCCTTCCTGGTCTGTTGTCGCGCAGGCCGGGGGCTCGCGCGCACACCGCCGGGTGATCGCAGACCGGGTGTGGACATCTTTAAGTGTTCATTATTTTGTCTACCCTAAGTAAAAGTACCTCCCACCATCATAATGACAGTGGCTGACTTGTATTAAATTCCTACCATGTTGCACATAGGACTATGCCAACTTCTCAACAGAAAGGAGTAGTTTTGTTTTTATTTTACAGTTGAAAGGACTGAGGCTTGAAGGATGTTAAGTGACTTGCCTAAAACCTACTCAGCTGTAGAAAAAAAGATGAAATCCAAATTCTTTGATGTCTATATCATCCTTGTCACCACTACACAACCCCACAATGATCACCTCTGTGGTACAGAAAGGCTTAAGCAAAAAGAGTACTTTCAGGTGGTCAGTAAGGGAGGGGTCAGTATACAAACTGAATCTGTTGGTCTCCAGACCTCAGTCTTCAACCGTGTTCTCTGTGTGTTAATGCTAGCAGATGCCTGTTCTACCTGTGATTTTGCATCTAGCAGTGCTGTTTGTGATCTTGGCTTTGTTTTCTTTGCATTTGTGATTGTGCTTATTTATTGTTGTAATTGGCTGCGGGAGGCTGGCGTTGTGGTCATAATGTCATAGGCCTGGGGCCTCTAGCCTTGGGAACCGGGCTGGCCTTGCTGTGGCTGCTGCTGTGTCCTGCTCAAACGGAGTTTATTCTTGGGTGGCTTACGCTGCTTGGAAGTGGCCACCAGCTGCCTCATTTGGAGTAGAGGCCCTGAATTGAACTGAATTTTAAACACAGTCCCTGGAATGGAAAGCTAATGTTTTATGGAACCAGCTACAATTTAGTTACCATAACAACTTGGTAATACTCATTCTGTCTTGGCTCACTGCCTCTGAGTGTGATGTACAGCAGTCATTCTGGCTGGCTGAAATGTGCTCTCACCTTATTCTTGTCAGGCATGTTGATAAATAGCTCTGTTTCATGACACACATTTCAAAGTCATAACTTTTTTTTATGCTGCTGACCTTCCCTTAAGCTGTAAGTTGTGTAAAGAGAAGCTGCCAAGTAACATTGTCATTGTGCTGTTTTTTTGTTTCTGAGATACTTTATCATAAAACTGTATGTCTGCATGTATGTGTGTGGAGGGTGAAGAAAGAAGTATATAGATAATTTAATCCATTTTCCTAGAGCAGAATATCATAGCAGCAAAATAGTGTATTCCAGTTATCTATAAAAGGAAAAAAAGCAAGAGCCTTGATATAATTTAATCCTTTTCGTTATGCAGTGAATTTGATATACACTGAAAAAGTGGTAATACAATGGAAGAGGAGTTCCTTTCATTTAAGCATTTGTCTTGTATTCATTAAAGTGAAACATGATGTTTCATCAATGCTAGATAGCCTGCTATAGATGTAAAATTTTACATACAGGAAATGATGCAGACAGCTGTTGGGAATTTGAGGGAAATCCTAAATCTGGATTTAGTTTCACATTCTCAAAGCAGAAAAGTGTTACTTTCTATTTCAGGAGGGGTCCGTAGGAGTTGTTTGGGGAGAAAAGCTAAGGCAGGCTTGTGACACCTTCGTATTCTTTATTCCTCTTTGTAATTCACATTCTAAGGCTCTGAAGAGACCAATAGAGAAAGGAATTTATCTGCTTCTCTCTGCTGTGGATTATGGAGCTTCCTATCCTGGTGAGCGCCTGCGTACATCTCATAGGACACCGTTTGGGAAATAGTACTTTCGAGTGAGTGTAATAAAGAGGAAACCAAAGTCAGGACTTCATTTTCTATCCCTAACCCTCCATGCAGTGATTCAGCTATGGGGCAGATTCAATATGTTTGTTCTTTACTGCGAGTTGATGCATTGTCTCCATCTCCCTCCCCAAACATTACAAGGGCCATTTCTCGTGATAGGCACCCTCCAAGAGTCCATCTATGTATGGATTGATCAATTCGTACAATATTCTATTCAGCATTTCCTCTAAATATGTGTCTATAATGCTGAAAGAGAATGTATCTTCCTCAGAGAATTCTGAAGAAAAGAAATTACCACCGTTTTTATGGGATAGCTAGAGTTTGGTCTTCCAGGAGACAAGCAGACACTGAAATATATATTTTAAAATTCCAATTTCTTCATTTAAATGTATGGAAAATTTATTTGCAATGGTAAAGAAAGTCGAAGATCTTTGTGTACATTGGAGAGAATCTTAGAATAAGCTGGTTATTGCTTCCTTAAAGATGAAAAAACTCACATCTAAAGGAGGAGTTAGTTTTCCAGTATCACCGAGTGAGAGAGAAATCTAGCTGTAGAAACTAACTTCAGATACCCCAAAAATGCATTGCTTTGTTTCATTATTGCTAATCCTACAAAAGCTGTAAATAAGCAATATATTTAGGAAAGGGTTATTAAGCCCTTCTTGATGCACCCCCATCTCATTTAAGAAGCACGATGGAACTTCTGCATCTTAATGTTAGCTCTCTCATGTATTGCCTGTTACTTTAGATAAAGACCTGTTAACATGACATGGAATATTTCGGATGATTTCTCACCTTCATCCGTGTCCAAGATGTGCAGTGTTAAATTGTTTTCTTCTAATCCAAAAGAACTGGAGGAAAGCATATTTGAATAACTGGGTAGGCTGGAACCAAATCATTAAGTGTTGTTTACTTCTGGACATCTTGAGATCCATTCCTGACCCAGCTGGTTTGCTGGATATTTGACCACAATCCCTTGAGTGCCAGTGGTCAGTGCATTGTGTGTGATTTAGCCGAGTCAGTAGTTTTTCTAATTCAGAACAGTCTTGTGTACTCTGTTGCCTATCCATGGTTAACATTATCCAAATAATGCCACTTGATGCCTTTGAGGCAATTGTTAATCTCTATCTGATGAAGCTTCTGTGTGTTCCCATTTGTTAGAATTATATGCCTCACACTCTTTCAATATTTTTCTAAAACGCTGTCTGAAATTTGAAAAAAAAAAGGCTTTTGCATTTAAATTCTGCTTAGAAAAATGAGTGCAATCCTCGGCAGAAGGACTGGGTTCATCCGGCACTGCTTGTATTTTTAGCCAAATAATTGTATGCTAGGGTAACTTGATAATGCAGTAATTAAATGTAAACTTTCATTTAAAATTCTCAGGTAATTTTCTCCCCTGCTGATTCAAAATTGAAAATAGTGGCGATCAACAGATAGCAACTCAAAGTAGTATAAGATGTTTTAAAATAGTTCAGTGTTATGTACAGCACATGGAAAAATAGCCGCTCACATGTATGACTGCGGAAAGGCTGTTGTAAAACCTTGTATTTATGAAAAAGTGAAAAGGAAAAGAGTTATAAAGGTTTGCCCTTTTGAAAATTATTTCTCAAAGCAGAGCAAAGGAAGAAATCATCTATGTTGCTACGATGAAGCTGTAAAAATAAGACATGCTGTGGGTACAAATAGATCTGGAATCTAATGAGAGTCAGGTATAATAAGAAGAAATTTGTTGACACTGTCATTTTACATGCTTTGTTTGTTTGTTGCCAGAGATCAAACTCAGGACCTGCCTTGCAAGGCAGATGGTAGAACCACTGAGCTAAATCCCCAGCCCTTTTCACATGCTTTTTTGCTGGCATGATTAGTTGCTGGACCAGAGACTTGCTGTTTATGCCATTTAGTCTTTGGTTAGTGAGAATGTGGTAGCTTCATTGATTAGATCAGCTGGGTCACTGATACCTCTGAGCTGCAGGTGCATTGCATCCTGGATTGTAGTGAGATTCACTGAGTATAAAGCATGCTATTTGGGTGGATATCCAACCTTTTCTCAGCACCTCATCTCTCACAACTGACTTTTTCAAAGTGGACCATCGGAGCTTGAAGAAGAAATGTCTGTTTTTTGTGACCATTTTTTCAATGGGTAGTAGTAACTGGTGGTAAGGGTTTGTGTCATGTTTGTCTTCACAGCAGAGGAGATGCTTAGGAAGTGTGTAGGAGGCATGGAGAGTGAAGCAGCTTGGCCTGAACAAGGCACTAAAATGAGCTGGAATGGAGCCACAGAGAGCCTAGAACACCGAGTTGGAATGGGCAGTAGTTGAATTTGGAAGGTCTAGACAGGGATCATATTGTGCAGTGACTACATGCTCAGGTAAGGGCTTAGATCCTGTGTCATTTAGGAACAGAATGACAGCCTTATATTTTATAAAGATTCCACCTCAAGCAAAATGGAGTATGGTCGGAAGGTTGACTTGCAAGTTGAAGCACAGTAAGGAAATGCATTTAATGGTTTCATTAAGGGGGATGAGGGAGGGCCTAAGATAATGTTCTGGTGGTGAGGATGAAGGGAGAGAACGGCTAGAGGGAAATTTAGGTGCTATTATCCCTCAAAGTGGGTGGCATCAGAATGGGGAGTGAAAGATAGTAATGAGAATTAAATAGATAATATGTTTTAAAGTGTTTAACACAGTGTACAGTCCTTGGCACATGCTAAGCACATAGGAAGTAGAAACTCAGTTCTTTTTTTTTTTTTTTTTTTTTTTTTGATACTGGGGATTGAACTCAGGTCCTTGCACTTGTGAGGCAGGTGATGGAACCACTGAGACAAATCCCTGGCCCCCCACTTAGTTCTTTTGTCACCCATCATGACAGTAAGAAATATTTTAGAGATTCCTTTTGGTAATATCACTAACTCAAGGCTTCACCTCTGTGGAGCCTGTCTCCAAAGACACTGGCTCTGACAGATCTCATACCTTTTGATTTTGCTTGTTAGGGAGACTGTGGCTATCTTGTATCCAGTTTATGAGAAGCCTTGACAGTAATAGTGAAATAACTACAGAATTAATGTTTACATACTCTTACCAAGTGACCTGAAATATATTTTAAATACACCTGTGTTTGGACCACATATGTTTAACTTTATGCTATCATTAAAGGAGAAAATCTTAACCCCTAGTCCACATATGATTATTTGTCTAGGATTTTATTTTACAAGTACAGTATTTCCTTTCCCTTTGTATCCTTAGAGCATTATTCAATCCTTGCTTTAGACATCAGCATTTGTTTCAACTTAGCAAATTAGGGGATGATACTACTTATATTTATCTTAGGTAATTCTAATAAATAACTCTAGGACAGGGTATATTTAGAGAAATATGGACTGAGAAGTGTGAGCATATTTGCTGCTTTTCTAGCATGACTTTACATTCTGATATTTTTAAACCAACTTTGATTGTCTTAAATTGAAGAATCATTCATTAACGATGCGTACAACAAGCACTGAGCAAGGACTTAAAGGTCAATAATTTTTTTCCTTAAAATCTTAGAAAGCACAATTGTAGTTTCCAAACTAGGAAACAAATATATGTGGAGCTTTGTATGAGAGTTATTCTGTCTTAGGGGATGACGGGGTCAGAGATGGTACAGAATGAGGGGCTGGGTAAGAAGGATTCTCTCCAGGTCTCTTTCAAGGTAATATGGTGCTTTCTGTGCAGCCAATTGTGACTTGCATCATGGTGTAGTCATCTTGACTATCAAGAAGTAGTCAGTGCTACTTCTTAGAATTTGCCAGTCTTTTCCCCCTAATAGTATGTTATTTCTTTGCTATTTTTTAACATGTTGTTTTCTGTTTTATAACATAATAGGAACACTGAATATTCAGTGAAATACGGTATATACATTACACTCAAAATTTCTGTTTTATGGTGATTTAACTGTTATGATTTGTCTGTTTGTATATTACATAACACTCTGAACCCCTTGAAGTTTGGGACCAGTTTTTTAAAATCTTTATAATTCCCCTATAGTAATTTCAACTTAGTAAGCACATAGAAAAAGAATTAATACCTATTAGGCACTTGATGCAAAATGATGATTAAAGGCTCATCACAAACAGAAAAGCGCTCACAGAACTGTGTCTGATAGCTTCATGTGCTGGGAGTTTGTAATAATACTCTTTAGCTTTAGATATTTTCTTACATATCTTTGTCATCCATTTAGTGATTAATCTGTTAACTTTTCATAGAATTTTTTTTCTGAATTTTCAACTTCTGGGATCATATTTTACATGTAAATTATATATGAAATATATATGCACATATATACATTTTATAGTCTTTCCAAATAAGTGAATATTTATAATGGTTCAATTTTTCATAGCTCTAGCGTAGTAGAGTTTTTTAAATGTGTTGCAACAGTATAGACTCATGAGCCAGTGGCCTTCTTTAGATTATTGCTGTATGCCCAGTGTCTAGGGCCATGGCTAATAAAAATACTAAATAAACATTGAATAAATTAATACTTGTAACACACACACTATCACCACGGGGACATGAAAAATATCAAATTTTGAAGTACTTCACATTTGGCATTTTGTTTGTAGTTTGACTTAGTTTTAATTTCCAAGTGGCATGAGTTTATGGACCTTTAGGTTGTTTTTTTTTTTTAATTTAAATTGAATTTATTGGTACATTCTAGGTAGACAGTACAGTTACATTCATTACTGGGATCTTGTACCTTTACATGACAGGTCTTGGTCCTCATTTTTTTCCCTTTCCCCTATCCTCCCGTCACCCCCCCACCTTCAAACACTTTAATTCCATTTTTACATTTTCTCATATTTTTTTCCTTTTCCCTTATTCCCCTTTCCCTATCCTTCTCACTGTCCCTACACCTTTGGTCCTTTTCTTCCTATTTCACATTGCTAATTGTCCCATTAGGATCTGGAGTACTATTTTAGTTTTTCACACCAGAGAAATTATTCGGTATTTGCATATGTGTGACTTATATATTTCCCTTAGGAGTATATCCTCAAAATGTACCCATTTACCTATGAATGAATCTACTTTCTCATTCTTTATGGCTGAGTAGTATTCCATTTTATAGAAAAACCACGTCTTCTTTATCTAGTTTCTAATTGATGGGCAGATGGGCTGTTTCCAAGTTTTAGCTATTACAGACTGTGCCACTATAAACATGGGTGCACATATATCACTGTGGTATGATTCTTTCACTTCTTTTGGAAAGATACCCAACAGAGGGATGGCTGGGTCAAATGGAACCTCTAATCCCAGTTCTTTGCGGTATCTCCATATTGACTTCCATAGTGGTTGCACCAGTCTGCACTCCCACCAACAATGGAGAAGGGTTCCTTTCTCCCCACAACCGTGCCAACATTTGTTATTGTGTTATTTCTTGATAGCAACCATTCTTTGTGGGGTGAGGTGAAATCTCAGAGTCGTTTTCATCTCCATCTCTTGAATGACCAGTGATGTGGAACATTTTTTCATATATTTACTTGCTGCTTTTATTTCTTTGTCTGAAAAATGTCTGTTCATTTCAGATGCCCATTTTTGAATTGTGGACCCTTAGGTTTGAATGGAATTTAAAGCTTTTGAGTCCAGCTTCCCTTCCACAAAATAGCTAATGAGTAATTGTCATATAAACGTAGAATGATAGTTGGAAATTTGTCACAGGAAGTGCATGACAGTAACACCAGTGGGCAAAGACAGATTCCTCAAGTGCTCCCCTCACCATGCCAAGCTCACCACTTAAGCAATGTTTATAAGGAAACTGAAGAAAATCATATTAAAGTGATTTTTGATGTCAGCTGAAAGGGTACAAAAGTGGCTTGTTGATTTGAGAGATCAGAGCCAATTCTTTCATTGTGTTTATTCAGGCTATTTCTGTTTCATCTTGTCTGCCAGTGGAAAATGGCCTTGGGATTAGGAGAAGGAAAGGGAAATGAGGTATTTGAGTTGCATTTGTTGCAATTTTGTAGGTTTAGAATATTTTCTTGGTTCATTTGCTTAGCTCTATTGTGATTAAAACCATATTTTTGGAAAAATGAAATAAATGTAACTTAAATTTTATCATTGACCAGTTGACCTTGGCAGTAAGCAACTTGGTCACTAATTAGTCCTTAGAGTATTTCAGATTAGAGCACATCATTATTCTATATCTGGTTAACATTTCCAGCAATCTAAGATCATCATCTATCTGGCCCAAAAGGTCCTGAAATTTTATAGAATAACTTTAAGTTTAAATTGTCCCTACAACTCTCCTGCTTTTTTTTTTCTAGATAATCCTTCCTCACTTATAAAACTCTTTCCAATTTTAGATAGTAATAAAATTTTAATTTTCTTTAGTGGCATCTAATTGCCTAAATTTATTTATTGTTAATACTTAGAAATCTGCTATCATCCACGGCATGTCTTAGTCCATATATATATTCTCACAGTCAGCTTATTTTCCCAGGTTAAATAATCACAGTCCTTTGATTGCTTTTTAAATGCCATGATTTTACTTACTCTTCTGATACCTTAAATTAGAAGCATCTCTTTCATTATGCCTTTTAGAAATGCTGGACAGTAGCAGCATAGAATGTAATATGACTTTATCTTTGGATTTAAGCATAGAAAGTTTTTGTTGAAATAGGTAACATTGTGTTCATTATGAAGTATTTTTGTTAAAAATCCAAAACCCGTTGTTCTTCAATTTGTAGTGTTTCAAAATAGTCCCTAGGTCTCTGCACCTCGTATAATCTTTTAGCAAATCCAGTGATCCTGGATTGGTCCTCCCTCAAACATAAATATTTATGAACAGAATTAACAAACCTCCAATTGTATAGTTGAAGACAGTGCTAGAAAGAATGCTTAATAATATATTTAATATATAAACATGATATTAAAAGTGAGATGTTGTGTTTATTTGCTCTAGCCTGATTCATGTTCATTAAAATGACAGACTGCATCTATCCTGGAACATTGCCATTATGAAAATAAATGCCAATATGTTTCATACTTGCAGAATTTTAGCACTTGTCTAGTAAATGCCAAAGGATGACTATACCAGTATTTCTGGGTGTGGGCTGTGTATTCACAGTAGAATGACATCTATAACAAAAATGTAAGATTGTACTCTGTCTTATAGGAGTTATAGTTGTAGTGATTATTAATTACACCAAAATGTGTTCTTGATTGTTATATTTTTAAAAAGTATGTTAGGAATTGTACCTGTGTAGAATTTATTTGGTTTTCTCTCTACCACTGCTCTCATCCAGTTCCTATTCTTTTTTCATTTGCCTTATGGCTTTTCTAACTCTTTCTCTTCAATCATCCCCACCCACTACCTTGCACTGAGCAGTATGGGTATTATTTAGTCCCAGTGGTAGCATAGGGATTTAATAAGATTGTTGACCTCTCAGCCGCAATGACTCTTGTCTGCCTGACAGTTGTTAACTCCTAGTGGGCTCTGTAGGTAAGAAAAGTGAAGATATAGAATTCACAAGGGGTGCTGGAACAGAAGGTGTTGATGACTGAGGACCTTTCCGTCAACACTTTATTTTTTTCTTTTCTTGCATCGGGGCTGGATGGATATAGATCTAGTTGATTCTGAATTAAAGAACAGGAAGGGATTGTTAGATTTGTATTCTGTTTTTCTTTTTTAATCTTTCAAAAAATAGACTTTATTTTTATAGAGTGTTTTAGGCTCACAGAATAAATGAGTGGGAGGAACAGAGAGCATCTTTGTACCTTCTGCTTGCACACATGTACAGCCTCCTCCATTAGCAATGTCCCCTTGTAGAGTGATATAGGGTGGTAATGTGCATTCTGTGAATTTGGACAAATACGAAATGATGTATGTCCACCAGTATAATGCAGTACGGAACAGCTTCCCTGTCCTCAGAATCCTTGGTGCCCTGCCTCTTTATCTCCCTCTCTCTTTCCAATCCCTTGTAATCATTATTTTTTTTTATTGTCTTAGTTTCAGCTTTTCTAGAATGCCATATAGTTGGAATTATACAGTATAGCCTTTTAGGATTGGCTTCTTCACTTAGTAATATGCATTTAAATTTGTTTCGTGTCTTTCCGTGGTTTGATAGCTCATTTTCTTATGGGACTGAATGATAAGACATTGTCCGGATGTGCCACCGTGTTTTCATTTGCCTACTAAAGGTTCTTGGTTGCGCTCACACTTTGACAGTTATAAGTAAGGCTGCTATCAATGTTCATGTGACAATTTTTGGGTAGAACTAATTTCTAGCTCATTTGGATAAATACCATGAAGTGTGATTGCCAGATCATATGATAAGAGAATGGCCACATCCTCTCTAGCATTTGGTGTTGTTAGTGTTCTGGATTTGTGTCCTTCTAATAGATGTATAGTGGTATCTAATTGGGGTTTTAGGGTGTATTTTTCTGATCACATATCATGCGGAGCCTATTTTCATATGTTTATTTGCCATTTGTGTATTTCCTTTGGTGAGGTGTCTATGAAGGTGTTTGTATTAAGGTGTTTGGCACGTTTTTTAAAAAATTGAGTTCTTACTATTGAGGTTTAGAGAATTTTCATATGTTTTGACAGAAATCCTTCATCAGGTACATCTTTTGCAAATATTTTCTCCAAATCTGTGACTTGACTTTTCATTCTCTTAACTATGTCTTTTGGAAGAGACATTTTTAGCTTTATTAAGTCTGCTTTACCAATTATTTCTTTTACGCCTTTAGTGACTATTATATAAAGTCATCACCAAACACTAGGTCATCTAGATTTTTTTTTTAAGATTTTTATAGGCTTGTGTTTTGCACTTATACATGTAAATTTTTGAAAGGTATAAATGTATGGCCAGATTCAATTTCATTTCCTTTTGGTTGTGGTTGTCACATTTGTCGACATTTATTATCTTTGGTTATTTGTCAAAAATCAGTATTTCATGTATAGCCTATCCATAGGCTTTCTATTCTGTTCAATTGATTTATTTTCTATTCTTTTGCCAATACCCCACTTGGTTACTATAGCTTCTACAGTTCATTTTGAAGTTGGGGAGTGTCAGTCCTCCCACTTTCTTCTTCAATATTGTGTTGTCTTTTATGGAGTTTTGCCATTTTGGTTTTGACCACCTGCTTTGCTACAGTTGATGGTTTAGTCCGGTGTAAAAACTGATATTTTCTTCATTTTGCCTTATAGAAATGCTTCTGATTTGATGTGGATGTGAAGTTGCTGTATTAGTGATGAGGGTCGATTGCAATATATAAGGTAGGTTTGGAAGACCAAATTCTAGGAGTGTTGAGGCTGATGCCATAACCTCAGGGACTTTGGTGAGATGAAGACTTATATGAAAATGTTTATTCACTTTTTATTTTGTTTATAATATTTGTTATAATGTTTTTATAATGTTTATTCACACTGAGGGCAAGCCAGTTTTGCAGGTTATGTGTTTGCCTTGTTTCTGTGCAAAATGGAACTGCTGTAAGACATATAAAAATCCTTTAATTGAGATTTCTTAATACTGAGAACATGGATACAGTTTTTTTTAAACTGTATATGTAGAAATGTTCCATTCTAGATGCTCATGTCGTATGACTTCTCCATAACTAATCAGAGAGTATGAATTCTTATTGATATCTGATTTGAATCCTAAACTAATCCTCATGTGAGGTGCCTTTGAATTTCAAGGTGTAGGAACAAACAGATCAGATTCAATTAAAGAACTTCTATTGTTCACCACTATGTTACCATTTTCTATAAAGACCTAGGGGGCATAGTGTGTGATTGGGTGGATGGAGAGTTGCTTGTACTCTGTTGGGTTTTCCTTTCCCACTACAGAATACAATAGCTAATTCAAAGCAATCAACTTTTGCCTTCTTCCCAGCTGTTCTCACCCCCAGAATACTTGACTGGGTTTTATGTGTAGTTTGAAGTTTTTAAAGTTGTGCTACAAATACATCTGTGTTGTAACTGTTGGAGACCTTTTGACTTTTTTTATCTTCTTCTCTGTCCTTCTATCAGTAAAACAGTGTAAGACTTAGTTGTCATGTAAGTTTTTGGTTAAGTCAGAAGTGATTCATGGGGAGCCTGTTAACTTACCACACAGACAAGTTTTGTACAGATTGATGAATCAACAAAACACAAAATGGAAAATACATTTCTACCTCTGGTTTTTGTGAGTCAGGAAGAACACACTGCTGGCCATGGTTATGCTTTTATATCTGTCCTGTAAAAAACAAAACAAAAAGACCAACAAACTGGTCTTCAATTGTGCTCATCTATTATGCTGTATAAATATTGTGTGTGTTTTCTTCCTTGGAAAAGGTTTCTTCAAACACAGCTCTGAGCACTGAACATGAATGATTGTGGAGATTGTTTTATTTGTCCTAAAAGCGATATCCTTCCTGTCAAAGGAAAGGAATGAGATGGCAGAATCAATAACTCAGTAGCCGTGTGGGACTTGCTAATACACAAATTAGTGTATGGTACATAGGACCGTATTAAACTTGAAACTCCATATTCTCTCAGTATTTTATTGTCATGTAATCAAACAGAAGGATAGTCAGAAACAAGATAACAATAAAATTATATACATTAATCTTTCTAGAATGTGAATGCAGTGGTGGCAGCTGACATCTACATGCTAGCTAGTTGTGTGACAAACTTCTGTGATAGATCACGGGTAGCGTGTATGGGGTGCTTTCTAAGCAAAAATTAGATAAAACTGGGTAGATCTTTTTCTTTTTAATAAGAGCTCATCATCCTTTGGCACGTTTAATGAGGAAGCATTGGCAAGTGGACACCTGACTGTGAAATTTATTCCCTGAAATGCTCTTTTCAGGTTTCTGTGTGGATGCATTCACTGTGTCAATGAGTTGAGATAAAATGACATAATTTATTGACCAATGGTGATAACTTTCCAAATCCATGGAACATTTGGTGTCACATAAATGAGTGCCTCACTAATTACTCAGATTCGTGCCTGCTTTTGTAATGAATATATGACTTGGTCTAGTCTAGGCAAAATTTATTATTGCATTGTCCACTTCAGACTGCTTAAATATTCACTGGGTGGTATCCCAAAAATGACAATCCCCAAGGCCAAGAGTCACTGTTCAGAGGGCAGAGGTCTCCCTAAAGAGAGACTTTAGAATCACTCTTTCATATTCTAGGAGGGAGGCAAGGCTGGCAATTTGCATTTAAAGCGTTGCTCTCCAAGGTTACATTCTGTTGAGGATATCTTTTAGATAGTGGACATTTATCATAGTGTAGCTCTCAAATCTGAAATAGCTGCTGAAAATATAGCCAAAAAGCCATCACAGTCCTGAGGAACAAGGTAATAAATCAGAAGCTGCCACATGATCACTATGGTAACCGTCAAACCCTGTCACACTGTAAGCATTATTGAAGGGTAGGTACAATGTTCAGCTCATCCGGTGTTTGTGATCATAAACCTGTTGACAGTATAGATTTGATATGATGATATTATTGTCTTTGTGGATTGAAAGGAACTGTTATCAGACCCCGTTTTAGAGAAAAACAATACTGTATTTAAGGGAACATTTCATGATTGTACATTTAAACTTGTTGTCAATGTCAATTGGCATAATAGAGTAGTGCATAGTTTTTCTTTATAAAAGTAGAATTCAGGGTTTCGACAGTGTGAAACTAAACCTTTTTTTGGGGGTGAAACATTTCATGCTCAGCTGTATATGTAGACATGTATAATTAGTATCCGTATTGACTAAAGTTCTTAGTTATATTTTAAACTATTATAATACTTAACATTCGCTATTTGACACAATGTCCTTTCACAATTTTTCAGAAACAGAAATGTAGGACCTTAGGATAATACTCCCTGCTTTCTTTACTCTTAAACATATACATGTAATTGTGTTTTTAAATGTTACAACGTGACATTTAGATTTAAATGTAGGCAGCATTTTGGTAAAACCGTCAAATTTATTATGAAGCAATTAGAATGCCAATATTACTAAAGGTAGTATTTTTGATTTTAAGAGTTAACTGCATTCTCAGAATTTTAGTCACAACTTCAAGTAAATAGAAATATATATTACGTAGAGTGACTATATATCCACAATGTTTTATGTGTATGTTGTGAACATTTCCACTTATGTATACTCAAAGTAAAAAGTAGTTCTCCAAATACTTTTAATATATAATTTAGCATTTAATTAGATCCCATATTCATAAGCAACTACCTGGGGGAAGCTTTCACATTTATTATTACTATAAACTTGTTAGTATTTTCGTAATTGTTATTGAATTTTAACATCTTTCTTCTAACTGTCTGAAAGGTTGTTGCTAAATGTTAATGGCGGTAACTATGGTAATCCCCTTGTAAAAAGAGATAAAATCTCATTAAGCTCATCATAGAACAGTCGCTTCTATATGTTCCTCACAAAGATTTGATTTTCCTTCTCTTCCTTTCCTCTTTTTGAAAGAAGGATGAAGCAGTGTGCACACATGCATACATAGGCATCCATACTCATCATTGTGTTCTTGAAATTGTCATATCCAGGCACAGGCAGGAATTGTAAGGGTTGCTCACTAAAGTAGGAAGGAAGTCAGGGAGGAATGAAGGACAGAGAAGAATGGATTAATCTCTGAGCGTTTCCTACCTTTTTCCACGTGCACTGCTGGATTTTTGAATCAGTACATTCAGTTACTAGGAGAGAAAGAAGTATAGCTAATATTTGGCAGTTTTCAGAAAAGGTTTCTCCCTGCCATCCCTCTTACTTAAATAGCAGCCTTCAGCAGGGCCCTGATGCCGCTGAAGGGCAGCAGAAGTCAGTGGTGGGGCCTGCACAGTGGAGGCCAAGCTGGCCTGGGACTGCTGCTGTTTCACGTGGGACACTGAGCAGCTGTCAGACATGGCAGCACTTCGCACCATTTATGCCTACAGTTAGCGTGGCTGGAGAGCAAAGGCGTGGGCGCCAATTACCTAGCTTCTGAGGCTCCATCTGAACAAGTGTTTGTGGAGGCAGCGATCTATGTCGTTTGTTATTGGGAGTTTCTGTTATTGTTGTTACATGGGTTCTTATTCGGAGCCACTTCACTAGTATTTACATTAGTTAGGAACAATTTCAGGAAATCCAAACTGGGAAGGAAAGGACTAATACTTACGACTTTGGTTGTGTTAGATACTCTTTATAGGTACTTCTATATGTCCTTTCTGTAACCTTGGGAGCACTTCCAAAACTGTTATAATTCCCATTTTTCAGATAGGAATGCTGAGGCTAAGAAAAATTTAAACACCTAGAAAGTGACTGAGCTGGAATTTTAATCCAGCTTCTTCTGATGCTAAGCTTGTACCTCTTATATTGTGTGTGTGTGTGTGTGTGTGTGTGTGTGTGTGTGTGTGTTTACATGAATTTAAAAGAAGGCATAACTTTTGTTTTACTGGTATGTTTATGGATGTTCCTACTGTATAGTTCTCTACTTGGAAAGGCATTCAGCTTAGCATTTATTCAGTGTGGGCTATGTGCCAGACACTGTGTACGATGCTAGAAAAGGGTATCTAAATTTAGGGGTTTGGAATTAGTATCAGTATTAAGAAAACTAAGGACACGCAGGCTTCCTTAGCTCTAGTGGAGGTAGATTTCTAAGCAAAACACACCTTGACATCATATTTGTGGTTTGCTGTTAGGACCTGTCTTATGACAAATTTTTAGTTTTAGGTAAACTTTTCCTCTTTGGCCCAGGTCACTCACGTGCCAAGGAGAGGCCACAGGTGCCACCTGCATCAGCCCGTGCTCATGAGGACAGAATGAGGCAATGGATGTGAAGGACCTGGTGTGGAGTAGGTGCCACTCCACACTTTAGTTCTTCCTCACTGACAGTTCCAATTATGTATAAACAGCTAAAAGTTTACGTTAGAGTAGGTTAAAAAAAAAAAAGCAACAGTCAGTATTCATTTTCATGCAACTGTACTATATGTATGTGACATTCGTACTAATTGTGCTGTATTATACCTTATTTGTTTTTAGATATTAGCTCTTAGTTTATACATTTAATCTGCGCTGTTATTTTGGCCAATGAAAGCAAATCAGGAAGAGAACATGAGAAATACTGTTCTCCGCAAATGTAAATCTGTAGTCAAACCCTGATGGTTTTCCTCCCTGGACTCTGGAGTTTGTGCAGAAGAGAATCCTGTTGATTAATCAGGGAAGCAGATGCTAATTCCTTAGTATTTCTCTAGGAAGCAGGTTGCACCTCCTTATCTGTTGCTTCATATACCTTTGTTTCTGCCATTCTCACTTGTCAGAACATCTCAGACTTTATACATTCCACCTGCCATTACAGTGTTACATAAACCTTACCTCTTAAGGGTGAGCAATTATTGCATTTTACGAGGTTTGTTGTGTTGCCTTGTAAATCATAGGCTCCTGATTCTACAGTCCGCACACCTGGACAGCTTCAGATAGCATCTACACAAAGGCTCAGCTCTTTCCTGTTATGGAGAGAGACACATTGTAAGCTGCAGATGCCACTACATTGAGATGTCTCAGCTAATGACTTTGTATGAATGAAATTATTTGACTAAATGATCCTTCTTACAATAAAGGGTTAGCTTAAAAATGATAAGATTGCAATTTCATAATAAATTTTATTTGTCCAATGCTGCCAATTAAATGTGATTGCCTGTATTTGTGTGTGTGTGTGTGTGTGTGTGTGTGTGTGCTTTTTATCTATAAGGCTTATAAATGTATGTAGAAAGCAGATAAAATTTTGTAGGTTTTGTTATCTCAGGTAATGCTTGAGGCAGAATTGCCATGGTAAGGATGTTTTCGTAAAAATTCTGATGACACTGAGTTTCTGTTTATCATCCCTATTCAATTGTGAACAAGAGGCAGCAGCTTGAAATTCTTACTTCTGTTAGATGAAAACTCACTCTCTCACTGAAGTATTTTATTTATCTTGGCCTTTCCTTTCCAAAGGTAAACAAATGAGCATTATTGTTTGTAGAACCAGACTTAAAGAGTATAGCAGGACTTTGTATTTAGGCCCTAGTCATACTAAAACATATATTTCACTACTTTCTAAGGAGAAAATAGAAAAATGCATAATTGTTAAACTCTGGTATCAGGTGATTCGATACTCATGTGTGTGTTTTTTAGTTTCTTAAGGCACATGCATGTCTTAATAATTTGTGATCTTTCTTCGTTATTTAAAATTAAATGCCATTCACTGTGTGTGCTTCTATAGCTGAATCCTGCAAATGCTGGTATGTTGTTATTTCATTTGGTTCAAAATATATTCTGATTTCCCTTGACACTCCTTGGCCCATGGATAATTTTGAGATGTGTTATTTAGTTTCTAAATATTTGAAGATGATCTAGGTATTGTTATGTTATTGATTTTAGGTTAACTCTAGAATGGTCAGAGAATATGGTTTTGTAGGGTCAAATTTCTATTAAATTTGTTTTATGGCCTAGGAGATGATATATTGTGGTGACCGTTTCGTTTTAATTTGGAAATAATGATTTGCTCTTGTTGGTATAGTGTACTATCAGAGTTAAGTTATTGGTAGTGTTTAGTTTTTCTCTATCTTTACCAAATTTTGATCTGTTTTTCCCCATCAGTTTTTGAAAGTAGATTGTTGAAGTTTCCCAGTATAATCATGAACATATCTATTTACTTTTTCTGTTCTATCAGTTTTTGCTTTTGGTGTTGCGTTGTTGTTAGAGGCATATATAATTAGTTTTTTTATGTTTTGTTGACTTAATTTTATCATCACAAAATTTTATTCTGTTTTTATTTTTTTCTGCTATATATTCTGACCTATATTAATGAAGCTATTCCAGTTTTCTTTTGTTTCTCTTGATTAAATTTGCACCATATATATCCTTACCTTTTGTTCTTTAATTAATAAATTAACTTATTTACAGTACTAGAAATTGAACCTAGGGCCTCGTATGTGCTAGGCAAGCAGCCTGCCACTGAGCTATATCCCCAGACTAAAACTTTTTTTTTTTATTTTAAAATTTTGAGACAGGATGTTGCTACGTTGCCCATGGTGAACCCCTGCTTTAGCACAGATTAGAGTCATATACTGCATATATGGCACTTTAAAAAATTTTTTTTAAACCATCCATATCATATTTAATGTGGGATTTTTTTGGATAGCATGTAATTGTTTAATTTTGCCCAGTCTTACGCTCTTTTAGTTTGTATGTTTGGATCATTACATTTATTATAATTACTGATGTAGTTGTACTTAGGTCTACCATTTTTTTCCTGTTTGTACCTTCTGTTTTTCCCTTATTCTTGTGTTGCTTCTTATCTTGTTTTATATTATTTGAATCTTTCAGCATTTGGCTTTAATTTAAAAATTTCCTTTTGGCTGTCTCTTTATATCATTATTGGATTTTTTGGGGTCTGATTTAGTTTACAGTATATATAGCCAACTTTGGCAGTCTACCTAGAACCCATACAGCCACATGCAGATTTGAGTAACTCTTATCTAAAACGCTTTTGACCAGAAGTGTTTCTGATTTTGAGATATGGATACTGGAGAATTTATGTAAATCTTAACCAGTTGGCTATTTCCCATGGAGCATTTCAGATTTTGACTAGATAGGGCCATTCCAGGTGGTATGGCAGTAGACCACATTTCAGATTTTGGACTTTCAGAATAGGGATACTTAACCTGTAGTTCTTTTCCTTCTCTGATGAAATAATGTTAAAGTCTTTGCTTTCAAATGTTGGGCATATTTTTAAAACTTTTGAGAACAAAATCTGTTTATTATATCACTATGTTTTTCTTCCTTCATGCTTGATACCATTTTGTTTCATCAGGAAGAGATTCCTAAGGCATTTCTCATATCATAGGTCTGCTGATGACCATTTCTGCTTACTTTCCTTTGTCTGAGAATCTCTATTTTACTTTGTTCCTGAAGTACATTTTTTGCTGAATATAATCCTGGTTTGAGAGTCCTTTTCCTCTAGTACTTAAAAAGTGTTCTTTTTTCTTCTGGCTTCCATGATTTCCTATGAGAAATCTGTAGTAATTTGGACTGTCCTCCATATGTAATGAATCTTTCTTCTCTGGCTGCTTTCAGCAATTTGATCGTAGTACGTCTTGAGTTTATGTTCTTTGGGTTCACTGGGCTTGCTGAATCTGAACAAATGTGTTTCAATGAAGTTGGGATACTTTCAACAAATTTGGGGTGCTTTCAGCTATTATTTCTTCAAATACTTTTTGCTTCCACCAAATATCATTCATCTTTTCCTGTGGGAGTCTAATAACACAAGTTAGACATTTTGATATTGCCCCACATATTTTGAGATTTTGCTTATTTATTTTTTAAAAAACTCATTGTTCGCTTTGTTCTTTGGGCTGGATAATTTTTATTGCTTTACCTTCAAGCTTGCTGAGAGTTTTTATTTTCATCTAATATGCTATTGAGAGAATTTACTGAATTTTAAAATTTCATATATTGATTGGTATGTGAGGTCTTGGTTGTTTTGTCCTGGTGTTTTGCCTTTGGGTCAAAACAAGGCTATAAGAGAGGAGAAACAAAACTAGCACATATTTTTATGGTTTCTTTGTCTCTGTTGAGGACCTTCTTTTTGAACTCATTACAACAATATTTACCATCATTGTAATTCCTGCTTTAAAATTCTTATTAATTCTACAGCAGGGTCATCTTAGGACTGTTCCCTATTGTTTGTTGGTCTCTTTGGATTTGGTGAGATTTTCCTAGTTCTTTGAATGTTGAATAAGTTTGGATCATATCCTGCACTTTTTGAATATTATTTAATAAGACTCTGAATCTTGTTAACTCTTAAGAATAATTTTTTTTTTTTTTGGTACCGGGGATTGAACTCGGGTCCTTGTGCTTGCAAGGCAGGCCACCGAACTGCTGAGCTAAATCCCTGGCCCAAGAATTTTTTTTTTTAAAATAGTTTTTAGCAGGCAGTCAGTACCCTCAGGTTTACATTAATCCAATGGGGATTTTACCCTGTGTCAGTTCTGTTTTCAAAATCGTTGCTCTGCTATTTTGGGTCTGTATTATACATGTCATTTTGGGCTTTGATTGGGTCTCGGATGGTGCTTTTGATCGAAGCTCAACTTGGAAGCCTGTGCTGGGTTTCTGTGTGTTTGTGTCGTGCAAGCATATTTTGAGGTGCACCCGGGACTCGGGTGAGTCTGTACATAGCACCAGAGGATCAGCTTCTCTAACTCTTTCCTCACGGAATTTCCCCCACTACATTCTGATTTACAAGGTCTGTTTTACTATTTTCTGATAAAAATATCTAGTATTTCTCTGTGCTTTTGAGTTCTTCCCATTTGGGGCTGGCCTTGGGATGGTGCCCTAGAGCAGGAAGGGTGGGGAGTGTCAGTGAAAAAAAATGCTGATTCTCTCCCATTCTGCAGCCTATTTGGAGTCATTTTCTTGGTTCCTTTGAAGTGAGAGATATGTTTTCTATGGAGGTTTTAACTGCCTCTGTCACAGCTGTCGCAGTAACACAACTTTGTGATTTCAGGTGTCCTCAGCAGACAGAACAAAAGAGGGGAAGAAAGACAAGGAGAGATTCCTCCCATACTTGTCTATTTCTCAGAGATTCATTTTCTGAATGTTTTGGCCAGAGAGAAGTTGTAAGTTTGTTTGTTTGTTTATTTGTTTTTGGTTGTCTACACCTGGTATGAACTTCTGGAATTGAGAAATTCAGGCCCACCCATGGGTCACCCATAGGTCAAAGCAGGGGCTTAATGAAGGAAGAAAAACTCAGTAGACTACCCTAGTACCAACTGTGCAACTTTTGACTTCACTTCTAAAACACTTGTCTTTATTTATGTATTTTTAAAAGAATTTTCAAGTAGTTCATTTTGCCTTTTGTAGAGTTTTTAATTAGTGGCAGAAGAGAAAAGGTATAGGAGGGTTACTTATTCTTGGCCAATATAAGAGGTACAATATAATCCTTTTTAAAATAAAAAAATTATTTTATTTGCTAGTAGAAAAATACACTTATTGAAAAGTTTGAGAAACACAAAATTTGAAGAAAAAATTACCTGTATTTTTACAACTCAAAAATGAAAACTTCTAGCATTTTGTTTATGTCAAGACCACTTACTTTTCAAGGTAAGGGTAACCTTTGTAGTGGTGATCATATTGAAACTTGATTGTTTCACTTATTACAAAGTGAGATTTTTAGTGTTATTAAAATCATGTTTAGAATGAGTGCATAGGAGTTCATTGAATAAAGCCATTTATTTTATTCTAGTGTTGTTGGATATTTAAAATAATTGCTACCATAGAATAGCTATTTTTTTAACATTTTGTATTTAAATACTGTCATGAATTTAAGTTATTTTTGAGGCTACTTTTTATTGACTTGTTACTATATCAAAGGCTATGGATGATTTTAAGGAATCTGTTGTATAATTCTAAGTTGTATAATACCAATATAGTGTCCCATTGGCAGCAGATAATCTTCTATGACACATCTTTTAGGTACTCATATTCAGGACTTTGCTCCCCATAAATCTAATCAGGACCCCTAATCAGGGCCCTGAACATCATGAACCTGATCAGGACTCTCCTCATTATTCACAACACTTGCATATCTTAACTGCATCTTACAAAATCTTTTCTGTTCCTCATCTTCTCTCTGAGATTAGGTCATCTGTTGACCTGATAAAATAGTGACTTGTCCAAAAGTTATACTATTTCAGACAGTAACTTGGCAAGCATATGTATGACCACCTCATTCCCTGTTTAACAACCTATCAGCACTCCATTGCTTCAGGAAGTAGTCCAAGTTTTGCAGTATGCCATAAGGCCCTTCACAGTCGGCTTTGCGATGCCCTTACCATTCTTGCCTCACAAGTTTTGCTTTAATTATACTAAAGTGTTTATTTGTACTTTCTCCTTTCCTACCTTCATATCTTTATTCATGCCCACTCATCTCAGATCTTTCTTCTCTTCTTCTTCTTCCTGTCACCCTTATTTCATAATTTCCATTCCATGAAAACAGAGACAGAGATCTACACTTACCAGCTCTTGGTGTCACTCTTTCTTCATTGTGTACTTGTCTGAGCAAGCCCTTTGTGTCATTCAGCTCACCACAGTAGTGCACATATTTGTTTTAGCTGCGTTGAAATGATGTGCCTGTGGATTTGCATCTTCAATAGACTATGAACTCTGCAAAGAGGAAATATTTCATAGTCTAAGACCCAACACCATGGGAGGTACTTGCAAGGAATTTATATTTTACTACTATAGTTGCATGAATGCAGAGATGTTTGCAGGAGTGACTGACTCTGAAATGTCCGTCTGCTCATTCTTAATGAGCTGTACTGCCTTAGAGGAACATCTGATTTTTTTTATTGTTGTTTGTTGATTAAATGAGTATGTTACTGGATTTGGTGGTCAGAGACATGCAGCCAGCTCTTTACTGCTATCGTAACTGTTCAGATTTGTATGGCATGAATAGTTATTTGTGGCTCTGGAATATGATGGGAGAAAACAAGTTTTTGTGTACTTTCTGTTAAAATGGAGTCAGGGTTTTTTCTTTCTCCTTTTTCTACATTCTCCCTCCCCCAGTTTTCTACCTTTTCACATCTACCTTTTACGTTTGTCAAAATTCAGTATGATTAAATTATTTTGCAGTTGGTCAAAGAATTCTGAGAATCATATGGTTTAGTCCTCATAAACCAAAGAAACCCAAATGAATAAATGTAAAATATATGAATGGCTATTTGAGAAAGTGCATTTGAGGCAATAAAATTATTTAGCTATAAAAATATCACTTATGTGTTTTTCTCTGTCTCTAATTTAGTAGGGAAAAATAAGGCTCATCCAAACTCAGTTAAATACGTATTTCAATGATTTCCAAATAGGTGTTCAGGTGAAAGTAAACAGGCCTTGAAATAAAATTCAGGCAAATAAATAAAGCAGAAATAAAGTGATGAAATCTCACCTAATTATTGAGCTGTATGTACTCTCAATCTTAACCCATTTGTGTGGAATAAAAGTTAAAAATGATAATTTTCCTTTTTTTTTAATTTTTTTTTTTTTTTTTTTTTTGTACTGGGGACTGAACTCAGGACCTTGTGCTTACAAGGCAGGTGGCGGAACCTCTGAGCTATATCCCTGATCCATTTCTTTAATTTTTCTTTCTGGCATTCATTTCTATAATTGTTCCTCCAGAAGTGGCGTAGTGGGACAAATGTTTATTTTTTTCTTTTCCCATTTTCAAATAATACTTGTAGCTTCAAACTGATTTAAAATAGTTATAGGTTCCTTCAATTCTGACTCCACTTCAATTCATATTATCTTTGGAAGTCAAGATGCTTTTGTGGGGCTAGAGGTGTAGCTCAATGGTAGAGTGTATATTAGCAAGCTTAAGCTCCCGAAGTCAATCCCCAGCATCAATGTCTTGTTGAAGAAAAGATGACTTTGTGTTTAGTAACAACCAGCTGCTTTGGCTTGCATTATTTGCTGAGAAATTAAGTACCTGTTTTATGGTAGTTATAGACATGGGAGATATGTGATGACAAGACATTGTCAACTCTTATGAAGTTCACATGAGAACCAGCTCAGTGATGAAATGACCAAGTCAATATGCAGTTGTGGAGGCGGGGATTTAGCTCAGTGGCTCTGCTGCCTGCCTCATAAGGGCAAGGACCTGAGTACCAAAAAAAAAAAAAAAAAAAAAAAA
>NW_022900927.1:41036547-41080991 GCF_012274545.1 Fukomys damarensis
GAAAAAAAAAAAAAAAAAAAAAAAAAAAAAAAAAGCTTCTACAACATGCAATTGTAAATCACACTGTAATGTAAGATGTGTTATGAAGCATGTATGTTGTGGACATTTGGAGTAAACTTACAGGATTAGGGATGATTCCTTGGAGACAATGAGAATTTTAGATGTTGATGTTATTGAAATACAATTTGAGATAATAAAAATCCTTCTGTGCTTTGAGATAATGTGTAGTTAGCTCTTAGCACTGAGTTTCCAAGAATGTCCTTACTACTTTATGCCTTTCTACTCTAACGATCTTTCCTTTGTCTTTCTGACTGTATCTTTAGCATCCTGGAGTAGCCAATTAGCTTTCACTGGAATCTCTGATGAAATCCCTAAGGCATGTTCACTCTGGGCATCTAGCTTTACCCCCCTCCCTCTTTGTATACTTGGACCAAGTGGGAACAGTATGCCATCAATGTTTGCCAACAGCAACTGCCAGAAAGGAGTGTTATGGGAGACAGGTTATTAAGATGAACCTCCATGCTGTGCATCTGACTCTTTGGCTATTGACAAATCACAGCATAAATTACTCAGAGGCAAAAAAGAGAACTTTGGTCAGCAATTTTGAAAAGAGGAAAATGTGTTGTCTCTAGAGAAATTATAACTTTAAAACATGCTCTTTCACTATTTTGGAGCCAGTCCCAGTAGTTGTGCACATTTTGTTTCTCTCCTAGCTGGGGGAATGACACTGTAGCACTCCAGCAAATTGGGGTGAGTCTCTTGGATCCAGTCCTTTGGTTATTACAAATGAACTGCAAATGTCATGTTGGCTGTATAGTCTCCCCTTGAAACATGCATGCGAGGAATTACATCACCAGCAAGTCTATTGGTTGTGGGCATCGCTTATAAAATAGGTTACTAAGGTACATGTTTTGGAAGGCGGGATAGATTTAAACAATTATAACATATTCTATTTCTTAGTGTATTCAGTGTTACTGTAGACTTTAGATCCAGAATGTTTGGCTTCCAAGTCCAGCTCTGGGTAACCATGGTAAGTTATTCAACTTCTCTGTGGCATAGTTCCCTAATATGTAAAGTGGTAACAGAATTGATCACTGTAAGAACAAAGTGAATATAGATGCTTCTTGACTTATAATTATGGATGTCCTAATTAACTCATTTTAAGTTGAAAATATCATAAGATGAAAATGTATTTAATATACTTCATACACCAAACCTCATAGCTTAGCAACATAGCATACCCTATGTGATATTAGTTGTTCATTCTTGTTACTGTGTGGCTGACTGGGAGCTTCTTAGCATCACAAAAGAGTATCCTATGCATATTTCTAGCCCAGGAAAAGATCAAAATTCAATTTGAAATAAAGATTAGCCAATGCGTATTGCTTTTTCACTGTTGTAAGGTCAAACAAAATTTTAAGTTGAATCATTGTTAAGTTGGGGCTGTTTATTTACACCAATTACTCAAAACAGAGCCTGGTAAGAAAAAGTGGAATCATTACCTCCCCTCATTAACCACCTCTGAGTTACATGGCAGCAGGAAGAATACAGACACAAATAGAACCAGGGCTTTTTTTTGACCAAGTTCTGCAAGGCTAATGAGGAGTGATTGGGGTGCACTGCGCAAGTGAATTGAAACGAACACTTGATTCTCATAGCAGTTTTTGTTCCATGCTCTCACCCAGTTTTTGCACAGATACTCGTCCTTCTCCATATCCCAGGAACATTTTTTCCCTTATGAAATATCTCATTTGTTTATCAAGTTAATAAACATAAGTTAATTAAAATCACTGAGATTTCATAGTCCAGTGGTTACCTGTAGTAGCACACCTTAAACAGGCTTTCTAAATAAAACTTGTTAAGCCAAGCGTGGTTGTGGTTTTGTTTTTTGCACTTTCCTCTAGGTGATTTATTTACCTTTTCTTTGGAGTGCCTATTTCTGTTTGCCTGCACTCACTGTTTTGTAAAGCACATTCTCCCTTTATTTATATCATTACTTTGTGATGCTTTTTTTCTTGTTTTTCTCGGTTTCATTCCTTACCATTTGGAGAATATTTTTTCTTGCTAATAGAATTAAAAGCTTTAAGTGAATTTAATTCAGTTTTATATTATCTTATCCCTGTGGTTACATGCTGGCACTGAGTGAATCTCAGCTTCAAGGGCAATTACTGTGTTGCTGGCAGTGTGCAGCTTTTAAAACAAAGCAAATGGCAATTTTCAGTTGTTGACCTCTCTTTCCCTCTCTCTGCCCCTCTCCTTCCTCCCTTCCTTCTTCGTTCCCTCCCATCCCTTTCCTTTCATTCTTCCCTCCCTCTCTTCCTCCCTCTTTTCCTTTCTTTCTTTTTCACCCAGGCCCTCACACGGGCTTTGCAAGCCGTCAACTACTGAACTATATCACCCACCCTTCATCTGGTGAAATTTGACTATTTTCTGTAAAGCTCCTTGGAAGTCTTTAAGTTAGGTTCTTCTCTGGTTTCTTCGTTTTCTGTGGGTTCTGAATGGGTGGTGATATCAGTGTGTCCCATCATGTAAGTTGCTGAAATTAAAAGGCATTTTTTGCTAAGTTTCATTTTAATCTCCATTCTAGGCAAGGCAAAAAATACAACTGATTGGCTTAAACACATTTTATGTAAATGTTAATGTCTTCTCTGTAATCCTTTTTCTGTCATATGTATGGAAAATATCACTTAAACACAAAAGATATTTAGTCAGTAGAAAACATGCAGCAATTTTTTCTGAAATTTTGGCAAGAGGTCATTATGTGGGCATCATATAGTCTCATTTTTTCATATATGAAATTTGCTGTTTATTTATATGTACATTTTCTGGATTTTTCAGATGCTTAATAAATAAAAATATGATATTTTCCTGTATTGTATTTGGTATTCCACCTTTTTCTATTAAACCCCTTAAATTTGTACCTCTTTTGTTAATCTGGCTGCTTTCAACACACTTAACTTGTTTTGTTTGAATGATCGTTGGTTCATCTAGTTTTGTATTCCTGCCCTCTTCCTCTTTACCACCTTCCCTATTTATTGGTTGTTGAGTTATGACATTCCAAATGGGCTGGTAAAAGTAAGTGTTTTATTTTGCCACTCAGTTTTTCTCAACAAACATATATTAACTGCCCATTCTCTGTTGTGTGGAAGACACCTAAAAATACAGTATGCCATGGGTCCCCACTTTTGAAGTGAGACATCTGTGAAAGTATTATTTCTGTGCTCGGGGGCCACTACAATGGAAGAAGCATGCATCTGATGTGCTTACGAGGTCATTGTAAGGGCTCACAGGTAGCCATGTTGACCAGCCAGGAGGGGCTCTCTGAGGGAGAGCTTCACTCATTCCTGAAATAATAGGGTGTGGCTGAAGTACGGGAGTGGGCATAAGACATAAAGCAGAACTCCTGCCCATGAGAGCAATTTTACATGATTACATGATTAAAATGTGGATGGGTCACTATAGGAATACAGTCAGTTATCCTGTAACACTGTAAGTTACAACACTAAAAAAAATCACTATTGCAAAATTGCACCATAAAAAATAAAATACATTAGGTATAACAACAGTGACAACAACAATAAAACAGGGCTTTGGGAAAAACAAGTCAAGAGTAAAACATTAGAAATATTTGACAGTGAAACCCAAGGAAAAAAATAGGAAGTAATGAACATGGTCATAGTGTAGTTACTTGTTAGGAGGTCAGGAAATGTGTAAACATAAAAGTGAATGTGAACATTATCTTGAGAAGGATCTGAAATTTGCTAGTGGAAGGAAGTTGGTGCTAGAGGGCTGTACTGAGGGATTATTGTGAAGTTGTGGGAGGGGATTATCTGAGATTGGAGTAAAAATTATCACCTTGGATGTAGATGGGTGTGGCTTATAATAGAGAAGCTAAGGTATCTCTCTGATAGATGTTGTGGGGTGTGCATGTACTTACTTTTTGTATTCGCACGTGTCTTGGTTCTGCTGGATGCAGTTTTCTTTGTTCATGTTAAAGTAATAATGTGTTGGAACAAATTTATATTTTCCAAACAAATGCCATAGCAGAGTTGTCTGATGAGAGGTCTAAGGCAGGCGGAGAGTGGCAGGGAATGAGTTGGGGTTGGCTTTCAGAATAAGGACTCCATTACCATCTCTAACATCTTTTCATACTTTGCCATTTAAAAGGGTCATTATGATTTCTTTAAATGTCGAGCAAGTAAGTCCATTTGGTCCTTTATGACTACCCATACTTGGTTTTCTGGTTAATTCTATTCTCTTCAACATTGCCACTTAAATCCTATGGGAATTTTCAACATCACCATAATTCCTATTTCTGACCCCTGTTGCTCCTGAGAGTGGCTCTTTGTTGTCTGTAGCTTGTTTTTTTCTTGCTGCTCCATCTTCGTGGCCATTCAATTCTGTGCCATAACTGCTGCTCATATTGTACCTTACTTTGAGTGCCTACCTTGTCATTTGGTTTCTAAACAGAATGTTCAATATTGTACTTCATATGTAGCTGCTATAGAATTAGGTGTGAAAGGTTGTGCTTTTTGAAAACTTATCCTTCAGTGTTCACTGTTCAAATCTGTGCTTAGCAAATGATATTAAGTGGACAGAGATGAATTAGTTTTTTCGATCATTTACTTATTTGGAAAAAAAAGAATTTGCATATTTCTAAGATGATATTTAATTGTAATAAAAATTGTTAGTATTTCCTAAACATATAGTAAAATGCCAGTTATGCAGTGCTACATCATTTCATCCTTAAAATGGCCCTAGGATGCAGGCATCTTCATTTTACACAGAGGTGACTGATCATCAGAAAGTTATGACTGGTCTAAAGTCACATAAGTACTTGTTCAATTTCACATAGTAGACTGTCGATAAGAATCAGAGTTGCTTGATCCAGAGCCCACATTTTTATTCTTTGCTCCATGATTGAATTATTTTGCTTCAGTCATTATTATGGGCATCTTGAGCTTATTTTGGAAGCAGTCATACATCAGTGTGGACAGCAATGATATTTAGTTTTCAAATCTTCAACAGATAAGTCTTTGCGCTTGTCTAAATAAATAGCACTCATCACATTATATGAGTGAACATTTTTTTCAGAGTGTTTCAGTGGTATTTGAATTGATATCAGGTGTATTTTCCACCTGTACTTTTGTTAATCTCATAGTGGTAACATAGGAGGGGAGAAAAATGACCCCTTTCCTCCTGTAGGTTACAGAGTCCTTTCATAAATAAGAGTATAGAGTCCAAATACACTCTTGGAGGTAGAGGTGAGGTCATGTGTGCAATATACCTGTGAGAAATGAGCACAAACATAAAACATGACAGGACATGACGATCAATAAATCTGCTATTTGGTTCTGTGGCTACAAGTGAATAATAAAAATGGAAATAGAAAACAAGAAAGCTCCAGCTCTATCTTATGGAGAGATCACAGCCATCATGTTTTGCCCTTTAGAGTCTGTGCCTCTGTTCGTGACACTTGGTGACAAGGCATTATACATGAGTCGGGGTGTTGTGGTGTGATTTCTGCTAAGAACATGTATTTGTGAAAAAATGTTTGATCTCAATTAGTGGTGGATGAAATTGGATCCTAAGCATAATGGGTAATCTTGACAATTTACAGAGCTCTTCCTGATTGTATTTTATCCACTGAAATTCCATGAGGTAGGTAGGGAAGCCTTTATTCTCATTTAATAGGTGAGAAAATGGAGATTTTGAGAGGGTTAATTGACTAGCCCAGGGTCACAACCAGTAAATGATAAAGCTATAACTTGAAATACAATCTTTTGTGTCATAATCCAGAGGATTTTCCTGCTGTGCTACATTCTTCATAATGTATGAGACTGTTTCATGTAGAGGCAGCAGCTGTTTCATCTGATAACTGCTCCTGCACCCTCTTTTCTTTATTATTTTGTTGTATTTTGTTGCCTCTCATCATTCTCTGTATGACTACAGGTCTAGGATCTGAGGACTTCAAATTCCTCTCAAGAAAGTAAGCACTCGCCCTATTATTTTTTTAGAGCTGGATAGATGGAAAGTGGCAAGTCTTTATATAGAGTCTTTGTTTGGAATTTCTCATCAAATATCAGAGAGGGAAATGGGGAAGGAGAGGGATATGTCTATCTTTATAAAGTTGAGAGAAGTTTGGTTTTTACTTTTACTAGAGAAAAGTGTCAGCGCATGATTAAAACCTGAGTTGCATTGGCCCAAATGGAAATCAAAATCTTTTGAACAAATGGAAAACTCTTGTTTCTGCTTTGACCTTGTGACTTCAGTGACTGGGTGAAGGTTGATAGACTCTCACCCTGGAATGTCTCAGTCCTCCCTGGTTGGATTCTTCTCTGAGAACAAGACACCTGTGTGTCTTTTTTATTTTTGGTCCTCAGCTCCTAGAAGGCACTAAGAAAATTGAGGGATAAATGAATGAACCCAATACCCTAAATTATTAGGTTAGTATGACACAATGGTCAAAGCAAGGCTTGGGGATTAGACATGCCTCAGTGTGATTCCTAAATCTGGCTCTTCCTAATTATTATTTTATCTTTGGTTAATCATGAAATGGATAGTTTGTAATGACCACATGATAGTCTACATCTGGAGGATTTAGCACAGTATTTGACACAGAGGAAGTTTTAAATCAATGCAAGCTGCTGTCATTATCATCAGTATTCATTTCAACTCCCACATTTTTCATAAGATGTGATGAAAATCTAATACCTGCTTCTGCTTCATCTCTAAATCAGGATGTAGTCTTAAGATTTTGGTACTTCTCCAACTCAGAGCTCAAGTTGTTTTGCACATTTAGGTACCAGTGCCCTGACTTTGGGTCATAATCCAGTGAGTTTTGGCTGAAGCCTTGTATATCAACTAGAGTTTGTCTTTAGTATTTATACTTGTCTTAGCAAATATTTGATAAATGCAAGCCTTGTTTGGCTGTTCAGAGCTCAACAAAAGCAAAGAGAGATCTCTGGAGAACCTTTCTGTACCTAGCTAAAAAACCCTTAGCTGATTGTTCCTCTGAATTTTTTCATCTTTTATATAAGTCTAGATGAGAGTTTCTCAAATTCAGCACTACTGATGCTCTAAGTTGGGTAATTATTATATTGTTGAGGATGTTTTGCAGCATCTTTGGCCCCAGCCATTAGATGTTAGATGCAGCCTCCTCCCAGTTTAAACAACCAAAGGTATTTACAGATTTTCCAATGTTCCCTTTTGGACAAAATTACTCTTAGTTGAGAACTACTAGTGTAAATCTTACTATGTTATTTCTCTGCTGGATACCATCTCCTTTCAATGGATGATTGACTTTTCTCATTTATTTCTTTTCTCCCTGCTTTTCACTCTCCCCACTCAATCCTTTTCCCTCTTGTGAGGAGAAAGCACCCATTTACTCAGGTTGAAGTAATTACTAAAGTGCTCTACACGAGTGCAAAGATTTAGAGTCAAAACTATTTTAAAATTGCTCAATGATTATACAAGTCTCAAGGGCCATGACAATCCTCAGAAAGTTAAATGTACTAGTAAATGTTTCTGCTCTTCTTTAAACTGATAACGGAAGAATTGGGTTGGTCAAAATTGTGAGGCCACTAACTCACCCCCTAACAGCCCCAACCCTGCATTAGTGATTGAACCCAGAGCTTTGTACTGAGCTACATCTCAACTCTTTTACATGAAAAAAAATTAAGAAATTAAATTTATGATCCTGATAAGTTGCTTAAGCTGGTGTGAACTTGTGATCCTTCTGTCTCAACCACCCAGGATACTGGAATTACTGTCTTGTGCAGCCTTTCCTGACCAAAGCAAGCAACTTTCATCTTAGTTTCCATTCTTTCACCCTGTAATTGTTCATGTTTCTGAATGAGCCATTTCCAAACTTCAAATTTATTATTTCTTTACTCTATTTAAAGCAAAACATTTCTCTTTAAGCCCCTACTTCCTAAGAAGTCCCATATGTACTAGATCTCAGCTAGTTATTAGTAAGGCCAAGTAATCAGTCTAATTTATTTGAAATTGGAAATACTTCACAGGATTTGCTGTATTTCTTCTTTCAACATTTGCATTTTGTTAAAATAAAGCTATGTAACTTACAGGATTAAGTGTCATGGATTGTGCTTAAGGTAAATGAAGAGTTTTCAGTACATGGGTGAGATGGCTTTAGACATAAATCTTCCTTCTACTTTATAAGTCTTGTCTTTCAGACAGCCACTTTAAATAGTGACAACGTACATTTCGAAAGTTTTGAAACAGAGGTTGCCCCATATTTTTCCTGTCTTTGCAGCTCTTTGAAGTCCTCTACAATTATTATTATTATTATTATTGTTGTTGTTTTGTGTTTTGTGGCAGGGTCTCGCTATGTAGTTGAGACTGACCTGGAACTCACTATGTAGCCCAGGCTGGTCTCGAACTCACAGCGATCCTCCTGCCTCAGCCTCCCAAGTGCTGGGATTACAGGTGTACACCACCTCTATAATTAGATATAATCATCTCTTCTCATTATATTAATTTTGTTATTGGCAGTTTTTTCCACATCAGTGGAATGTGAATAGATAAGGAAATCGAGCAAAGGGGCAAATAATATCTTGATTCAAATTGGCGGGGAAACTAAATTTCAAAATTTTGTGTGTAAATTATGTGATGGGATTTGTAAGGGGTAATGGTACAGTTCAGGTTTTATGAGAGAGTCAATTTATTCTGTAGCAATAACTTCATGGAGAGATGACAGCTGTTCAAAGATTATGACAGAGAAGAAGATATTATAAGAGGAAGATTTGGAGAAAGGTTAGGGAGACTGCAGAAAATATTTAAAATCCTGCATATGAGAAGAGAGGTATGAGAAATTATGATCTAATAAGATTGGCTCAATTCCTTCCAAATCTAATACTCTTGTCATTAGTAGATGACATTCTTGAGAATACTTGTTTATATAGCATCCAGGAAATCAATAAGCCACAACTTTAGAATTCCAATGAATCTTATGAGAATACTTTAAATGACAAATTCACTTTTGAATTTAACTCAGGTACTAGTAAGTTACAAGTCAGTGCCCACAGAGTACCCTCAAGTGTGAAGTAGAAGAAGAAATGTACCCAGGCTTTGTTGAAGTAACTTTTACAGTCTTCGAGATTGTTTCTTTTATCCCATGATGCTTACGGTAAGAGCTACAGGGAGAAGAGCGCTCTAATTCCCATTTTGATACTAAATAGTAAAGGCTTATAATCACAAATACAATACTTAAAAACTTGTTCAGTGAGCTTTCGTTAAGTGTCTATACTATACGAAGCATTTTGCTATGTTCTGGGGCTATTAAAACAGAGGGAAATACACAATCAAACAAATGCAACAGTAGCCATTTCCAAATTATAGTTCCTCTTTCTCAGTTTGCAGAAGCTTGGTGATTAGAGTGGCGCCAACACACAATAGCAGAGGCCCCCTGGTTTGGAATACAAATGGAGTGTGGGACCCTTTCCTCTGGACGTCTCTCCACGTGGAGTCAGCTGCGTTGGAATTCATGGTGGTGGAGGATGGGCTGCTGCTGCAAGAAGCAGACATCCTCCAGTTTTGGAAAATGGTACCTCCGTGTGGGGGAGTGACCTAGACTGTCTGGGTTCTCTTCTAGTGTGAACATCTGCTTGAAATAGCCTGCCCCATTTAAGCTTTTCTAGAAGATTTGTTTTGGATTTAGGTTTCATCTAGTAAGTGTAGAAAATTCCTCTGGAGCCAATGCGATGCAGTTGTTGGATCTTCTTGTAGTTTGAAGTTTGACACCAGATTCAAACTCTGGGGGAGGGGAGAGGTCTATATTCCCTGAGCAGCCTCCTTCCCACCTACAATTATTTGACCTGCCTGTTTTTGCTTTTGTGGGTTCTTTAAGATAAACTCTACTCTTCTTAATCTTCTATGAGGACATTCTGGGGACCATAAATGTCTTGAGTTATGGGACAAGAAAGTTAGAAGTATGTTATTAATGATAGCATATGTGATCAATCCTTATCTGGTAACATGTAACTGGCAAAATTTAGCTCTCTCTCTCTCTCTATCTTGCATTTCCTTGTGACTTTGGGCATGTCGCATTTCCTCTTTGGAATTCTATTTTCACTTCCCTTAAATGAGAAAACTCAATTTCCTCAATAAAAGTTCAAATTAATCAAAGTTGACCCAAACTTTTAAGTCAATCAAAGATGTTATCTCTAATTTATTATTTTCATGATGTTTTGTGTTTTAAAATGCAATTGGCTCTGAAACCACCTTGCAGGACCCTAGGTAACTGAACTTTACTTGTAAAATTTATCCGTGTTTGCATTAGAATGTAGCCCTTCAAGAATGAGATGCTCTGCAAAGATCATTATGGGTTCTGCAGTTTACTTACTGCATTGAAAGAAAACAGCAGACATGAAATAAGGGTTAGCAGATTGATTTATTATTAATGCTGCTTGACCAGACACAGGCGAAGGGCTTGGAGTGGATAGCTGTCTTTTATTACTATCTTAATTTTCTTATCATGACTTTAAAGAAAATGCATCTAAGAGAAGGTATATATTGCCTACAAATGGTAGTTTAAAGCAGATATTATTTTGTGTGAATGAAAGGGTTAAAAATGAGAGATGATAAATCTATCTTCAGAAAATGCAGTCTCATTTGAGGTTAAAACATAATGTCCAGAAAGATGAGCATGTTTACATGACACATTCTGACTGAATTTGTCATGAGCCAGTATTGGACTCATACTCTTTTATAAGAAAAATAAAAGATAAGTAAACATTGCTGCTAGCGCAAAGGAGAAGCAATCCAACTCTAAAGAAAATGCTGGAATTTTTTTCATATTACCTTCAAATCTGTCAGTGATGTAAATTACCTTTGCAGATCTTCTATTATTGTGGCAGTGTTATAAGCGAGAAAAATAATAGCAGTATTTTCAGATGCAAGATAGAGCATGTCTGATTGGCACTTAGATCTGTGATTTTGATTTACAAAGCAAGAGCAAAATTATAAAGGGTGTTTAAGAGTTGTCCAGCCTAATCTATCTCTTTGTCAAGATACATTCAGTTTTATAACTTCTTTTATCAAAAGGGTTTCCCTTCTCCCTTCTTAAAAAAAATGAATACAAATGCTGTCATTTTTAGAAAAAAAATTACTGGAGTTTACTTTTCTTTAAAGAGGGTCATGAATGCTTACTTACATTAAGTCTGAGAGTTTCCAGAACAGTGATTACAAATGTTTTAAAATTCCAGATTAGAATTGTGAGAGTTATCTTTTGGAGTAAAACTTATACAAAAGCTACAATTATACAACTCACAGGAATCCATTAAAATTACATCATTTACATTTATTCCCATTTCTCCATTGCAGTGTAAACTAAATGTGTTGGGATTTAATTATTTGTCTTTTTCCATTATTTGCAATCAGAACTCCAAATATTTATTTGTATTATTTTAAGATAGCAATTATACCTTGATCAATGTAGTTGATTTCATTTCTGAGAAACACAGTTGTTCTTATGATGAAACCCAGCCTTATTGCTACTTCCCTTAGCCTACCCAAGTAAAATTAACCTTATTGGAATGTCTACCTTCTTGAGACTACTAAACTGGAAATGGGAATGTTTAAATAAGAATGTAGCATGTTTTAATTACAAAGTAATCCTTCTTCAATGTTCTTTATAAAAACATCTGGAACATGACTAATAGTTTGGGAAATAAAATCTATGAGAAAAAGTTAGCAGGAATTAAATCATGTCACATAAGCATAAATAAATGGAAGTCTCAAATATAGACCAAGTTTTTAAGGGACGGTTGGGAGAAGGACAGTAAATACCATCCATTCTCAATATTCATGTAAGAGAGAAATTTATATTGGGAATTAATATGAAGGTTTGTAGGAATGGCCCAGAGAGATCGTGAATTGTGTAATATAATAGAAAAAAGGATAGTTAAATATCCACGAAGTGTCAAGATTTTGAGACCTGGGCAAATATTTTTCCAAGGTCTGTTGAAGTTTATTTGTCCCTTGCCAAGGTAATGGTCAATATGCATCTGTATTCTGAATATTTGTATTACTTATATCCCTTATTCTCAAAAGGTAGGGTAAGGATTAGTTTTTCTTTAAAGTAAATCTGAGGTACCCATATCTGGTTGTTTTACAGTACAATCTCAGGAGTCACAGGCTGTTGTGGGTTCTCCACTGGTGTGTGAAGGTGTTTTGGCAGAAAGCAGATTGTGGCACAATTAGCTGTTTAAAACTAGTTACCAATGTCATGAAATATGAAAAATATGTGATGATGGAGTTATGATTTGATGTGAAAGAGACAGAGCCAAAGATAATTATTTTAAAACATATCATTGGGAATGTGCATTTTTTTGTAAAAATACTTTCAATGCAGAGAATATGGTTCAAATTAAGGGCTTAACGTGTGGAGAGCGGAAGCAGTGTATTGGAGCATGATTTTAATATATTTTTAATAAAGTATTGAGAAATACATGGAAAGTATTTCTCCATTCAGTGGTATTCTTTATTCCTTACAATGACATTTTATGATACATTCTTTATAAGCTTCTCTGTTCTCCCTCTATGCTTTTGTCTAGGATTGAAATAAGAATAAAAAATTTAGGGCTATGCTGTGCTGTCAGGCTCATAATGAAATCTAGCTTTATTTATGCGTTTTTAGAGAATTTAGAGCAGTCTGATCTGCTAACTTTTGTGTTGAACATTGCTCGATACTCCCTTCCCTTACATCCTTTGAAAATGCTAATTATTTTTTATGTTCATGTGAAAGAGTCCTCAGAGAATAGCGAAAGAGGAATGTCATTTGCTCATACATAGAATTATTTTATCATTATATAACCCATGCAATTGTTAGAAGCAGCAGCAGCTGTAGACTAAGTAATATAGAACTGTTTCCCGTAGAATGAAATCCGGTGCTCTACAACTGAGGAAATTTACAGGAAACCTTGGTCATGCCTGTAGACTTCAGTTATATATATGTGTGAACTGTTTATGGCAGAAATTGAATCCTAGCATGAGAATCAGATTTAGGCTAATCTTTTAGCTAGTATATCCAACACATTTTAATTCAAATAATTGGATAATTATATAATTATTTGTAAAAATCCAACTATATATGATGATGATGATGATGATGATATTTATGTTGATATTTATGATGATGCTGAGTTTTATAAACTAAAGTAATTGAACTGGCCTCTTCGTGGAGAATAGTTGTCTTGAGTTAACATCTGTAATCGTAGCTCTATGTTTGTAAGCCATTCTTTCTCATGGCTTGGGCAACTCACATTGGGCAAGAAGAGTGTTCATGTTAGAAGAGCAAGTGAGGCCTAACAACTGGGAATATTAAGGTTCTGGGAACTTAAGAGGGACATATAGAAATGTGATACTCAAATTAGCAAGGCCTTCAGTGTAGGTATCACTGAGGAGATTCTTAGAACTAATCCAACGCTCCACCTTGTACCTGTTTAAAACATCTGTATTTTAGGTCCTGAGTTTCTGAAGTTGTTGGTATGCACATTGAAGACTGAGGGACACTTATTTACAGAGTCACAAAAGGAACAGGGCCAGTAACTGAAACTGTCAAAGGAATTAAGGTACACACAGTGAGGTTTTTTGAGCCTACTGGGAGCAAATAAATCAAAGGAATCAGGATAAAAGGAAAGTGGTGTATGAGTTTTGCTTTGTTTACTTCACTGATGGAAGGGTTTGGGGTAAGAGAAAGGATGGCCAGTATCTTGAGAGATTGTCAAGATTAGAGCAACCATTGTTGTTTGGAGTATTATCAACTGTTCATGGGATCACTTTCCTTATGATTATGGGTGGAACGGACACTGAATGATTGTTGAATTTGGCAGCTATTAAATGTTGGAATTGATCAAAGCTCAGAAGTTTGGTGAGTGTGGAAGTCGTGAGCTGAATCAAGACTGGGGAAATGAGTGTGGTTGGCTGATGGTGAATCAGACTTTTGTGAAAATCTTGTTCCCAGGAGGAAAAGCAGTTTGCCGATGAGGTGTTTGACAACTCTGGCTTAGCTGTGTCCATCTCTCAAGTTAGGTGACTGATGTGTTCGAGTGTTCTCTCTAGATGCCTGTGACCAGGATCTATAAGTGGCCTGAAGTTGGAAACACCAGTAAAAGGGAAAGATTTTGCTAAGTAAAGATTTGAGAAGCAGTTAGACACATGTTCTGCTGGAAGCCACTCATCTTATAGTTGGAGAAATGCCAGTGATTAACTATTTTTAAAATTTAAGTGTATCTCAGTCTAAACTTTGAACTTAATTTCAATGATTTTTTTCATTTAAAAAATAGCAACACATTCATGGTGATATACAGTCAAAAGAATACACAGTAAAAATTTAAATCTATCCACCCTATAGTATAAAATATTTTGTAGGTTTTATCTATTTATTCCCTCCTAATTTCATCTTTTTTCTTCCTATTGGTAGTCATACTTATGACTTAGTATGTTGCTTTCCATATTTTAAGAGTCAAAAAGGGTATTATTCATGATAACATTTGAAATTTTCAGAAGAGAAGAAAGCTTGTTTTCTTTCAATAAACATTCTGAAATGAAATTATATAGGGCTTTTAAAGAATATACTGAGAACCAAAAGACAAGATCTTTCTTTGAACTTAGTAGCACTGTAGGCAGGAAATGATGAGATGAACTGCAATATATTTTAGTCCCTGCCAATTATGTCAGTGAGATCAGAGGTATATATAAAATACATTTTTAGTGGTTGCATAGCACTTAAGCTGTGGCAGTCTTCATCCTACACTCTTGTGGCTTAGCTTGGCAGATCTGAGAGGGGGCATAAGCCACAAAGTACTATACTACGGGTCTGGGGTCTGAGGGTATAATGAAGTCATGCATTACAGTAAAGGGTGGGGAGGGGAAATCAACATTTTCCAGTAGCCAAGCTCTTTGCGTTTAGATGCTACATATAGATTTCACTATTTCTGTATTTGTACAAATGTGTAGCTTGCCATCATTTCTCTGCCTATAAGATGAAGATTACCTGCCTTCATTTATGTCCATGAGGCTTTTTGTTGCCACCTGGAATACACTACAGAGCCATTACCCACCTCTTCTCCGTACACAGTGGGTGTTACCTGATTAATTCTTGTGCTTATTGCTGTTTGGATTCTCATGGTGCTTGATAGGACTACTAACATTGACTGGAGAGGTGAATATGACATAAGAGGTAACTGTAATGGAGTTAGGAATCAGTGTGAATAGATACAAGCCAGACAGGGGAAGATACTTCTTAAATCAGCCACTGGTGACCAAGGAGTTGATGAGTAGACTTCCTAATCCTTACCCCTTTTGATTCCAGCGGAGGCTCCTGGACTGTGAACAAGGGTAGATAACTAGGAGACTTTTGGTCTAAGTTGATTCTTCAAGTTGGTTATTACCAGTAGAATGTAATCATCTTTAGTAAATGGAGTGTTTGAAAAAAGCCAATTTTGTATTCTACGTCCCTTTATTAGACTGAGAATACATTTGATAACTTAAAAATTTCCATTTGTTTTCCATTCACAATCATAGTTTGCCTCATTTCTAGCATCCACCTATATTAGAAAAGTTCTTAATTTGAATCCCTTGTACAGAAATGGCGGTAAAATATGATTAAAATATAAAATGAATTTTTAAATAAAAATTATTACAGTGAAAGACACATTGCCATTAATCCCTCTCAAAACACTTTGCTTCAAACACACTTATCTTATTATTCCTGCCACTTTCTGAAGTAGTTCTGAGAGTCATCTTTTGCGTTTTTACAAGGTGATTAAAAATATGGTGAATGTTGATGCCAAGTGCATTCGATAGAAAGATGGACTGATAAAAACATTATAGTTTGTTCTCACCCATTTTATTACCAGATTTGGCACCATGCCTCCTGTGCCTCTTCCCCAAAGTCAAGATGATGACAAAAGGTAAATGTTTGGAATCGATCTCGGACATTGAGGCAGCCGTGACAACACAACTAAAGATATGAAAGCCGATTTCCAGAAATGCTCCAGAAAGTGGCAGGAATGATGGGCCAAGTGTGTTCAAAGAAAAGGGGAGTGTTTTGAAGAGAGTTAAAGGCAATATAATATCTGACTTAGTAAGTCTTAAAATTTCAATATTCATTTTTTGGTCACAAATTGTACTCGTCACCTTTTTAAAAAATGTGAACACATACTGATCTTTTTCGAGGGTCAGTTTTGTTAGTATGGAAGATGCCAATTAATTTGAGATATTTCCCTCTTTTATATTTCTTCTTTTATTCACTGACTTTAAACCAATGTTTAGTGCATTATGCATTTATGTATTATTCCTTTTGGTTTGGGGGCTAAATTAGACTTAAGCAATTTTGACAGTATATACTTACAGTTTCAGGAAGGAGGGCTGTAAACTATCCTTTGAAGAATCAGAATTTCCTATTGTTTCTTTGGTTTTAAAAGTCACTAAAGTATTTCCTGAATTATCTTCATTAAGATTGATTTTTGTTTCTGATGTTCATATATTATTGAAAAGTAATCCAATTATTATTTAAAGATGGGTCTTTACAGTCACCTGGAAGTGTTTTGATAGGAGAAAAATATTCAGCATTATAATTTGCTACTCATGCAATTTAAAAATTATACCATATACATCAAATAATACTAAATATATATGTTGTGCTAAAAGTTTAGACGAAAATGTTATACAGTATAGAAGATGTATGATTATATGAATAGTTCAGATTGTTTTTGTTGTTCACATCAAGTCATTGCTTTTATATCCATTGTTTTGAATCCAGTATATATGTTTTTTTTGTAGAAGCAGAGGGGCAGCCTTTTGTCTTTTGTAAGTGGATTTATGGAAGGCATTTTAGGAATAGATTTTCTGTGGCAAGACTTTATCCTGCACATTGTTGAGACTTTTTTTTAATCAGGCCTCATCATATTTCCAGCTAGCCCATTTCCCCTGCCATTTAACACCAGTGCATGATGGTAATTTAAATAGCCTAGAAAATTTACCTGTAGCTATTTGGGAAATCAAAATACTTCTTCAAACTTTTAATTTTGACCCTAATAAAATCATGTGATAAAGGATGATAATTGCTAGTAGGACAATGCAGAGTAATGAAGCCTTGAGGTTAACCATGCTCAGAAGAAAGAAGAGTAATTTTAATGCGGACATATATTTTGAGAAATAGTATTCAGGTTCCCACTTAAAAATATTGACTTGATACTAGCTCTTAATTGAATTTTATTTCTGCCTAATAACCCTTGGTACAATGATTAGTTAGAAAGCCAAGGCAGGAGACTTTACTCTGTAAATAAAGAGTCTGAGGGGAGTGTGTGTGTGTGTGTGTGTGTGTGTGTGTCTGTGTGTGTGATGGGGGCTCAGATCTTTGCCCTTGAAGATGCTCTGTAAATGCCTTTTGTTTTCATGTTTCCCTTTCCCTTTGTCTACAGCCAGTGGGATTCTCCTCTGCACCAGTGCCCTAAGTGACAGCCACTGGCTGTAATGAGCCTGCACATTCCGCTATAATTGAACCCTGTCAGCACTGCCCATTAAGGCTGTGGTGTGTATGCCAGCTCATTAATCCAAAGCCCATTTCTTCTCCTCCATCATTTCCTTTTTACACCATGGCACTATTTCAAGTCCTGATCCCCTCATTGTGCCCATGGAGGTTCACAAATAGAGAGTAATTGATGTTGTTGCACCCGCCTTAAGGAGTAACCCTTTTAATAAAGACATGTTCACATCTGCAAACTAAATCATTGTGCCATGATTACACATTGTTTGAGCTTCTAGGATAGTTATTTGCAGTCAGGTTTTTTTTTTTGTGTGTGTGTGTGTGTGTATGTGTGTATTTAGACTTAGAATCTCAAACTCCTATAGTACATGATATGAAGGTAGGTGTTTATGATTAAAATATACAGGCATATGTAATCTGTGTAATAAAATTAGTGATATATTGTGAAATCTCAGTAAAACATACAACTGCAAGTGAGTATGCTCATATACCAGGACGAAATATGATGGACTCGTATCTTTTGTACACTTCGGTAGTCAAAATTTCACAGAAAAACTTGTCCACGTTTCTAATGTATTTAAGTGTTACAGAATTGAGATAACAATAATACATTTACACAATATACTTTTATGTTGTTTTCTTTTTATATGCTGTATTCAAATATTCTTTTCATTATTGTGCTTTGCCTATACGATCCTTTTCCATGTTCAAATTCTGTGATAATATGAGTAGAGACGACTTAATTATTACTTACACAGCAAACCTTTCTAGTGTTATTGGGTGTAACTTGCTTAGAGTCCTTTTGTCTCATCATGCTCAATACACCTTTTTTTTTACACTTACAAAGATCTAATTAAATGAAATCTCTTTTGAATAATTTTGAACCTGTAATCCAATTGAGGCGTATCTTTTAATGTACCTTCTAAGTAGAAATCAAAGGAAATATACTTTGGGCCTTAGTAAGGAAGGCGTCTCAAAAGAAGGCATGCTTAATTGAAATGCAGGAATTTGAGAAAATGGTTCACTCTGTAGATGGAGAATGAGAAGAAGAATGTGAGAAAGGTAGGTAGGAGGAGATTCAACTTACTTCAAGAAAAAGACTGCTATTAAAGCAGAGGTTTTTAGTCTACATCTGGTTGGCATATACAGGAGTATAGTAGATGGGAAAGAGGAGGTTGCAACAAAATAACTAAATAAAATGTCCTGTTTAGTAGGAAAAATAGAGAAAAACTTGTCTTGGATGAAGCTCCATCTCCAAAATAATCCCTTAAACTTCACTCAACCAACAGACTGTAGTTTATTCTCTATTGAAAAATAGATATTGAAAAATCAGATATCAAAATATTTTAATTGTACATTTCTCTCACAAAAGTTCTGTTTCGCTCAATGTTGTCAGTTAAGATAATTAAAACATTTCATAATGAGGCAAAATGAAAATGTGGTCATTTAATCTCTATTAAAGATAACACAACATATATCTTGGTGCCTTTTTAAAATGTGTAAAACAAAGTTTAAAAAAACTCATTAAAGCTGTACTGTCAGTCTGAGCTCCAACATTGCTATGTTTTTTAGGTCAAATGTAACATTATCTCATTTCTACTTCATGGAATCAGAAAATACTTATTTTTCTCTTCTATTTCTGGGTGTGGTGGTAGGAGGCTAAAGGAAATTGCAAATGTGGAATATGAAATAGGGGTTTTTATAATTTGTTTACTCTTGAAAGGAGTGAAGGTGGGTGTATCAAGTGGACCCAACCTCTAATTTTAGGGCTTTCATTGATTTTGGTATCATTAGCAATGTGACCCTTGATTATAGCCCCATGGCTGGAAATTTTCACCAAGATAGAGAAGTGATCCAATCTTTTTTTTTCATAAAATCTGATTATATTAAGTGGAAAGTAAATATATGTTAAATTGTTTTAAAAAATGTTTGAAGAATTTATCATCGTGGACATTTTATACACCATTTGAGTGAAGACTGGACTTTAAAATCTGTGATAGTGTTCTTAAAAGATACCAACAGCTGAGTTTACTGACACAATTACTCTTCACTACTGCTTCTCAGGAGTGTGAAGTGGCCCACTTGTGCTTCCTGCAGGTGTCACACACACAGGAGGGTGCTCTGCACAGAGCTCCCATAGGAGCTCTCCTATGGATCTCTCCTGGGCAGAGGTCATGGCTCTTGCACAAAAAATAATTTGGATTAAAAACGATGACAGAAAACTGCCTGCTTCCCTCCTTTTCCTTCTTTTTGGTTGAGTTCAATCAGGATAATTTCACCAACTTACTGAATTCTAGTTTCAAAACTCAGTATGTTCCTCTTAGACCTTCTCTTAAAATCTCAGAGGGCTTCTCGTTAGCTATTTGTTGTATTTCTAGCAAGAGTGGACGTGGTCTTTCAGAAAGATCTTATGAGTCAGAATGTAACTGCCTGCCTGTAACTTACTTGGAGCCAGAGGTTGGACAGAATCCAAAGTTAACTTTGCTGAAAGACACCTGAATTTAGGGACAATGGAGGACAATGAATAGATTTGTGAATGGATGGAAATTTGTGTTTCATGCCCTAAGGAGCTATCCTGTCTATTGGCATGAATTAGCTCCATGTCTATTGCATTAGTTTAATACCTTAAAATTATGATACTCCCCTTTTTCCTGAACTTTCTAGATTCTTGGATGCATGCATTTGATGTGCTAGGCTGATATTGCTTATAAATTTAATATACAGTGACTTTTTAAGTGTATCAACATTCTAATTTATAATTTTATTAAGTATATCCTCTCATATTCTTTACTGAAAATATTATTCATGTATGGTCAGATACTCCATTTCAAAAGAAAGGCATTTCACTTTCATATCATTAAACATTATTTACTCCCTGAATGCTTACATAAGTAACTATTTTTTTCACTGTATTATTATCTTTTTTGTTGTGTTTTTTTTGAGGCAGGGTCTCCCTTTGTAGTTCAGGCAGGCCCTAAACTCACTATGTAGCCCAGGCTGGCCTCGAACTCACAGCGATCCTCCTGTCTCTGCCTCCTGAGTGCTGGGATTACAGGTGTGCGCCACCATGCCCGGTTTCCCTGTATTATTGTCTTAATACATTAATTGCCATAAAAGTAAACAGCTCACATTTTACCAGACACAACTCTCATTTTTTCATTCTGCCTTATTTCTTCTTTATTGAGCTCTGGGATTCTTCATCTCCTGTGTACTTATAGATGAGACATTGTTTTATACTGGTTTTATGTGGTTGCTTTCCTGAAGGAAAGGATAGATTTTTATTTTCAAAAATTCATTTATTTATTTATTTTTGGGATGGGGTCTCATTATGTAGCTTAGGCTGGACTTGAACTCACTATGTGGTCCTGGCTGGCCTCGAACTCCTCACTATCTTCCTGCCTCAGCCTCTCTAATGTTGGCAGTACAGGTGTGCACCACCACTCCCGGTGGAATACCTTGGGATTTCAGTAGCACAGCATTTTATAAATTTTGTGTATTCATAATGGCTTATGTAGCCACTTGTCATGAAGCTATGTGTTTTTATTTAGTATCCCTAGTATTAGAGAGGAGGCATTATGGAGTATGATTTCATGTTTATTGTGAAAATAAGCTCCTAATTATATGAAGCAATGTGCAAATGGACGTGAAATGTAACCTGCGAAGATTATGCATATTTTTTCTTTAGATGCGGTATCCTTTTTAATCCTTTCACAGCAAATATATACTCATTTCCTATTATAATGTTTTTCATGTACGAGTCCTGAAGATTTATTAAAACATGTTTGTTGAACGCTCACTGTCTGGAAATCATTGTTCTAGGTGCTAAGGATGGACTAGTGAAATGACATTTTATATTCTTGTGAACGCCTATCTGCAGTGAACTTGCTAAGACCATTAATCATTCCCTAATGAGCAAACAAAAGCAAATGAGAAAAGACTTACCTGAATTGCCTTATTAGCCTAGTTTTTTGTTTTGATTTGTGTGTTTATGTTTAGTATTGGGGACTGAACCCAGGGCCTTTGGAATAAGCTTCTTTCTCTGGCCCTTTTTAATTTTTATTTTAAGGCATGATCTTGCTAAGTCTTCTAGTTGCCAGGCTGGGCTTGAACTTACTATTTTTCTACCTCCACCTCCCATAGTGCTATGACTACAGGTGTGTGCCACCACAAGCAGGCTTCGACATTTTAACATTAATTTAATGTATCAGTTTTGCAAAAGTAACACGGATTGGTGGTTTTCTGGCCAAACGTATTCCTGCTTCTCGTGGTGGCTAAAAAAGAAGGTCCAAAGGGGAAGGGTATATAGAAGGGTAGGGGAAGGGAAAGTAATAAATATGAGAAAAGGAAAAAACAGAAACAAAGTATTTGTAAGTAGGGAGGGATGAAAGGGTAGAAGGGAGAGCAGGGGAATGGGGAAAAATAAGAACCAAGATATATCATGTAAAGGTACAGATTCCCAATGATGAATGTCATTGTATTGTATACCCAAAATGTAACAATAAACTTAATGAATAAAAAACAATGATTTAAAAAAAAAGATGTTGAAGGCCACCTTTAGCTTTTAATCTCTAATCTGTGGGTTTCAGGCTCTTTCCACTTTGCTCTGAGATTCCTCGAGTCATGGAGATGAAATTTGTTAAGAAATTAAACAGATATGTCACAATTTACATGGAGGCCTCTAATTTCTTACAAAGTAAGGAAATATGATTTTTGTAAAAAAGAGAACTAAGCCTAATTAGTAATTTTGTATACTCTGTGCGTTGGTAATATTTCATTGTGAATCTCATTGGAGATTCTAAGATTACAAATATGCTATATAAATTCCAAATTAGCCTTATAATAACATTGTAAATGGTAATGCATTAAAACCCTAAAATTCTGTGGTGTCATGTCACTGGGTGTGATTTTAAATTACTTTATGGTGATATATTTAAACGCCAAACAACTATTCTGCTGTTAATAGAGCTAGTCTCAGCTTAGAGCAGTAATAATTTTTTTCAAATTAAAAATTTGTGAACTATTCATGGTCATGGTAATGAATGTTCCACAGGGCAATTTCAATTAATATTTAATCAGTTATTCCCAAATGCCTGAGAAAACAAGATACCTCAAATGAATTATTTAGAAGAATGATTTCATACTCGGGTCCCACAAGGTACTGTCCCCTGACATGGATGATGGCGGTGAAGGAAATGGTTTTTAATACCAAAACCACCTGACATTAAAGACTATCTTCTTTTGGAGATACAGAAGCACATGAGCACATTGGAGGGTCTAAGTCCTGCAGTAAAGGGGCCAATTTAATTTTGTTTTATGTGATGTTTCTAAAATGTATTTAAATCAGCAAGTTTTCATATTCTTCAATATGCCATTTTGACTTTCTATGAAGCTCCTTTTGTTAGGTGGTCTATACTCTGGAGTAGTGATTTTTTAAAAAAACTGCTAGGGACGACTAGTACCCTGTCTTAAGTAAATCCAACAACATTTGAGCAGGCCTGTTTCCTGTTCACTATGATTAGTCCAGTGGTCCTGTAATTGAGTTTTGCTATGATATTCATGTACTGGTTTCTGACTACTTACTCTGTTAGCTCAATTCCTGTACCTATCTCCTTTTGCACTGAAAGCATACATATGCAGACCAGCGCTGGGCAATGTCAAACATATCTAGAGCTGCATTTACTCAGAGAGAGGCCTATAAACCAACTGTGTCAAGATTACCTGAAAATGTATTAGGAGAAATGCAATATCTCAGGCTTCCTCCAGCCACACTGAACATGGAATCTGTATTTTATCAAGATCTCAGATAAGTCTTGTGCACAGTAAACTTGGACAACTTGAACCTGGAGCCATATTGTCTGATAGAAACAATGTAAGGTATGTAATTAAGCCCTTTTTTTAATACATGTTAAAAATTTTTGTATAAGATGAAACTAATTTTAATAGAAACCCAAATAATTATTATTATTTCAATATAGGATTGACATAAAAGAAATATGGAATACTTTTCATGTTTTAAAAACTTAATTCCTTAGAAGTTCTTATGGTCTTTACACTTATAAGACATCTAAATTCATACTGGTTACATTTCATGTATTTAATAGCCACATGTGGCCATTATGTTGGACAACTGAGAACCTGTGGTAATACTGGGCACAGAGTAGGTTCTTAGCTAATATTTATAGAATGCAAGTAAGGTGAGGAAGAAATTACTGAATGCCAGCTTAACTATTTTGGTGAAACAACATTTAACACCAGGTCTCCGTTTCCTTAGTTCATGTTCTTTTTTACTTCCTAAGTGTGCCTTCATTTTTATTTTTGTGAATCTCCTTAAGTACATTAAATAGAATTTTAAAAATTTACTCTTTAAAAAACATTTTTCTAAATATTCTTATATGTACTTCAAATCCATTCTGGAAAAACTTTAACTATAAGCTGATAAAGATTGAGTTCTATTGGTATCTTTATGTTTTTAGAAATTCCCTGATGACTTCTTTTTTAATTGTTTTAATGTGTCACTTAAATTTCCCTTAAGAAAATATGTATAAAGACACTCTAGAAATTCTTTTTACAGTTGGGTGAGAGAGATGGGAATTTGAAAGCAATTGATCAAGGAAATTATAAGTCATAGCACTTATTTATATAATGTGGGGCTAGTTTGTTCCATAATTCTATTGATTTCTAGTACACAGGAGATTCAGAACCTTTTGTCTTTGGACAAACAAACATCGTAATATGCCACGGCAGTGCTGTACCCACAGACTGAGAAGGTTCCCAGAACGGGAATGTTAGGGCAAATGCTTAGAAGTTATTTCCCCTTGAAGTGGTATTTAGGTTTTTGAAAGAATCAAGCCAGCGAATACAGATTTTGCTTTTATTATCTCATAACATAGTTCCTACTGCTTCTACTCTCACTTCTAAGGTTAATGAAAACACAGTGTTGGTTCAAGGTACCTTCTGAATAGAAATTCTGAAACTACTTTTGTTGCTCGGTCACCTAATGTTTGAAACTTCCCAAAAAGAATGGTGGGAGAAGTTGCAGAATTTCAAATAAGGACCCATGACTATTACTCTTGTGGGAATAAGTACATTGAGAAAAGCAGAAATGTGGGAACTGGGTACCCCAAATTTTCATCTTGGTGTTTCTTCAACTTTTCTAAACCTGTTTCTTCATCTGTTAAAATGAGGAGGATAGGGTAGATGTGTTGAGGAGAGTAAATTAAATGTTTGAAGATGTGTACATAAAGTTAGGTGAACAGATATGATTTTACCACTCTTTTGTGTAGGTGGTAAAAATCTGGGAAAATAGAAATTCCATATATGTATAGTTGGTAGAAGTTCTATGGAGAACAATTGGCAGTCTTGATTCAGCAGTACTTCCATTCCTATATTTTGCTACCGACAGAGAAATTTCTAAGATACACAAGCAAGTGTGCTTACGATAACATTGTTTTGTAAAATCCAAAAGTGCAGACAACTGAAATGCTCATAAATTGGCAACTGATTAAATTACAGTAAATCTATAGAGTAAAATGTGCAGACTCTACAAAGAATGACATAAATGTCCTTGGAAAGATGTCCAAGGCATATTAAGTAGGAAAAAAATTCGGGATGCTCATCTCTGCAAAATGTATAAAGAAATAGAAAATAACTTATTAATTGGGCCACTATTGAATTTGATTTTTTTTACCCTTCTATGAAGTCTGATATTTTTATTCTGAGCAAGTATTGCTTTCCCAAAGCATTTATATAAATATTTATGATAGGCTATATATTGCCTTGTAGCTAAATATTCTATTTTTGGATTGGAAAACCAATTCAGGGGAAAAGGGCTCAATTTTTGCAGTGTAGTAATTTTGGACTTTTGCCAGGTATGTACTACAGAATAAATTTAAAAGCTTGTATACTACATTGAATTTGATTCAGTATGTCATTTGCTTTAGATGTAATTTTTCTGGCACTTTTATATTGAATGACATAGTGTTATGTGGTGGGATTCAAACATTTTCATAACATAATAATTTAATATTTTTCAAGAATTCAAATGATTAAAGTGTATATAAAAATACAGGCTTAAAAAGAGTCATATTGAATTGGTTTCTCCCCACCCATCAATTTAATATAAATTAATTAGGTCTGACTTAGTCTTTTGGGGGAGGTCAGTTACTAACTCATTTTATTTGCATTTTGTAAAGGAACATGAAAGACAAAATAGCTTCAAATTGATTTATTATAGGAGGGGCATATTCCAAATGAGTTTAGCTAAGAAGATAGTAAAACAAAAGTGTCTTTAAAAAAATGTGATAATGTAAGGATTTTTCCTAATCCTGATTAGATTTTAAATTGTCCCTTCAGTAGTTTGCATAATTATAAGACATTGCCATAGCATGTGTAACAATAGAAAATAACTCATTAATGCAAGTTTCTCTTTGGCATTGTTCCAGGGCATGCAGCTTGATGTTTGCAGAGGAGACAGTCTGTAGCATTTCCCTGTCTCATATGGAACATCAAAGATTGCTAGGATTTCTCTATACTCAGACATTCTTCATTTTTTTTCTGAAGTGGTAATATCCTGAAAAGCCAATAGCAGCCTGAAATTTAAAGTATTTTGACACTTCCTATTGTATTACTCTCAAATATGGTGATGCTAGAGAAGGAGATTGGGATTTCTTGGCTTTTACACAAAACAAATTATTACAAAATTGTATTTTAAACCAGGACTATGAGGTCATTACAATGCTGGTGACTGAACCTAATTGCCTTGCAGAGCTAAACTGTAAATACCCATCAGTTATAAACTATAGTGTTGGATTAGCATAGTGCATTGTTAGAATGGTGCCTAGCCATTAGATATGCATCCTTAATGAATAATGAAATGTGGACTGTAGCATATTGGGATTTTCTTCACTGAGCAATATTTTTCAATGCCAGTTGTGCCCAGTCATAGTACATTAGGAAGTAGCTCTATGTATAGTGCAGCTAATGACTTGCACACATACTGATTAAGTAAGCAGTTCCTAACAATATGGATAAACCATTGACAGCCCTATGGAAATAGATCAGTTGTAAATAAGGGAGTCCTTTGATATGTAAGCATGAATTTAAAAGTAGATATGTATTATGTATTATTCTTAAACATGCACTTCTAGACAGATAAATACCCTTTCTAATCATTCAGTATGAAGATGTGGAGTAAATAGTAAGATAATCATAACCAATGAACCATTGACTTATACTTCTTTACTTTTTCTTATTGATAAATGCTTAATTTATCGGGTTAAACCACACAATGAGAAATATTTCATAGATCTCTTAGGCTTGTGTTATCTCCTTAAGCTATATTTACTAATTTTTAATCACTTATTACCTATTTAATTAATTTATTTTACTATCACTTAAAAAGTTTGGGCATTTAACAAGGATTACATAGTTCTTATTATATATATTAATGATATGGTATATGTCATAATGAGAATTACGTGTATGTACCTTTACTTGATAAGTATTATCAAACTGTTATATTACAAATCATAGTTTAAAGAGATAGATAATGGTTGAAGTTTGTTTTATTGAATTACTGAAAAAATGATCTCTCTAACTTTAGACAGTGAATAACAAACTTAAATATTTGTGCAACATATCTTTGAGAATCTAATAGAAAACTACACTCTGTGTCCTTCAGCCACATGTGTGCTTGACCACTGGCCTCTGGCTTCTTTCCAGCCACCATGGTTATGGGCTGTCAGCAGCTGTAATAGCAGGACACTGCTATCACTAATATATTCTCTAATAGTGGAGATCACCGATTTGTGATAAGATGAAGAATGCTGTGCTTGGTGAACATATCCATGTGTGTGGAAAAGTGACAAATTCAAGAAATGCTTTTTCTTGGGAACCTTTTAGCTTTTAAATTTTAAATCCATCTTTCAGCACGTAGAATACCTTTGATGGCTCTTGAGTAGCTCTAGTCTTCAGTACTTCCTGTGATGAATTTTACTGTATGTATTAAGAAGGTAAAATGAACACAGTCAATATAAAGTAATGTCTCAAAAATATGGACAGTTTTTCAATGTAAATATATAGTTGAATTCTTTTACAACCATGTCTATTTGATTCAAAACAAGTTGATCATGATCTAGAACTTCAAAGACAATTCTACCGCCCTTTAACATGGCTGAATTTTAGAGTCCATTGCAACATCTGGGAAAAAAATTGCACATAAGTTTTGTGATATGGAGTGAATCAGGAAGTATTAGCTGTGAGATCTTTTCTGCAGAGTTGTTCTACTTCAGATGAATGCTTATCAGACTTTTTCAGTAATTTTCATTTTGCTTGAGTTCAGACTTCCTTCAAAGAATATGGATTTGCTAAATGAAACCCAAAATTCAACTTGTAAAAATGATACCTAAAGGAAACTTATGAAAATACTGTTGAGAAAAAATAATTTATTACCAACTCAGTTCATTATATTAAGCCAACATGAAAAAGATACAAAATGTGTGCAGATATGTTATTTATTTAAGTTGTAAGGACTGCTCTAAGCACTGAAAATTAGATGTTTCAGTACAACAAACTTTTACTGTTTCATACTACTGGGAGCTAGAATTCCAAAATTTGGATGTTGGCCAGCATATATTCTCCCTGATGGCTTCAGAAGTCCTCCTTGCCTTTTCGATCTTTTGTTTGCCACAATTCTTGGTTTTCTTTGGCTTGCGGTCATATGGCTATTTTCCCCTGTCTGTCTTTACAGCATATTCCTCCTGTGTACACCTTTATTTATGTCCAAATTATCATTTTTTTATAAAACACCAACTGTACTGGATTGTACCCTAGTGACATCGTTTTAACTATTTCCAAATAAGATCACATTCTGAAATACTAGGGGTTAGGATTTTAACATATTGTATAATTTTTTGGTAATGCCTTTAAACACATAATGTCATTGATGTTGAAAATATAGAGGGCATTCATTCATTTATTTAGCAAAATTTTACTAATTATCTGCTATTATTGGGACTAGAACAGTGAGGAAGATGTGATCTGTCTCCACAGGGAACTATAGGAAAAGTTATGGAGACAGTAACACAAGATAGTTTCAAAAAGATTTCTGTGGGTCGGGGATTTAGCTCAGTGTTTCCTCTGCCTGCTTCCCAAGTGCAAGGTCTCAAATTCAATCCCTGGTACCCCAAAAACCCCCAAACAAACAAACAAACAAACAAACCAAAAGACTTCTGAATAATCTCTGGCACTGTTGACTATATGTTCAGTTTTTAAGTAATACACAGAATTCTCATGGATCAAAGCAGCAGCACGATTAAAAGAAATATGTATTTTAGGCACAGCAATGCACAGACTGTAATCATATGAGGAAAGTATCAAATGAGTGATAGTAAATATGTAACACTGTTGGTTAAAGAATTAAACAGGATACTTCACTAAAGACTTCTCAGAGCCTTGAATATGCTGTTATCCTTTGAGAATATAGATCAGGAGGCTGTAGTGTTTTCGAATTTATGGACCACGTAACTCTTTATGGCTGTTCTTTGGAAAACAAAATAATTTTGGGTCAACCCATATGATCTTGTTTAAAAAGTCACTACAAATTTATAGTAATCTACTGGTTGAATAATTCATGGCCTTTTGGATGGAATGAAGTGTTTTCAGAAATTTACATAACTTTCATATAAAATTAATTCTTTTCAAGAAAGTACACACTTTAAAATAATACTTTCAAGAAAATACTGACTAGTGGCTTGAATTATATGTTTTATCCAGCATATTTAGTGCCTTACTTTGAAATAAAGTAAAAACCAAGTGACATACTCTTGAAACAAAGCAAAGTTCCATATTCAATTTGCCTTTATTAACAATATTTATTGCCATATTTGGGACACAGTGTGTTCTAGCAATCAGTGTTAAACTGCTTGAAATCCTCTCGGGAATTTTCATACCTCATCCTGCTGTGGTTAGAAAGTGTGATACACAGATGTTATTCTGGGCCTTGAAAGCATGTACATCCTTACACTCTTGAGACAATACCACATTAACGATTATCAACTTGAGGAAATTGCAGCTGTGCACCAAATTATAACAGGAAAATCTTACAGTGAAAAATGCTTGTATGAGCAGTGTAGCACAGGACCAATATCTGAACCCAACTTTATGTGAGAGTTCTGGCAAATGAGATGATTGAGTGGTGGTTTTAACAGGACGAGGAGCCACAAGTAAACTGAAAAGTACTCAGAATCCTCAGCGGGCTTGGCTTGGATGGAATGTGACTCTGGGAAGGTCCTCGATCCGGCAGGGAGGAATATTTTTATTGTGATTATTTCCCCTTCCTTTTTGAGGTGTGAGATTATGACCAAAATGAGGACTGTGGGGACTTAGACTTACTTACTGTCCCAAAATAGGGGAATAGAAGTCAGGTTATCTTATATCTTTCTAATGATGGAATCCACGGAGGATCACTACATTGTTCTACATATGAATTCTTAATCAGAATAACCTGGCCCTCCTAATTCTTTACCTTCAGTGTTCTACATTCAGACAGAGCTTAGTGATATCCCTCCATCTCAGTGACTCTACAATAATGGAAATGGCAGATCTCTCTCTTTAACCATAGGTCCAATAATACCCCTGGACTAACTGTGACAATTTTTGACTTCAAAGTACCAGAATTTGATACTTTTTGTAACTTCCAGACTCAACTCCTTATTAACTTTATATGTTTAGAATTTTTTGAGTGTTGTAGCTATTAGAAGTCAGCTTTCATTGATGTTTGTTTTGCTGTTTACACCATTAATGCTCAACACATTCTCCATGCCTGGGATGGATAGATTGAAAATGATCCCGGTGTCTGGATTCATAGCAGATTTCATTGAGGCTCTTTGGAGCCAGAAGATAGTTTGAAATGTTGAAAAGTTCTTTAAAAATTGAAAACAACAACGCTAAACAGTAATTCTTGGTTCTCTTCATGAGCCCTCTTTTGTGTCATCCATCTTGTGGTATTCTTTGTTTGCAGAATAAATGTGAAGGGCTTGAGGAGTCCTCCATTCTGCCTCAATAATAGGTATCTTTTTAAAAAATGAGTGAAGAGACTCCTGTACTTTTAAAGATTTTTCAGTCACTCTAGATTAATAGCAGCACACATATAAAATGCATTGTATTTTTATTATGGATTATTGTCTTGAGAAAGAGAAAGCTAAGCACTTTCTATTCCTTTAAGCTTATTAGGAATAACCAGGGTGTTGGTCAACAGAGTGATCTCAGAGATGGACACAGACTTCTGCAGTGGCCAACCAGTGTTTCCCCTTTTTGAGCTTAAGCAACTAATGTTCTTGATATGTGGTTGGCTGATAAATGCAAAGCAATTTATCATTTCAAAATTGTACATCATTGACCAGAGCTTATGCAGTTGTGTCTGAGTGGAACGTATTTATGGATTACAGGGATTTCCTGACATTTTTCAAAGTGGAAAAGAAGCCACATTTGAGGGTGTTTATTAAGGAAGACAATTGTGTGCATCCTATTTCTAGGCGCCAATAACTGTGTAGTTGATTCAGTCCCAAGCATGAATCCACAAGACACTGTTGTTTTTGAGATTATACACAAAAGCTTTGTTTACTTAAGTTATCCTCGTTTAATTGGAGCAGCTGTGCAAAAGCACTTGGTTTACTCATCCAAGATCGTAGCGAATTTTTCATTAGAGATCCCATTGAGAACAAGAATTGCTGCTTTTCCCTTGTTTCAGGGCTTCCAATTTTTAATATAAATAATTGAATTGTGCTTTTCAAAGATGTTGATCTTCCAATTTATAGTATAATGCATTGTCATCCATGACAGTTGTCATCAGGCATCTACTTAGTGTGCTTTTTGGTTACAACTTGATGTCTTTTGCCCAACTGAGAGTATCTTGAAGCATTCCCCCATGACCTTCACAGGAGAGAGTAAAAGTCTAAATCATGACAACTTATGAGGTAGCACTTTTGTCAGTACCAAAACCACTTACATCTATAGAAAAATTACCAGAAAAATGTGACCTATAAATATATTATGTAGTTGGGAACCAGGAGCTAACCATATTTCATTGAAATGCCAAGTCCTGAGTTCTTTGAGGACAGGTTGCCTGTTATCAACTGATATCTGACCCCAGCCCACTGTCTGGCTTAAACCAAATAATATTCTTTGTAATTTTGAAGAACTTTAAAAATAACTAGAAGAGTTTTTAATATGATTTATTACAACTTTAAAACTGTTGTTACAGATCTATAGGAAATGAGTATAATTTAGCTGTCACAACCCTGTGAAAGAGGAAAGATGTTTTCCTCTATTTTTGATAAGAGGAGAGAAACAGGAGCAAAAAGCATACATCATATTCTCAAAACTGCCACAAAGATTCACCTGTGAGAATGAAGAATGTAAGATCTGGCTGACATCACACATGTTGTCAGAAAGAATCTTTTCAACAGCCTTTACCTTTGAATCATGGAAAATAATGAATTGCACTTCGTTTCTCTGTTTTAAATATACTAGATCTTGGAAAAGCGAAGGCACTAAGTTGAAATTTTATAAAAAATAATGTCCTGATTTTAATAGATTAGCATAGTTATATTTGAATTCAGTTAATTCTCTTATTTTGCCTGTTTCCACTTATGAAATATTTTTATGATAACAGCTCACTTCTCTTTCAGAATTCAGTAGATAAGTTACAATGCTTATGAAAATATTTGGAAAAATATCAACATTTCTTATTTCTGGGCTGTGGGCACAGTAATATAACTTTTTATTAAAAGTAAAGCCTTTGTGCTTTTTAAATTTAAACATTTTCTTCCAGTTGAAATGAAGAATTATAGTTATATAAGGCATTGTTATGTTAAAAATTTTATTGAAGCACATTTGTATGTACTTTAAAATTACAATGTATAATTCAGTGCTATTTAATCAATTTACAGTTGAGCCATGATCACTACAATTTCAATTTTAGAAAATTTCCATCAACTCTTAATTTCGACAAGCATTTTAACAGTCTGGCAATTACTGCTATTTACTGTGTCTATAAATTTGCATTTCCTAGATGTTTCATGTAAAAGTCATACAACAGGTAGTCTTTTGTGTCTGGATTAATTTGATAATCCTGTTTTTGAGGATCATCTCCATTGTGGAAGCTGTCAGTAGTTCATTCCTTTTTTGTTATTTGTGTTAATCTGCTTGCCCATCAGTAGGTCATAATATCCCACACCCATGATTTACAGGAAGAGAAGTTTAATTTGGCTTATAGTTTCAGAGGATTCAGTCCATAGTTAGCTGGTTCCAAGGTAGAAACATCATGTCAGAAGGGATGGTAGAGGAAAGCTGCTTACTTCATGGTGACAGAGGATGGTACCAGCACAAGGAAGAAAGGAGCCAAGGAACAGATTAGACTCCAGTGTCATGCCTCATGACCCATCTAGAAACATATGGGAACGTGCTTTACTAATCCTTGGGCAGCTCCCAAGCCAATCAAATGACACAGTTAAGCTTAATTCACATCTCATGCTTTTTCAACCAGATATCCAAATATTACTTAGTCCTTATTTAGTCTCCAAATAAACCCAATGACTAATAATTCTGCCTAAAATGATTACCTTGCATAAAGCCAAAAACACAGTAATCCTTTCCCACAGTCTCCACAGTTCCAGCATTTTTCAAAAGTTCAAGTCCAGAGTCTCCTCAAGGCAAACTCTTGTGAACAGCTATACAAATCAAAGACAATTTACGTGTTGCCAATATACAATGGTAGAGGATCCTACTCCAAAAGGGAGAGGTGGGGGAATAGAAAAGATTCAAATCAAAGCAGTACCAATACCCATCAGGACAAACATGCAGTCCTGTAGCTCCATATCTGGTATCCTGGGCACATGGGTATAAGATATGAGTTCCAGAGAGCTTGTGTAGTTCCACTCCATGGTGCTGCTGGTTGCCAGCAACTTTCCTCCTCAGATATTCTCTGCTCCTGGCATCTTTGACTTTCTAAAGTGTGTGCTGCACGTTTGGCTTCATGCCCAGAGCTTCGTGTACCATCAGTTTGGGCTACTTGTGTCCCATTATCTGGGTGGAAGCCTCCATGGCCCCACAACTCATGGATTGTGCATGGCTGAATAACCAGCATCATGTATACAACACCACAGTCTGCCACCAGCTTGAGGAGTAGCCAGGTGCCCTAGGACCATGGTATCAGTGGCCCCTGAGTGCTGAGCATGGTTAAGTGGATCCCAAAGAACCAATTCCCCAAGTGGCCCTTCTTGAGCAGCGGGCCTAGAGATTCTTTTTTCAAAGTAAATGTTTATATTTATGTACCCTTGAGCCTGCCATAGGTATGGTACTGGTGATTCTTTTGATGTCCTTAAGACATATTTCTTCTTCCATATCAAGTTCCTTTGTCTTTTTTAATGGCAGTAATATCTTCAGCAATCACACCTCTTTTGGCCGCAACTTTATACATGTTTTTTTTTGTTGTTGTTGTTAGCTCAAATTATGTTTTTCTAATTTTTTTCTGCTTTACTTTTTACCTCTAATTCTTACTATAAATGGGACTAAAAGCATTCAGTAGTATCCATATCACAGCCTGAAATTTGAGCTGCCATAAATTTTCTCAGCCAGATAAACTTGCCTGCTGTCTTTAATCTCAACTTCCTGCAAAATCTTGGATAATGAGAAAAATGTAGACAAAATTTTTGCCAGATTATAACATGCATGGCCCCTAGTCCACTTCCCAAATGAAACCTCCTGAGCTCAGCCTTTAGTGTTTGAATTCCTATCAACATTCTGGTCTTCTGAGCTTTGACTAGTATTGACCATGAAGCTATACTTACAGCATCTTAGGGCTTCTTTAGCTCAAACCTTTCCAAACTCCTTCCACAATACCAATTCAAAAAGCTTCTGATCCACATGGTCAAGGTGTAGTCACAGTAACCAGCCCACTCTCAGTACCAGTTTTAGTAACAGTTAGCTTTCCAATCACTAGGACACAATATCTGATACTGACAACTTGAATTTGGCTCACAATTTCAGGGAATTCAATGCCCGGTTTTCTGGTTCCAACCTGGAGACATAGCAGAAAGGTGTAGTGGAGCAAAACTGCTCCTGTCATGGTGGCCAGCTAGAATAACCAGGGGTAAGCTGTTGAGAGGAAAAGGCCAGGGAACAGATACAGACACCAAATTCCCACTTTCTTAACCCACTCAGACAAAACCAGAGTATGCTTCACTAATCCCTTGGACAGCTTTCAAGCCAATCAAGCTGACACAATTAAGATTAGTTTTTTTTTTTTTTTTTTTTTTTTGTACCAGGGATCGAACTTGGGTCCTTGAGCTTGTGAGGCAGGCAGTAGAACCACTGAGCTAAATCCCCGGCCAAGATTAGTTCTGATATTGCTGAATAGTGTCTTATTGCTGAATTGTATGGATACACCACATTGATCTGTTTCTATACCTTTGGATTGTTTCCAGTTTTAGGTCATTCTGAGTAATGCTCCATAATAACTTTGTATACATATCTTTTATTTTATTTTATTTTATTTTCCTTATTGAGTTTATTGGTACATTTTAGGTATACAGTACAATTACATTCATCATTGGGATATTGTACCTTTACTTGAGAGGTCTTGGTTCTCATTTTTTCCCCTTGTCCCTGCCCTCCCTTTACCCCTCTTGTTTACATATCTTAGTGGCAACATGTTTTTATGCCTTTTAGGATGAAAGCAGGATTCCTACAAATGGGATTGTTAGGTCATATGGAACATTTATATTTAATTTATAAGAAAACTGCCAATCAGTTTTTCAAAGTGTTTGTACCACTTTTTACTAGAAACTTTAAATACTTCAATTTTTCTACATCTTTGCCAACATTTTGTATTATGTTTCAGCCATTCTAGTAGGTGTACTAGCATCACATTTTGGCTTTAATTCATGTGTTATAATGGACAATTACTTCATAGGCTTACTAGCCATTACTTCTTCTTTGGTAAAATACCAGTTAAATTACTTTGTCCATTTTTAAAATGGTTTCAGCTGTAAATGTTGTTCGTATATTTTAGGTATAAGTCCTTTATTAAATACAATTTACAATTTCTTGCAATCTGATTTAACTTTTCATTTTCTTACTGTTATTTTTAAAGGGCAGTGTTCTTTAGCTTTAGGTGCAGTTTATCAGCATTTTACTTTTATGGTTTGCGATTTTGGTGTCAAGGCATTAGTAAGAGGTATCATTATTTTAATTTTTGAGTTCAGCCTCCTTGCTAACTTCTTTATGTCTAGACAACTAAAAAGTGAAATTTAATAAAATGGAGTATGAAAAATATCCCAGGAGAATTTTTCTAGAAAGTATTAAGGGAAAGAAGTCAGATGTGATAAAGTGAATGAATATTATTTCTGTTTTACAACTTGGGATTTGTGGATACCTGTGCTTTAGTGGTGCTCAAGTATGCTGGTGGTTTTTCATAATCACTGAGTCCTTGTATTAGTATGGGTTTTCGTTATAAAAATGATAAAACCTCTGAGACAAAAATCTCCATAAAATAACTTATAGCTCAACATTCATATTCTAGCTGAAATACATCAGCTTATTTTATAAAGGGCAAAATACTAAGTTGAATGAATACCTAATACAGATTATTTTGGTAAGAGTGTATTCTCAAGAAGTCTGTGTTTTAAAAGGCCTCAGGCTTTGCATTGTTTTCATAGTTTTTAAAAGAGGAAGACAAATACATTAATGATCCTGATGCTTTCTTTTTAAAAGTAAGGTCGCATATAGTAATTTGATTTCACTTCACCTCCTGAATGTCTTACAGGAAGTCACACTATCTGGTTGAGTTTTTTCTTTTGCTGTTAACAAGCACCCTGGTGTTAATACTAATGTTGGCTGATATCTGTGGCTGCTGTACTACAGGAATTCTGTAGATAATGCTGCTGATAGATATTAGCATCAGGAAAAAGGGATGTAACAGAGGAAAGGAAACCTATCCTGCCTGAGCTGCTTCATCCCTGTTCATTCCATTGTGCCCCTCTTACAACATGCCTGATGCTGTCTTTCAATGAGGGTGATTAAATTTGATTTGATTTCCAGCTCTTCTGATTACTAGCTGGATGACCTTGGAGAGGTTATTCAGTCTCCTTAGGTTTGTGATTTCATTGCCTACAAAATGGAATGTTGATACCTGCCTGTACTGGATTATTTTAGGAGAGAAAGTTCATAAAAATTACCTAACATTATGCTTAGCATATGGTAGGTGCTTTAGAGAAGATTGCTGCTATCATTCTTGTAGTCAATCAATGTCATTTTCTAGATCCCTTATGATCCAGAGGATGCTTACATATAGCACTATGAAGAAGAAACAGCAGTCATACAGAAGCTGGAAAAATAGGTCTAGCACTATGATGAAACTCCAATTTGGAATAAAACAGTGGTTTACTTTCCACTAATGTTCCAAATAATTTATGCCTTTCTTTTATCAAGATACACACACACACACACACACACATATGTATATATGTATATATATCATTTAAAATAGAATTTTAAACATCCATTCATAGACAATAGTCCTTACCATGAATGTATCCTATACATTGAGTGATTTGAGTCTTTGGTAAAAATCTGTGTTGTGTTCTGGGATCTGTGGAATTCCCATATTTGAATAATATTTTTTTCTACTTGGGAACTTCTAAAACTTTTAAGGTCAAAAGAGCTAGGACCAGGATGTTTACTTTCCTTGAAACGTTGCTTCATTTTTGACAGTGAATATACAGTATTTAAAAGAGCAAACATGAAACTCTCAATTTACTGTTGGAAGCTGCTAAGATATTGCAGCTTTAACATGAAATCAAGCTAAAATTCTATTAAATAGCAATTGTCAAGGTTCAAACAATATTAAATAACCCAGCTATGAAATGAATAATTTTTCTTTTGATACATATCTGCCATACATTATGGAAGCTAATAACAATTCATTATTGATAGCTACTTAAAAGGCTGATCTTTGTCTTTTAGTCATTTTTACTAAAAGTGTAGAAAAGTAAGATAAAATGACTCTCTTCTGTGCAATATAATGCTTAAAAGTTTTAATTTCCTTCCAACATGTATTTTTTCCTTCATAATTACATTTAGGTTTCTGAGCTGAAGTACAACTTCATCCATGCTAATAGTAATAGGAATCTCTGCTTCTCTGGAATTATTGCCTTTTATTAAACATTGTAAAGCATTTAATTAGTTCTCGGGTCTGCCATTAAAAGTAACACAAAGGTATCTTTGTAGGAAAACTATTTTATGTGGTTAAAAAAAACCCTCCAGATTTGTGTCAGCCTAATGTATGTCAATCTTAAGTATAAAAATTAGTGACAACATTATGTGTTCCACTCCAGCAGGACCAGACTGTGTACAGGTGTTACTTTATGAAGGACATGAAGGTACTATTTACCTGGCCTGTGCACTTAAGCACAGAATCTGAAATGTGATTTATATTTAGCTTCTTCTGGCTCCAGTGGCTTTCCTTAACAATACCTAAAAAAAAAAAAACCAAACAAAACTTCTGTTACTATCAAAAGGAATAGGGTCAACATTTATTGAATACCTTTAATGTACAATGAGTCTAATATTCTTTCATTTATTTATTTATTTTATTAGTACATGTTTGCTGTAAATAGTGCTTCCATTTCTTGTGTGAGGTTGGTACTCAATTCCATTTTCCATCACTTTCCCTTCCATCCTTCCCCCTTCCCACCATCTCTTGATCTCTCAATCCCTGTTCCATTTGAGAAAGATCCTATTTCTTCATTTGCTCTTTATTCATAATTTGGGTTTCTCATATAAAAGAACCATGTTCTATTTAAGATTGTGTATCTGATTTATTTCACTTGTATTTATGGTCTCAGTGTACTTCCATTTTCCTAAAATGGTTCAGTTTATCTTTCTTTATGGCAGAATAGAACTCTGTTGTGTGCAAATACCACATTTTCTTTATCCATTCATCTGTTGCCAGACATACAGGGCACTTTCAAGATTTAAGTATCATGAATTGTGCTAATATAAACTCGAGTATGCATGTATCACTGTAATATGATGCCTGGATATGAAAATACTTTATTTTCTCCTACATCACTTATAAAGATAGCCAAACATAGCAAACCTACATTTGGTATAAAGTAGTAAGGAGTTGTAGTTAGCTTACATGTGAAAATATTCAAACTTAAAATGAAAATACAGTATGAATTTGATTTAGATTCAGCTTCTTGCTCTTAGATGTTGGTGGCTCCAGCCTCATGTAAGTTCCTCAGGTCTTGATGGTTTTATTATTGACCTGTCTTGTGTTTCTCACTGACTGTCTTCTCTGTATCATATTACCTTTAGGTCTAGAATGACGTTCCTAGACTTGAACTCTGTAGTATGGTAGCCACTAGCCCCATATGGCTCTTTGAATTAAAAATAAAATAGAAATAAAAATTTAGAACTTCACTTACACTAGCCACATTTCATATTTTCAGCTAGGTAGTGACTACATGCCAGACAGGGCAGAGCCTTCTTGTCATTATAGAAAGTTCTGTTGGACAGCACTGTTGTTAGCAGATGGAATCTTTATGTTAGAACTAATATAAGAACTACAGATTTTTTGAGTTTGTTTTTCTGAAATTGATCAAAGTTTAAACACTGTTCTTCAATAACTTATTATTGTCTTATCTGCTGCACTGTATGCAGTATAATCGCTGCCATATAACTTTCTATGGTTGCTAGCCAGTTCTTCCTAACCAGAAGGATTGACTCTTCACTTATTCTCTCTTCCCCAAGAGTGACTTTCCACTGAAAGGCATTTGATATTTGAATATTTTTGGCTTAATGTTTTTGATACACAGCATTTCAAAAACCCCAGGCATCCTATATTTCTACTCATAATTGAGATAAAACAAGCCCAAGAGAAGTGAAGTTTGCTATTAAAGTAAGTTGATGGAACAATATGTTTCCTTAATGTTTCATCAGTAGTAGTTGTGATAAATTACTTAATATATATATTTTTTGGTACTGGCAATTGAACTCAAGGCCTTGCTCTTGCCAGGCAGGTGTGGTGCTTCTGAGCTACATCCCTGGCCCTTAATATAATTAGTAGCACACACAAAATATCAATTGTGTAACATATCTCTTTAGGGTGCCTGGCGGGTGTCCATAGACCACCAATTTTTCATTAATCATATTGTGATAGTCTCTGTTCTAGAATATTGAATACCTCAGAGATGAAAGCAAATTTTAATTTAAAAATATACTAATGAGTTATATAACTGCTTGCTATCTATGCAAGAAGAATAATTTCCCAGGGGTGTCTGTATAAATAGGAACCATTCATATTTTATGTTTAGTGCTAAACACTTGCAGTGTATATGTATATGTATATATATACACACATAATAAATATACATATATATTATACTTTGAGTCCATAATTTTTCTAGTTTCTTCTGAATGATCCCTTATACTTACCAAAGTTTCCCAAATTGTTTCAGTATTAAGTTTCCTTAAGTCAACTCCTGAGACAATTCTAGTGAACAAAGTAATTTTAATGTGAAAAGCAAATTGAGAATTCTGTGCAATACATAACACTTAGGACATGACAGAATGAGATCAATAATGATGGTCTGTGACTTTATCTATTTGTTTCTACATAACTAAGTTTGAACTAGATCAAGCTCAAGCAGGAATCACCACTATTTTAGTCATTAAACTTTAGTATGCTGAGGCTACTATATTGAGTCCCTTAAGAACTACACATTTTGGAAATTTTTGCACTCTCAAGCAATTTTCAGGCACATAGAAGAAAGATAACTTGAAAATATTTGTGAGATTAAGGAATTTTATTAAAAACATCTATTATGGAGGAAACCATGACTCCACAAATGTAGGTCCACAAAATGATGCTATAGGAGAGTTTTATTTCCTACATTAAAAATTACCTCTAGCAAGGCAACATTTTAGACATGGAATGGTTTGTCCTCCAGGTGTTCATGTGATTGTAGTTTGGTCCCCTGATTGGCAGTGTTGGAAACTTTCAGAGAAGGGGCCTACTGGAGGGTAGTTAGGTTACAGGGACTCCAGCCTCACAAATAGATTAATGCTGTTTCATAGGATTGAGTCAGGTCTCTTGTGACTGGGTTCTTTCTCAGGAGAGTGGGTTGTTAAACAGTAAGGCAATCCCATGCCTCAGTCCCTTTTATGTGGGGCTAGTCAGCTTTCTACTCCTCTGCCATATTGAGACACAGCCAGGGACTCTCACTGGAATGTAGGTATCATCCTGTTTAGACTTTCCAACTACCATAATAGTAAGCCAAATAAAACTTTATGAAGAACCCAGACTCGTGTCTGAGTTAAAGCAACCCAAACCTGCCAAGACACGGGTAAGTACAATCTTTGGGTCCTGGAAAAAAAAAATAAGAATGCTAGGAAGCTAAGAATATTGCATCTAACACGAGAGTCAGTTTATTGAGAGGTTATCTTGGGAGTTTTATCTTGCTTTTGTAAGCAGAGCCAGATATTTCTTAGCATATATTTATGAAATTAAAGTCTATTCCTGGGAATTACTCCCTAACTATTTCTTTAAGTCATTGTGGAGGAAAATATCAATATTTTTCTGAAAAGAAAGTACCACATGCATAGGGATAGTACTTGTTAAACGTTATATTCATAAGGTTAAGTACATAACCAGCATGATGCTTCCTCAAGTAAACATTGCTCCTGGGACTGTATAAAATAAGAGAATATAAACAAAAATCACTCAGGCTCAGAAAAGATATACCTCATATCATTTAAGCTTTTCTTCTTTCCAAAATTTGAATTCCTATCAGTTCTCAATTTTTCTAAGGCAGTCCCATGAAATTATACCTTAAGGCTCATCATCATGATCCTCGTTTTTGTTGTTGTTATTATTATTATAACTATTATTTTTGTACTGGGGATTGAACTCAGGACCTCAAGCTTGCAAGACAGGTATGGTGCCACTGAGCTACATCCCTGGCCCTTCATTATTCTTTTTTAAAATAAAGACTGTTAAGGGGTGTTGCCTTTCTAAATGAGAACTAGGAAGTTTAACAAATAGACAAACAAAAAACGTTAAAAGGATCAACTAAAATTCACTATCATGCAAAATAATAAAATTGTCTTTTTATATTATATAGGGTGTTCTAATATGTTACAGCTTTAAATAGATCTTCCACTCATAAAATTTGACATGTCTACAGTAAATATGTGAGGTGTAGTAGTTGTAATACACAATCAGTTACCAAGCATTTATTTGCCTTAGAATTTAGAGGAATGTTTATTTTGGGAATGATTGAAATTGCTCCTTTAAAATTTTTTTTAAGTGTGATCATTTGCACCTATTCACACTATTGGACTCTCATGACAACTAAGTACGGATGTTTTAATCCATCCTGAAAATCAGGAGATTCATACTAGGAAAGTAATTCTCTTAAACCTCACATGTTTAATCAGTATTTTTTTTTTTTACTGTAAGTTAAAACATTATCTGCCTAGCATAAGTGAAAGATATTTGTTATAATGCAACCCCATACACATTGAAGGCTTGGAAATAAAGTACTTTTGTACCATATGGTGCCTAGTCTTGCAGTCTGGGGCTGATAGTTTGAAGTGATTTGGTATAGATATTAACCATTCAATTGCCACAAACATCAGAGTACTCTAGCAGAGGAAGGAAGATAGGGTCACTTCCAAATAAAGGCATATGGGTGTGACTGGCATCTCAAAGCCTACCTGCTACAGAGCTGGTCAGAATCCAGTTCCAGGTCTTCTAAGTCAAGGCTTCCTTCTACCGTACATATGATAAAATATAAGTGACTGCTTATTCATCTTAGAATAATTTCATAGGTCTTAGAATTTTAAGTTTGGATCATTCTCCGAACAAAATACAAGACCTAAATATATGAAGACTTTTATGATTTTAGCTGTGAAGGTTTGCATCTGGTTTATTTATCTTCAGTCGCCCCATAGATACCATTTATAAAATCTAGGAAGGTTAAATTAAGAACAAATTCACAAGGATAGAAAAAAGAGCTACGGTCATACTCCTTTGCACTATGCCTGTATGGTGGCTATAAAGCATGTGTATAAATTGGGGAGAAAAAAATGTATCTATTTTTTTTTTGCCAAAAAATGTATACACACTTCATGAAAAGAAACACTTGTATAAATGTTTTAGTACTAAATTCATTGCAACATCATGAGATTGATACAAGTTACCCTTGATCTCTCCCATTACAAGAGGTATGCAAAGTGGTGGCCAATAGCTTCCAGACAATCATTAGTACAGCAAACTGCTTGAGAATCCTTGGTCATTGAGATTTTCAATTTCTTTTCTAAGAGTCAGCAGTGTAGTGAGTTTTCTGTGATATATGACACCCTCTAGGGTCCGCCATAGGAGGGTAATACCATCTGTTGAAAAATTATAATATTTTTCCTTTTCCTGAAATGTGTATACTTTTTTGGTGGACTTTGTATATTCAAACATGCTGTGTTTGTCAACATAATCCAGAAGCGCATGCTGCATTAACAATGCCAAGTGTTAACAGCTGCTATAGGTAAGAGTTTATTTTCTCACTACATTTATATTGTAAATATTCTGCAGCACTCTTCCCATTTTCTTAAATTGATTTCTAGGCTGATAGGTAATAAATACTGATGATTTTGTGACAAAGAGAAAAGAGATCCTGAACAACACATTGATTCTTAAAACCAAAGATAGCGTACATCAATGTACACCCATGTTTTATTGATCAAATCAAGTCACATAGCTATGGCTGAGTTAAACTGGGTGAGACGATAATCTTCCTGTGGGCAGGGGCATCATGCAGAGTACCATAGAATACTGATGAGTAGAAATCCAATGCATCAAAGCCTTTTCACAACCTCTACATTTGTTTCCAAGTATCACAGATGCAACAGATGAGCATTTTTCTGGTATACTACTCAAAAGTGTGTGTATATAGTATAGGGATTGATATATTTATAAATGTATATAATCAACATTCATACTTACAGATAAAGACATTTAACAAATATCTTCATTAAGTGGCAACTCTCTGTTAGCCATTATTCTAGGCAATTCATATATATTATCTTATTTAGATTTTGTACCAGACTGTGACTTAGATATTGATATGCTCAGTATCTAAAAAGAAAAAAAAGAAAAAAAAAAAGAAACTTAAGACATAGAGCTTAACATTACTTCCAACCAGCATCAAACTCTGGAGATATCATATGTCCATGGGAAGAGGTCACACTGTAGCATGAATTTCTTATGTTGGAATCTGAGCCCTCCCAGTTTTGGGCTACATGGTATTGGACAGGCAATGTAACTCTGTTTCACTTTCCTTCTTGATATAATGTGGGAAATAATGGAGTCTATATTACAGAGTTTTTTGTGAAAAATTAATGCCAAATAATTATTTATCAGTGGGTCTGGGGCATTATGACTACTCAGTATACTAGATGTTAGCTGTCATTCAAAGCAAAACATGTCATTCTTTTATATTTGCTAGATCATACTGGTTTTAAGAAGAGAAACAACAGCAGTGATGTAGGTCTGGTTTTGTGGTTAGAGATGTGAAATTTGAGAATAGAAGCTGTTAAATCTAAGGCGATGATACTCAAAGCATTCCCATATGAATACATTAAGTAATAAATATGGTATAGATGTAATATAACTCGTTGAAAACATGTGCTGCCATATTAAAATAATGAAGAAGAAACAATACAAATTACCAATGGAAGATTAAAACTTAAATACTGAATATCTGTAGTTACAAAGAGACTTTACAAATTAGTTTCTTCCATTCTATGTTACTGTTAGCATTTCATTTGAAATATAGTGTCTTTTGTCTTTTTTTTTCTTTCTTGGGAAAATGTG